>NC_134402.1:297254797-297854797 GCF_038048845.1 Mixophyes fleayi
TCCTAAAGGGGGTTGAATGTCTTATTAGACAAAAAGGTTTCTTTCCCAGTTAGCTGGATCTGATACTTAAAGGTTAAGCGAAAATGCTTATGGAGCTTGTCTCCTTTGTTATTTTATGGTTATTACTTTTTATTTGCATTGCTAGCTGGCAGGTGGCCGTGGAGCTTTCTATAAAACAACTTTTCTTTTCATTTATGTGTCTATATGGGCGGGATGTGGCGGGGGGGGGAGAGATACCTGTTGACTGTTTTTGACCCGGGAGAGAGATATAATATTCTACTCTGTAAATTTCATGCTTTGCTTGACTATAACCAGATAAGATATGTCTGTTTCCTCTGTGAATAGATTGAAACTGTGCTCGTGGAACGTGGGTGGGCATCCATTCCCCAGCTAAACGGAAAAAACTCTTTACCTATCTGAGAAAACAGAGAGCGGATGTCGCCCTACTCCAGGAGACACACTTAGTAGATAACGAACATGACAAACTTTATCTTTTACAGTATAAAATAATTGCCTACGCCTCTTTTACCTCTAAGTCATGTGGAGTGGCGGTTTTGCTAAGAAAAGGTGTCCCTTATATAATTAATTCAAAGATCCAAACAATTCTTTCTTAACATTGTCTCAAAATTATATCCTTATCTAGACTCCAACATAATATTGGGAGGGGACTTCAACCTTGTTGCATCTTTAACAATGGATAGGGAGGGGGGCATCTGCTCGCGAGCTATCGATCGTCCAAACTGTCTAAGGTAGGAATCAAATATATTATCGACCAATTGCATTTAACGGATTATTGGTGCTTATTGAACCCCACCTCAAAGGAATACACATGTCTTTCGGCAGCACACGGCACACTGTCACGGATTGATTATATATTAGTCTCTCAGTCTCTCTTACCCATTTTGGGTGGTGCGGACATAGACACCATCTCGTTATCGGACCATGCCATGTTATGGATAGAGGTAGTTAATACGCAAAAAATAGGTTAATACAAGCAATGGAAATTCCCGAATTACTTATCTAATTCTTTATCCTTTAGAAATATGCTTAATACAGCCTGGCATGACTTCCAATTCAATAACGAAGAAAATCAGTCTAATCTGGCTTTACTCTGGCAGACTGCTAAGGTAGTGCTTAAATGTCGTATAATTTCATACACAAGTCAGCACATAAAATCACATACCAAATTATACCTGGACACACAAAGAGATCTTACATCAACATACCAAAACATGAAAAATAACCCTTCCCCTGCAAAAAAAAACCATATACAAATAAAAACAAGCACAAATAAATGATCTAATTGCTCAATTAGCAGACAGAACTTCATAAGCTTCTAGATTTCAGTTCTATAGACACAGGAATAAAAATAGCAGCCTGTTGTCCAACTTACTAAGAGGTGAAAGAAACCCAACTGTTACTGCAGCGCTTAAATCTAAAGATGGCTCACTGTCTAATGATGGGAAAAAAAAAACGTAATATTTTTCATAAGTTGTATACAAAACTCTATTCCAAAGACCATATCAGTACTGCTTATAAAGATCAATTTTGGGAGAAAATTTTCTATCATTTCTGACTCAAAATCAGATGCCCCTCCTGGACCCAATCAAAACAGAGGAGGTTATCAATGTAGTGAAAACCTTTAAAAGCTTTTAAGGCACCAGGGCCTGATGGTCTGAGTAGCGAGTTCTATAAAATACTCCTAACTCAAATAACAGAAACACTCAATAATTTTTTTAACCAAGATAATGAATCTCGTTCATTACCCCTACATTTCAAATCGGCTATTCTTAGGGTTTTACCCAAACAAGGCAGACAACTAGATGACCCGGGGTCCTATAGACCAATATCCCAGCTTAATGTCGACTATAAAATTCTAACTAAAATTCTAGCAGAGAGGCCAAAAACTGGTTTTACCCTCCATCATACACACAGACCAATCAGGTTTTATTTGGGGCAGCAACTCTGTCACAAACATCCGCAAAGTTATCACACATACAACATATCAAATCCCCAGAGGTTAGTCTCCTCTTTTCGCTGGATGCGGAAAAAGCTTTTGACTTAGTGACATGGCATCACTTGTATGAATCTTTGAGAAGATTTGGTTTTCCAGAAGCTTTTATATTAACCAAACAAACATTATATCATGATCCCCAAACAGAAATAATTGCAAATGGTCATATATCACCTCCAATTAAAATTCAATGAGGCACCCGTCAGGGATGCACTCTGTCCCCACTACTCTTTGCAATAGCATTGGAACCATTGGCTATAACCCTCAGAGAAAACCCTAATTACTCAGGCATACAAGTTCGTTCAGAATTACGCAAATTAGTGCTATTCGCTGATGATATGCTATTAATTAGCAGATGGTTGAGAGAATGCTCAAGGAAAGTCTATGACTAGCAGCAACTGGTAATGACTTAGATGTATGAACACGAGGAACAAGATGGACAAGTAAACGTGAGGAGAGTCAGTGGTCTGCGTACAGCAAGTTGTACCACTGCTATAGTGAGGAGGAATGTCCAGGAGTAGAGAGGAGGTAGTGAAAGTCAGTGGTCTGCGTATAGCAAGTTGTACCACTGTCTATAGTGAAGGAATGGGTTCCAGGTGCAAGTAGGTAACGGGGAAGTCAGTGGTCTGCGTACAGCAAGTTGTACCACTGCTTATGTGAGAGGATACTTGAAACTGGTGCCAATGGGAAACAGGAGTCAGTGGTCTGCGTTAAGCAAGTTGTACCACTGCCTATATATATATATGTGAGGAGGGGCACAAGGAGATGAATGGAATACAGAGGATACACGGGGGGCACACGGAACTTGATCCCACGATGATAACCACAATACAATAATAACTGACAAGCGCTGCTTGAAGTATACAAAGTCACTATAGAGATCCAGGTAATAGGAAACAAAGTCAATAGTAACAATAGCTTCAGTAGATGGAAGACTCCGGAGATGAACACAACACAGTCCAGACGGATATGCAACACAATAGCAAAGTCAATGGAAAGTATGCATACCGCGGTTCAGGAGAGCAGGCTGTCAAGGAGAAGTGCAGGGATACCTGAACGGCTGAACGCCGGCAGGAGGAGAGACCACTGGAGGATGGAAGCGGTAATCAGGTTGGTGCAGCGCACGAAAGGTAACCGGTCATCAAAAGAGCAATACTCAGGAAGCAGTAGTAAGTAAAACTGGAAACATGATGAACACGGGAAAGTTGAAGCTGTCTGGTATTCGGCAGTAGTAGCAGAGGCAGCGGAGGGGAGACACGCTGAACACAGGAGAGTTGAGACGGTCTGGAACCCGGCAGTAGTAACGGAGGCAGCGGAGAGCAGACACGCTGAACACAGGAGAGTTGAGGCGGTCTGGAATCCGGCAGCAGTAGCAGATAGGAATCAGCTGAGTGCAGACACGATGAACACAGGAGAGTTGAAGTGGTCTGGAAACCACAATCGTAGTAGACAGGAATCAGCTGGAGCTGAATACACGAGGAAACACAGGAACACCTTCAGAGGCTCATGGGGAATGAGACTCCAAGATCAGGCAACTAGGTAATGATCACAGGTGGTTTAAATAGGGAGGGTTGCCTGATCATCCAATTAATTAAAAGCAACAGGACTGACGGTTTCATAAGGGCTGCACATGCGCAGACCTTCAGGATGGCGGACGGCCACGGTTCCTGAACACAGGAGAAATGGCACTTACAGTCCGGTGAGTGACAGTACCCCCCCTTTTAAAGGTGGGCACAGAACACATGGAACCGGGTTTGTCCGGAAACTTGGAATAAAACTTCTTAAGAAGTTTTCTTAAGCGGTATCGTCACGCTTAGGGGGGATTCTGACTTAGAGGCGTTCAGTCATAATCCCACAGATGGTAGCTTCGCCCCATTGGCTCCTCAGCCAAGCACATACACCAAATGTCTGATCTCTCCCTCCCTCCTCTCTAGGGTGTCCGCCTGCCTCTCTGCCATCTCCTCCTGGATGTCCTCTCGATTCCTCAAACTTAACCTTGCCAAAACTGAGCTCATAGTTTTTCCTCCCTCTCATACCCCATCCCCTTCTGACCTCTCCATCACTGTCGATAACACCTCTATCTCCCCTGTCCCCCAACTTCGCTGCCTTGGTGTCATCCTCGACTCCTCTCTCTCCTTTGGCCCCCACATCCTCTCTCTTGCTAAATCCTGCCGCTTCCAGCTGCGCAACATCGCTCGCATCCGGCCCTTCCTCTCCCAAGATGCCACCAAATGCCTTATCCACTCTCTGATCATCTCCCGCCTGGACTACTGCAACCTCCTCCTCACTGGCCTCCCCCACTCTCATCTCGATCCCCTTCGATCCGTCCTTAACGCTGCAGCTAGGCTTATTTTCCTCTCTCGCCGCTCCTCTTTTGTCTCCCCCCTCTACCTAGCCCTTCACTGGCTCCCATTCCCCTTCAGAATCCTCTTTAAGCTCCTCACACTCACCTACAAGGCCCTCGCCAACTCCACTGCGCCCTACATCTCCACCCTCCTCTCTATTCATGCTCCATCCCGCCCTCTCCGTTCTGCCTCTGACCATCGCCTCTCTTCCCCCCTTATAACCTCCTCCCACGCGCGTATCCAAAACTTCGCCCGCGCTGCCCCCCCTCCACTGGAACAAGCTCCCTCCCTCCATCAGAACTTCCCCTAATCTGTCCAGCTTCAAACGGGCCCTAAAAACCCACCTTTTTCTTAAAGCCTTTCTGTCTCCCACTTAACTTCCTACCTTATCTTCTGCCTCTGTCCCCCTACTCTCCCTCTCTCCCCTGCGTCTCTCTGTCTGTCCACCCCTCCCCTTAGATTGTACGCTCCTCTGAGCAGGGCCATCTCTCCTCCTGTTTCCACCACTTCTAACTCTGCTCTCCAGCTACTTAGCCCTCCTCCTCGAGGGTCCTCCACCCCACGTCCACTCTCCCTCCTCCCCCCTGGGGGTCTCCCTGTCTTCCACGCCCTCCTTCTTGGGCCCCGTTGTTTGTGGATCCTCCCTCCCCCTTCCCCGCCCTCTCTAGCTGTGCATTGAGCGTACTGAGTTGCTGTGTTTACTGTACTGTGCTGTCTCCCATTGTATTGTGATTTTGTTTGTCTCTGTACGGCGCTGCGGATGCCTCGTGGCGCCTTATAAATAAATATTAATAATAATAAGAAGAAGAAGAAGAGCTGGAGCGTTGAGATCTTCTGCTTTAATCCATGAACGCTCTTCAGGACCAAAGCCCTTCCAATGAACGAGGAAACGAAGAACTCCGCGCAAAATTTTTGCATCTAATATGTGAGTAATCTCAAAGTCCTCCTCTTGATGAGCTTGAACTGGCCGAGGTGCTGAAGGAGGGACCGAGAAACGGTTGATGATAAGAGGTTTGAGCAAAGACACATGGAAGGCATTGGAAATACGAAGGTTCTTAGGTAGTAGAAGTTTGAAACAAACTGGATTTATCACTTGAATGATTCTATATGGACCAATAAAACGAGGAGCGAACTTCATAGATGGGACCTTCAAACGAATATTTTTGGTTGATAACCATACACGATCTCCGTTTTTAAGTGGTGGAATAGCCCGTCTCTTTTTATCTGCAAAAGACTTATATCTGGCAGATGTCTTCTTTAAACAGGTTTTGACCTGAGACCAAATATTTTTGAAGGTCTGACAAACAATCTCTACAGCAGGAACTTGGGTGGGAGGGAGGGCAGGAAATTCCGGAAAAGACGGATGGTGACCGTAAACCACAAAGAATGGAGTTTTAGAAGATGATTCATGATACATGTTGTTATGAGCGAATTCAGCCCATAGAAGCAAATCTACCCAGTTGTCTTGGTTGGCTGAAGAGAACATCCTTATAAAAGTCTCAAGATCTTGATTGACCCTTTCGGTTTGTCCATTTGATTGAGGATGGTAGGAGGATGAGAGTGATAATCGGATACCCAAGGTCTTACAAAGGGCCCGCCAGAATCTGGAAACGAATTGCACTCCTCTATCTGAAACAATCTCGGAAGGACATCCATGAATACGGAAGATTTCTTTGATGAAATAATCAGCCAGAGTAGATGAAGAAGGTAAACCGGTCAAAGGAACGAAATGTGCCATCTTCGAAAATCTATCCACCACTACCCAAATAGTATTGCACTTTTTACTAGGAGGAAGATCAGTAACAAAGTCCATACTAAAATGGGTCCACGGCTTGGAAGGAATGGGTAGTGGTTGAAGCAAACCCGCTGGAGTTCTGCCGAGAGTCTTAAACTGGGAACACAATTCACAAGCAGCCACAAAATCTTTGACATCTCTCCTCATAGAAGGCCACCAATAACTTCGAGAAAGAATCTCAAAAGTCTTGCGTTCACCAGAATGTCCATAAAAACGAGAAGAGTGAAACCACGAAAGGATTTTCTTCCTAAGAGCAGGAGGCACGAGGGTTCTCCCAAATGGTAGCACCTTAGTGGAAGAAGCAGCGAGGGGAAACACATTTGGGGTCTAATATAGAGTGGTTAGGACCATCTTCAACGTCTGAGGACGTCACAAAAGCTCGAGATAGGGCGTCTGCTTTTTTATTTTTTGCAGCTGGTTTGAAGGTTATGATTAGTTCAAAACGAGAAAAGAAAAGAGACCATCTTGCTTGACGAGGATTCAAACATTGAGCAGACTGTAAATATGACAAATTTTTATGATCAGTAAAAATTGTCACAGGATGACGAGCTCCTTCCAACAAATATCTCCATTCCTCTAATGCTACTTTTATAGCCAGCAACTCCTTGTCCCCGATGGTATAATTCTTCTCTGCAGGCAGAAGACCCCGAGAGTAAAAGGCACAAGGATGGAATTTTTGTTGCTCCGATCTTTCGGAGAGAATGGCTCCTAAGCCACCATTAGAGGCATCTACCTCTAGGAAGAAGGGAAGCGTCACATCAGGCTGTCGAAAAACAGGAGCGGAGGAGAAGGACTCTTTGAGAAACTGGAAAGCTTGAAGGGCCTCAGAGGACCATTGTTTAGTATTGGCCCCTTTACGAGTTGGGGCCACAATAGGAGATGCAATCGAGGAAAAATCTTGAATGAAGCATCTATAGTAATTGGCAAAACCTAAAAAATGCTGAATTGCACGAAGAGTAGTTGGCTGAGGCCAATGTAATACAGCATTCACCTTTTCTGGATCCATCTGAAGACCAACTCCGGAGAATATATATCACAGAAATGGAATCTGGGGCAACTCGAATGAACATTTTTCTAACTTGCAGAATAATGAATTTTTTCTGAGTCTGGAAAGGACCTCTGCCACATGTTGATGATGAGAAGGCAGGTCCTGAGAAAAGATTAATATGTCGTCCAGATAGACGACGACACAAACATATAACAAGTCCCGGAAGATCTCATTAATGAAACCCTGGAAAACAGCGGGGGCGTTACATAACCCGAAGGGCATTACTAAATATTCATAATGCCCGTCTCTGGTGTTGAAAGCTGTCTTCCATTCGTCACCGGACCTGATTCGAATTAAATTATAGGCACCACGAAGATCCAACTTGGTAAAGATCCGGGCTCCCTTGATACGATCAAATAACTCAGTAATTAATGGAATGGGATACCGATTTTTGATAGTTATGGCGTTAAGTCCACGGAAATCTATGCAAGGACGTAGTGACCCATCCTTCTTTTTTACAAAGAAAAAACCTGCTCCAGCCGGAGAGGTAGAAGGTCGAATAAAACCTCGCTGGAGATTCTCTTTGATGTACTCAGATGTGGCTTGAGTTTCAGGTAACGAAAGTGGATACACACGACCCCTGGGAGGAGTCTTGCCAGGTTGAATATCAATCGGACAGTCCAACGAACGATGAGGAGGAAGACGTTCAGACTGAAGTTTATCAAATACATCAGCAAAAGAAGCATACTGAGGAGGAAGTCCCGGTGAACGAGGTGAAATGGAGGATTGCTGTATCTTGAGAGGAACGACTTGAGAGAGGCAACGATGATGACACTCAGACCCCCAAGACGTAACTTGAGGAGTGTGCCAGTCAATCTGGGGAGAATGACGTTGAAGCCATGGAAGGCCTAATACAATCGGACTGGTAGTAACAGGAAGAATTAAAAATGAAATTTCCTCCTGGTGTAATACACCAATTTGAAGGGTTACTGGAGACGTACTCTGGGTGATGAGACCATTAATAATGCGTGATCCATCGATAGCAGCCACAGTAATGGGTATTTTCAAAGTAATCACTGGTAGGGACCATTGATTCACGAGGGATTTAGAAATAAAATTTCCTGCAGCTCCAGAGTCAATAAGTGCTTGGGACATACAAGATTTGGTAGCAAAGGAAACAGTAACATCAAAAGCACAAACTTTTAATTTCGTAGAACATGGAGAGGACTCCAGGGACCCTAACTTCACCTCTCCAGAACTGGTTAGGGCCTGGCATTTCCCGATTTTTTAGGGCATGAATTGAGCATATGAGTAGAATCAGCACAATAGATACAAAGTCTATTTTTTAGTCTTCGGTCCCTCTCCTCTGAAGTTAATTTGGAGCGACCTATCTCCATAGGTACTACCGGAGATGAAACTTGGCGAACTTGAGGACTTGAGCGAAGAGGTGCTTTATATGAAGTTGTTTTTTCAGACTCTCTTTCACGAAATCTCATGTCTACACGATGGCAAAGAGAAATCAAATCTTCTAGAGAAGTAGGTAATTCTTGAGTAGTCAGTACATCTTTAATTTTATCAGAAAGCCCCTGCCAGAAGGCAGCAATTAACGCTTCAGTGTTCCACTGAAGTTCAGAGGCTAATATCCGAAATTGAATGACGTACTGGGCTACAGTACGAGAACCCTGACGTAGACGGAGGATGCTGGATGCAGCGGAAATAACACGACCAGGTTCATCAAATACACTTCGAAACATGGAAATAAATTTGGCACTATCTTGTAATAATGGATCATTTCTTTCCCACAGAGGGGAAGCCCATGCGAGAGCTTGTCCGGAAAACAAAGAAATGAGATAGGCCACTCTGGAACGATGAGAAGAGAAATTGTGAGGTTGAAGCTCAAAATGAACTGAGCATTGATTTAGAAAACCCCTGCATGTTTTGGGGTCTCCATCATATTTTGAAGGAGTAGGCAGGTGTAGCGTGGAAGCAGTAGACACCTGGGATGGCACTGGGGAAACAGATGAAGGCACAGGAGCATCAACAGTAGCTGTGATATTTTGCGCAGAAGTTCCTTGGGAGGCTAACGCCTGGCAACATTGCAGCAATTGTTGTTGGCGAACATCCTGTTGTTCAATACGGGTAACCAGATACTGCAGCATCTCTTTAGCTGTAGGTTCCGATCCTGGGTCTGTCATGGCCTTATCTTACTGTCACGGGCACTAGGAGTCTTTGCCCAGGATATCACCAGATGATGTTCTTACCAGAGTAATATAGCTGGTACTATGGTCCTCTGGTAGCAGGGTGACAACGGAACAGGAGAATCAGCAGATGGTGAGAGAATGCTCAAGGAAAGTCTATGACTAGCAGCAACTGGTAATGACTTAGATGTATGAACACGAGGAACCAGATGGACAAGTAAACGTGAGGAGAGTCAGTGGTCTGCGTACAGCAAGTTGTACCACTGCTATAGTGAGGAGGAATGTCCAGGAGTAGAGAGGAGGTAGTGAAAGTCAGTGGTCTGCATATAGCAAGTTGTACCACTGTGTATAGTGAAGGAATGGGTTCCAGGTGCAAGTAGGTAACGGGGAAGTCAGTGGTCTGCGTACAGCAAGTTGTACCACTGCTTATGTGAGAGGATACTTAAAACTGGTGCCAATGGGAAACAAGAGTCAGTGGTCTGCGTTCAGCAAGTTGTACCACTGCTATATATATATGTGAGTAGGGGCACGAGGAGATGAATGGAATACAGAGGATAAACGGGGGGCACACAGAACTTGATCCCACGATGATAACCACAATACAATAATAACTGACAAGCGCTGCTTGAAGTATACAAAGTCACTATAGAGATCCAGGTAATAGGAAACAAAGTCAATAGTAACAATAGCTTCAGTAGATGGAAGACTCCGGAGATGAACACAACACAGTCCAGACGGATATGCAACACAATAGCAAAGTCAATGGAAAGTATGCATACCGCGGTTCAGGAGAGCACGCTGTCAAGAAGAAGTGCAGGGATACCTGAACGGCTGAACGCCGGCAGGAGGAGAGACCACTGGAGGATGGAAGAGGTAATCAGGTTGGTGCAGCGCAGAAAGGTAACCGGTCATCAAAGGAGCAATACTCAGGAAGCAGTAGTAAGTAAAACTGGAAACATGATGAACACGGGAGAGTTGAGGCTGTCTGGTATCCGGCAGTAGTAGCGGAGGCAGCGGAGGGGAGACACGCTGAACACAGGGGAGTAGAGGCGGTCTGGAATCCAGCAGTAGTAGCGAAGGCAGCGGAGGGGAGACACGCTGAACACAGGAGAGTAGAGACGGTCTGGAATCCGGCAGCAGTAGCAGATAGGAATCAGTGGAGAGCTGGCACGATGAACACAGGAAAGTTGAGACGGTCTGGAACCCGGCAGTAGTAACGGAGGCAGCGGAGAGCAGACACGCTGAACACAGGAGAGTTGAGGCGGTCTGGAATCCGGCAGCAGTAGCAGATAGGAATCAGCTGAGTGCAGACACGATGAACATAGGAGAGTTGAAGTGGTCTGGAAACCACAATCGTAGTAGACAGGAATCAGCTGGAGCTGAATACACGAGGAAACACAGGAACACCTTCAGAGGCTCATGGGGAATGAGACTCCAAGATCAGGCAACTAGGTAATGATCACAGGTGGTTTAAATAGGGAGGGTTGCCTGATCATCCAATTAATTAAAAGCAACAGGACTGATGGTTTCATAAGGGCTGCACGTGCGCAGACCCTCAGGATGGCAGACGGCCACGGTTCCTGAACACAGGAGAAATGGCACTCACAATCCGGTGAGTGACAGGTACTACTCTTTCAAGTGATAAACATGCCATTTTCCTCTGCCATTTTGACAACTGGTCCCATCTTATCCCACTCAGAGAATCTCAAAATGTTAAACCGTTCATTACAGTCACCATCACTATAACTAAATTAGTTATTTTCCGACATTTGATCAAAACATCTCCCCCCATCTTTATCAGAAGTGAAACATGAACTTCTCAATACATTATTTTTCGATAGAAGAGCTACTTTACCAGATATTGAGAAGGGGGTTGAAGATTTTACAAGAAATTTGGCCCTTTTATTGATTTCCTTCCATCTAACACTCAAGAAGGAATACTAAAGATGTTTGAGAACACAACATGATCTCTCCACCGTGCTCTGGAGAGAAACTGATATGGGAAAAGTGTGACTTATATTGATAATGTGGGCTTTAGGTGGAGATGCTGCCTTCTGGCCTCCCCCCCTCCTCCCCCCTTCCCCCCTCTCTTTTTCATGCCTACCCCCCCATCCTCATCTACACCTCATTTTTTATATCATACCGTGTGGGGAGGATGGAGGGATATGATCGTCTCTGTCAGCCTTATTATACTCTCAAACGATACCTGCGGTCGTCTACCTGATGTTGTTATTGTTGTTGTTTTTATTTTCTATTATCTGTTTTATTTTTCCCAATTGAACGCTTTTTAAATTTAATCTTTTGCTAAGTGTCAATTTACTTCTACTACTCCTAAACTCACTTTTACCTGTTGATTAAGTAAATGGTGCAATTTATAACTTTCTGTGGTGATTTCCATTAACCATATGGCATCACGATCTGAAAGTTATGAAGTGAGTAAATGTTTTATATCATATGACTGTAAACAAGATACCGACCAACTATTTGTATCGCATTCGGGTCATGTGTCATATCTTGATTGGATGATGTTTATCCGATGTTATTATGTAATTGAAAATAATTTCGAATAAAAATTGTTAAAAAATGTTTTCATAAATTGTTTAAAAAATAAAAAAAAGGAACTTAGTTCATTTTTAAAATGTCATAAAGATCAACATTTTGAGTAGAACCATTGGGTTTTTCTTATAGTTCCCTTGCCTTGAAGAACTCATTGTTGTCCTATTTATTTAATAAATTCCAGCCACTGTCAGACTGCACCAATCAGCATGTGAAGAAGGCAGCATGTAAAATATGGTTGTGTGATATATGATAAGAAGCATCATTGGAATGTTCTTCCTTGTCTTGAAGAGCTCATTGTTACCCGCTAATTGTTACAGCCCTAAGAAACTGTGAGGCTAGAGTAGTGGTTATGTTTCTGCCTCACAACCCTAGGGGCATGAGTTCAAATCCCAACTAGGGACTTACCTGTTTGGATTTTTTATGTTCTCCCAATGTTGCACATAAAATAGAATACTAACACCAGCTCTGAGCCATGGAGTATAGAGGAGACTTTGCTATACTGAAATATGGCCTCAGTCACCAGCTTATTGCTGATCACTCTTAAGGTTACAATAGTCTCTACATCTCTGATCAGTCTGAGTATGACTAATGGCTGCAAACTTCCACAGACAAATGTCATCAACAAGCTCTATAATACATTCCTGAGCATGAGCTCAGGCTCCAGACCTCCACAAACCACTGAGTGTCATACACCCAGGATTTCTGGTGTCAGAACCCTCATGAGACCCCCCTTCAATGTCTCACAAGTGGATGATGCAGTTATCGTTATTGAAGAAGTTGTGGAGGAAAGCTTTTGATTTTTCTACTGCCACCACCAAGGACTTCACTACAAGCAGCAAGAATGGGAGAAGATAAAGGGACTTTTACATAGCCAGACTGGGAAGTTGCCTGATTGTATGCCGCCAAAAAGCATCAATAACGATCCTCTTAGAAAGAACATAGACGATTACTTCATCAAATTATGGGACATTGTGAAAAAAAACAACTATACAGTGTGCACCTGTGCGATCATTAAGAGCGAAATGAAGAGAATCCTTCTATTAACTGACCGACTCTGGTTCCGCATGAGGAAACGCTGTAACATCGCAGGCTGATCAGATTGTGGCATTGCTGCATGTTATACTGATGTTTAAGAGGATTACCAACATGCTGTAAAAAACTATGTCAAATGTTATTTATATAATGGATATGCGACGTTGACTACTCATTGGATTGTAAGAAAATTGTGAAAATATGTATGTATCTTAAAATGCATTCAATTGTTCTTGTCATATTTTTTTGCCTCAATAAAAGATTGAAAAGAAAAAAAAAAATTATTTATATTAGAGATGAGCGGTTTCCATTTTGTGAAATCCGACAAAATCTGTCTTCCTTTCTCCCACCAATCTCGAATCTCAAAACGAGGCAAAGCGTCATTTCTGAGACTTTTATTTTGCAAAACTCTTGAGAGTTCTGGATCGCTGTTTCTTGTATGTATTGTTCTCCCTCGTTTTCTCAAGTGCCATTTTAGAACAGACAGCGTGTAGGGAGGAGGTTAGCTGTGATGCTCTGCTCAGAAAATAGTGAACCAGGGACATAGAAAAGCCATAGAATCCTGTTATTATTGTAAAGTATTTCTGTAGAGATTAGTCAGCTACAATAGTTTGCTGAACAATAGCTTTTCATTTCAATCTTAAATTGACTTTACAGAAACTAGTTTGCTTTTGCAAGTAAACTTGTGTGGGGCAGTGACAACTGAAATAATTTTGAAAAAAAGGGTGTTTGCGGGTGAGGTTCATCAGCAGCTACAAACTCCAAAACAAACTGTACATTATTATATCTAATCTTTTCTATTTTTTAATACTTGTCAATTTTGGAGGGGCCATTCCGTGAAATCTATATTTAAAAAAGGGTGTTTGTGTGTGAGGGTTAGCACACCCCAAAAAAACGGTATGTACGCTAATCTTTACTGTTTTTCAATAGCTGTCAATTTTGAAAGGGTCATTCAGTGATATCTATATTAAAAAATAGGGTGTTTATGGGGAGGGAGAGCAGAAAATTAATTCCCCGAGGTAAGCTTCATCCAGCTCCGGGGTAAAGGGGACTGCTCCAGACTTGCAGCAGAGGCGGTCCCCAAGAAGGGGCGTACTCCTTTTTATACCAGGCAACCGCGACGCCTCACATTGTCACTGCATCCCGGTTAGTAACAGGCAGCCGATGAGCAGCTTTTAAAATTGAATTTTTTCTACTTTCTTAGTGGACATGGGGGGTGTGCCCTTGGTCCCATTTCTTCTATCTCCGTGCTACCGGTTCCTGCTCATAAGCTTTTACTACATTGATTTTTTTAACCAAGTTATTGAATCTCGTTCATTACCCCTACATTTCAACTCAGCTATTCTTAGGGTTTTACCCAAACAAGGCAGACAACTAGATGACCCGGGGTCCTATAGACCAATATCCCTGATTAATGTCGACTATAAAATTCTAACTAAAATTCTAGCATAGAGACTAAAATTTGTTTTACCCTCCATCATACACACAGACTAATCAGGTTTTATTTGGGGCTTATCACACATGCAACATATCCAATCCCCAGAAGTTAGTCTCCTCTTTTCGCTGGATGCGGAAAAAGCTTTTTGACTTAGTGACATGGGATCACTTGTATGAATCTTTGAGAAGATTTGGTTTTCCAGAAGCTTTTATATTACCCATACAAACATTATATCATGATCCCCAGACAGAAATAATTGCAAATGCTCATATATCACCTCAATTTAAAATTCAACGTGGCACCCGTCACTACTCTTTGCAAAAGCTTTGGAACCATTGGCTATAACCCTCAGAGAAAACCCTAATTACTCAGGCATACAAGTTCGTTCAGAATTATGCAAATTAGCGCTGGTCACTGATGATATGCTATTAATGGTTACACGCCCTGAAAAATCTATCCCCACAATTGTTGAGATAATCAAGAGCTTTGGCTCCTTTGCAGGCTATAAAATTAACTTTCATAAATCTGAGATCCTCCCTATTTCGAATACTATAATGAACCCAGATCAAGTTAAAGCTATTTCAAACTTTCGCTTAGTAACACAAAAATTAAAATACTTCGGCATATACATTCCCTCTTCCCTAAGTAATCTCTATAAATTCAATTATCCACCCATTATCAGAAAAATAGAATTTATGTTAGATAATTGGAAAAATCTTCCTCTATCGTTGCTTGGTAGAAATGCGATGATTAAGTCTGTCGTTTTTCCCAAGCTCACGTACCCGCTGCAGATGCTCCCTCTCTGTCTTACTAGAATTGATGTACACAGGTGCACCAAACTTTTCACTTCCTTCCTATGGGGAGGTAAACGACCAAGGATTCACAATGCTAGACTTAGATATAATAAACAAAGAGGTGGAATTGGTTTCCAGATGTAATGGCATTTATGCTCTCTGCTCTGTTCCGTTACACTGTGGGCTGGCTGTTAAAACAAAAACATTTTATTAATCTGTCTTTAGAAACCGAATTAGTTCACCCATATTCATTGGCGGCACTCCTCCACCTTCCAAAAAAATTTATTCCAGAAATAATAATGCAAAACATCCTATTGTCAGACACGGATAAGGCCTGGAATATTATAACGAAACGCCTAAAACACCCCCGAACTACTACACATTACATCACTATATGGGGTAACCCTGCATTTCCCCCGGGTCTGGATAATGCTGGCTACTCAACCTGGAGAACCAAAGGTATTGCTTTAATGAAAGATGTATTCGATCCTGGAGGCACCCTGCTCACTTTTCAACAACTTAAAGAAAAGTTTAACCTGCATAATGTCCATTTCTTTATGTACTTACAATTGCGTCATTACATAATGGCGCACACGGATAATAAACTGTCTCTCCACACAGCTAGTGTTTTAGATGACCTTTTACACTTCTCTAAGAGTCAAAAATTCCAAATTAGGTACCTTTACCAGGATTTACGCCCGTCAGATATGCCTAAAATTTGGGCTAACACATGTAGATCCTGGTCGGGGGAGTCTCTTGAACTTGGCACTAAAATAGACTTGTTTAAATATAATTAAACTTTTTTAAAATGGCTTCACTCTACAAGAGACTCATATAAAATTTCTTAACCGTACTTGTGTATCACAATATCAAAGGGGATGTTATGTTCCGGAAGAATCGGGGCTCTACCCCAAATGTAAGCATACTTACGCCTCTTTCTATCATAACATCTGGCAATGTAGAAAAATCCAGAAATTCTGGAATAAAATCCTAAACTTCTTATCTTCTGTCTTGGGTACTCCTCTTTCAAGTGATAAACATGCCTGTCACGGCTAAGGATATTATTGGATCCCCAACCTCTACATAGGTGGTAAAGCAGAGGGTGGTGGAAACAGAACACACTGAAATAAGTACAGATGAGAGTCACAATGAAGAAATACACAGACGATGGAGTAGTGTTGCAACTTTAGTATATTATTCAATGGTGCAACAGCAATAATAAGTATTGTACAACTCAGCTATGCGGAGTACACAGAAACTCATAAATAAAATATTTACAGCAGTACTTTAGGTGGTAAACATAGGCAACAGCATGCAAACAAATACAGTTCAATGCTGAGATGATGATGATCCAGAACACTTGACACCTTGTAACACCAATATCAATAGAGAAGAATCACTGACACAGCTTGAAAGTCCATGAAGATAGTATAGAGACTTGGCTGATCCAGATGGAATGTGATTCACTTAAGCAGGTAGTTGCAGGTAATATAATGGTTCTTTATCAGCGGAACAACAGATGTATATAGTCCAAGTACTAGAGACATGCAGGGAATGTTGCTAGAAGTACATCGTGACAATAGGAATCCAATACACTAAGAAACATAGGTTCATCACTTGATAGAATAGCAGCTGATATCGCACAGAACTTGATTAACAGAGCGGCTCCTAGCTCGGCAATAATACTTGATAATAGTCCAGCAATACTAACAGCAGAATGACAATAATAGCCGTGCCGGACCAGAACCACAGATGAGCAGAACTTGATAGTAGTTCAACAAGAATTACAGACTGCCGAGCAGAGAGGTAATAGAGCCAATCAGTATGCACAGATAGTAATAGGCAACTCACGGGACAGTTCAATGTGCAGATAAAGTTCAAGTAATGATTGCAGCTAGCGATGAACCATGAACTGGTATTCAGCGGAGCCAGATAGAGATCAGCGATGACAGGCGATCTCGGCAACCGATAACATCCAGAAAACACTCAGAGGATAAGGTATACAGCCAGATCCCACGGCAGGGTAAGTAACATGAAGATCAGGCAATGAGTCCCTGATCACAAGAGGTTGAAATAGTCTTCAGTAACCAATAATCTTCAGAAGGAGGTTCCAATTAGGAAAATAGAAAACAGCCATGAACAGGTAGAGACTCTGAAACGGGAGACAAGTACCAGCATAGTTCCTTAAAGGGCAAGTCACACAGCAGCACCTAGTTATGGGAGCGGTGTGTGACAATGCCATTTTCCTGTGCCATTTTGACAACTGGTCCCATCTTATCCCACTCAGAGAATCTCAAAATGTTAAACCGTTCATTACAGTCACCATCACGATAGCTAAATTAGTTATTTTAGGACATTGGATCAAAACATCTACCCCATCTTTATCAGAAGTGAAATATGAACTTCTCAATACATTATTTTTCGATAGAAGAGCTACTTTACCGATATTGAGAAGGGGGTTGAAAGATTTTCCAAGAAATGGGGCCCTTTTATTGATTCTCATCCATCTAACACTCAAGAAGGAATACTAAAGATGTTTGAGAACATGACATGGTCTCTCCACCGTGCTCTGGAGAGAAACTGATATGGGAAAAGTGTGACTAATATTGATAACGTGGGCTTTAGGTGGAGATGCTGCCTTCTGTCCTTCACCCCCCCCCCCCCTTCCCCCTCTTTTTCATGCCTACCACCCTCCCCCGCCCCCCCCCCCCCTCTCCTCATCTACACTTGATTTTTTTATATCATACCGTGTGGGGAGGATGGAGGGATATGATTGTCGCTGACCGCCTTATTATACTCTCAAACGATACCCGCGGTCGCCTACCTGCTGTTGTTGTTGTTGTTTTTATTTTGTATTATCTGTTTTATTTTTCCTAATTGATTGCTTTTTACTTTTAATCTTTTGCTAAGTGTCAATTTACTTCTACTACTCCTAAACTCACTTTTACCTGCTGATTAAGTAAATGGTGCAATTTATAACTTTTATGGTGATTTCCATTAACCTTATGGCATCAAGAAAATAATTTCTAATAAAAATTGTTAAAAAAAAAAAAAATAAATTGTTTAAAAAAATAACAAAAAGGAAATTAGTTCATTTTTAAAATGTCATAAAGATCAACATTTTGAGTAGAACCATTGGGTTTTTCTTATAGTTCCCTTGTGTTGAAGAGCGCACTGCTGTCCTATTTATTTAATAAATTCCAGCTCCTGTCAGACTGCACCAATCAGCATGTGAAGAAGGCAGCATGTAAAACATGGTTGTGTGATATGTTATAAGAAGCATCATTGGAATGTTCTTCCTTGTCTTGAAGAGCTCATTGTTACCCTCTAATTTTTAACAGCCACGAGGAACTGTGCAGGTAGACTAGTGGTTAGTACCTATACCTCACAACACTAGAGACATGAGTTCAAATCCCAACCTAGAAACTTATCTGTTTGGATTTTTTATGTTCTCCCCATGTTGGAAATAAAATAGAATACTAACACCAGGCTCTGAGCCATGGAGTATAGAGGAGACTTTGCTATACTGAAATATGGCCTCAGTCACCAGCTTATTGCTGATCACTCTTAAGGTTACAATAGTCTCTACATTTCTGATCAGTCTGAGTATGACTAATGACTGTAAACTTTCACAGACAAATGTCATCAACGAGCTCTACAATACATTCCTGAGCATGAGCTCAGGCAACAAACTTCCACAAACCACTGAGTGTGATACACCCGAGATTTCTGCTGTCAGAACCCTCATGAGATCCCCCTTCAATGTCTCACAAGTGGATGATGCAGTTATCGTTATTGAAGAAGTTATGGAGAAAAGCTTTCGATTTTTCTACTGCCACCACCAAGGACTTCACTACAAACAGCAAGAATGGGAGAAGATAAAGGGACTTTTACATGGCCAGACTGGGAAGCTGCCTGATTGTATGCCGCCAAAAAGCATAAATTATGATCCTCTTAGAAAGAACATAGACGATTACTTCATCAAATTATGGGACATTGTGAAAAAAGACAACTATACAGCGTGCACCTGTGCGATCATTAAGAGCAAGATGAAGAGAATCTTTCTGATAACTGAGCGACTCTGGTTCCGCATGAGAAAACGCTGTAACATCGCAGGCTGATTGGATTCTGGCATTGCTGCATGTTATACTGATGTTTAAGAGAATTACCAACATGCTGTAATAAAACGGTGCAATTTATATTTTTCTATGGTGATTTTCTTTAACCTTATGGCATCAAGATCTGAAAGTTATGAACTGAGTAAATGTTTTATAACATATGACTATAAACAAGATACCGACCAAATATTTGTATCGCATTCGGGTCATGTGTCATATCTTGATTGGATGATATTTATCCGATGTTATTATGTAATTGAAAAACTTCTAATAAAAATTGTTAAAAAAAAATAGGGAAATTGGTTCATTTTTAAAATGTCATAAAGATCAACATTTTGAGTAGAACCATTGGGTTTTTGTTATAGTTCCCTTGCCTTGAAGAGCTCATTGCTGTCCTATTTATTTCATAAATTCCAGCCACTGTCAGACTGCACCAATCAGCATGTGAAGAAGGCAGCATGTAAAACATGGTTGTGTGATATGTTATAAGAAGCATCATTGGAATGTTCTTCCTTGTCTTGAAGAGCTCATTGTTACCCTCTAATTTTTAACAGCCTCAAGCAACTGTGCAGGTAGACTAGTGGTTAGTGCCTCTACCTCACAACACTAGAGACATGAGTTCAAATCCCAACCTAGAAACTTATCTGTTTGGATTTTTTATGTTCTCCCCATGTTGGAAATAAAATAGAATACTAACACCAGGCTCTTAGCCATGGAGTATAGAGGAGACTTTGCTATACTGAAATATGGCCTCAGTCACCAGCTTATTGCTGATCACTCTTAAGGTTACAATAGTCTCTACATTTCTGATCAGTCTGAGTATGACTAATGACTGTAAACTTTCACAGACAAATGTCATCAACGAGCTCTACAATACATTCCTGAGCATGAGCTCAGGCAACAAACTTCCACAAACCACTGAGTGTGATACACCCGAGATTTCTGCTGTCAGAACCCTCATGAGATCCCCCTTCATTGTCTCACAAGTGGATGATGCAGTTATCGTTATTGAAGAAGTTATGGAGAAAAGCTTTCGATTTTTCTACTGCCACCACCAAGGACTTCACTACAAACAGCAAGAATGGGAGAAGATAAAGGGACTTTTACATGGCCAGACTGGGAAGTTGCCTGATTGTATGCCGCCAAAAAGCATCAATAACGATCCTCTTAGAAAGAACATAGACGATTACTTCATCAAATTATGGGACATTGTGAAAAAAGACAACTATACAGCGTGCACCTGTGCGATCATTAAGAGCAAGATGAAGAGAATCCTTCTATTAACTGAGCGACTCTGGTTCCGCATGAGAAAACGCTGTAACATCGCAGGCTGATTGGATTCTGGCATTGCTGCATGTTATACTGATGTTTAAGAGAATTACCAACATGCTGTAATAAAACGGTGCAATTTATATTTTTCTATGGTGATTTCCTTTAACCTTATGGCATCAAGATCTGAAAGTTATGAACTGAGTAAATGTTTTATATCATATGACTGTAACCAAGATACCGACCAAATATTTGTATCGCATTCGGGTCATGTGTCATATCTTGATTGGATGATATTTATCCGATGTTATTATGTAATTGAAAAACTTCTAATAAAAATTGTTAAAAAAAAATAGGGAAATTGGTTCATTTTTAAAATGTCATAAAGATCAACATTTTGAGTAGAACCATTGGGTTTTTCTTCTTATAGTTCTCTTGCCTTGAAGAGCTCATTGCTGTCCTATTTATTTCATAAATTCCAGCCACTGTCAGACTGCACCAATCAGCATGTGAAGAAGGCAGCATGTAAAACATGGTTGTGTGATATGTTATAAGAAGCATCATTGGAATGTTCTTTCTTGTCTTGAAGAGCTCATTGTTACCCTCTAATTTTTAACAGCCTCAAGCAACTGTGCAGGTAGACTAGTGGTTAGTGCCTCCTCTACCTCACAACACTAGAGACATGAGTTCGAATCCCAACCTAGAAACTTATCTGTTTGGATTTTTTATGTTCTCCCCATGTTGGAAATAAAATAGAATACTAACACCAGGCTCTGAGCCATGGAGTATAGAGGAGACTTTGCTATACTGAAATATGGCCTCAGTCACCAGCTTATTGCTGATCACTCTTAAGGTTACAATAGTCTCTACATTTCTGATCAGTCTGAGTATGACTAATGACTGTAAACTTTCACAGACAAATGTCATCAACGAGCTCTACAATACATTCCTGAGCATGAGCTCAGGCAACAAACTTCCACAAACCACTGAGTGTGATACACCCGAGATTTCTGCTGTCAGAACCCTCATGAGATCCCCCTTCAATGTCTCACAAGTGGATGATGCAGTTATCGTTATTGAAGAAGTTATGGAGAAAAGCTTTCGATTTTTCTACTGCCACCACCAAGAACTTCACTACAAACAGCAAGAATGGGAGAAGATAAAGGGACTTTTACATGGCCAGACTGGGAAGTTGCCTGATTGTATGCCGCCAAAAAGCATCAATAACGATCCTCTTAGAAAGAACATAGACGATTACTTCATCAAATTATGGGACATTGTGAAAAAAGACAACTATACAGCGTGCACCTGTGCGATCATTAAGAGCAAGATGAAGAGAATCCTTCTATTAACTGAGCGACTCTGGTTCCGCATGAGAAAACGCTGTAACATCGCAGGCTGATTGGATTCTGGCATTGCTGCATGTTATACTGATGTTTAAGAGAATTACCAACATGCTGTAATAAAACGGTGCAATTTATATTTTTCTATGGTGATTTCCTTTAACCTTATGGCATCAAGATCTGAAAGTTATGAACTGAGTAAATGTTTTATATCATATGACTGTAACCAAGATACCGACCAAATATTTGTATCGCATTCGGGTCATGTGTCATATCTTGATTGGATGATATTTATCCGATGTTATTATGTAATTGAAAAATTTCTAATAAAAATTGTTAAAAAAAAAAAGAGAAATTGGTTCATTTTTAAAATGTCATAAAGATCAACATTTTGAGTAGAACCATTGGGTTTTTCTTCTTATAGTTCCCTTGCCTTGAAAAGCTCATTGCTGTCCTATTTATTTCATAAATTCCAGCCACTGTCAGACTGCACCAATCAGCATGTGAAGAAGGCAGCATGTAAAACATGGTTGTGTGATATGTTATAAGAAGCATCATTGGAATGTTCTTCCTTGTCTTGAAGAGCTCATTGTTACCCTCTAATTTTTAACAGCCTCAAGCAACTGTGCAGCTAGACTAGTGGTTAGTGCCTCTACCTCGCAACACTAAAGACATGGGTTCAAATCCCAACCTAGAAACATATCTGTTTGGTTTTTTTATGTTCTCCCCATGTTGGAAATAAAATAGAATACTAACACCAGGCTCTGAGCCATGGAGTATAGAGAAGACTTTGCTATACTGAAATATGGCCTCAGTACCCAGCTTATTGCTGATCACTCTTAAGGTTACAATAGTCTCTACATCTCTGATCAGTCTGAGTATGACTAATGACTGTAAACTTTCACAGACAAATGTCATCAACGAGCTCTACAATACATTCCTGAGCATGAGCTCAGGCAACAAACTTCCACAAACCACTGAGTGTGATACACCCGAGATTTCTGCTGTCAGAACCCTCATGAGATCCCCCTTCAATGTCTCACAAGTGGATGATGCAGTTATCGTTATTGAAGAAGTTATGGAGAAAAGCTTTCGATTTTTCTACTGCCACCACCAAGGACTTCACTACAAACAGCAAGAATGGGAGAAGATAAAGGGACTTTTACATGGCCAGACTGGGAAGCTGCCTGATTGTATGCCGCCAAAAAGCATCAATAACGATTCTCTTAGAAAGAACATAGACGATTACTTCATCAAATTATGGGACATTGTGAAAAAAGACAACTATACAGCGTGCACCTGTGCGATCATTAAGAGCAAGATGAAGAGAATCCTTCTATTAACTGAGCGACTCTGGTTCCGCATGAGAAAACGCTGTAACATCGCAGGCTGATTGGATTCTGGCATTGCCGCATGTTATACTGATGTTTAAGAGAATTACCAACATGCTGTAATAAAACGGTGCAATTTATATTTTTCTATGGTGATTTCCTTTAACCTTATGGCATCAAGATCTGAAAGTTATGAACTGAGTAAATGTTTTATATCATATGACTGTAACCAAGATACCGACCAAATATTTGTATCGCATTCGGGTCATGTGTCATATCTTGATTGGATGATATTTATCCGATGTTATTATGTAATTGAAAAATTTGTAATAAAAATTGTTAAAAAAAAAAAGAGAAATTGGTTCATTTTTAAAATGTCATAAAGATCAACATTTTGAGTAGAACCATTGGGTTTTTCTTCTTATAGTTCCCTTGCCTTGAAGAGCTCATTGCTGTCCTATTTATTTCATAAATTCCAGCCACTGTCAGACTGCACCAATCAGCATGTGAAGAAGGCAGCATGTAAAACATGGTTGTGTGATATGTTATAAGAAGCATCATTGGAATGTTCTTCCTTGTCTTGAAGAGCTCATTGTTACCCTCTAATTTTTAACAGCATCAAACAACTGTGCAGCTAGACTAGTGGTTAGTGCCTCTACCTCAAAACACTAGAGACATGAGTTCGAATCCCAACCTAGAAACTTATCTGTTTGGATTTTTTATGTTCTCCCCATGTTGGAAATAAAATAGAATACTAACACCAGGCTCTGAGCCATGGAGTATAGAGGAGACTTTGCTATACTGAAATATGGCCACAGTCACCAGCTTATTGCTGATCACTCTTAAGGTTACAATAGTCTCTACATTTCTGATCAGTCTGAGTATGACTAATGACTGTAAACTTTCACAGACAAATGTCATCAACGAGCTCTACAATACATTCCTGAGCATGAGCTCAGGCAACAAACTTCCACAAACCACTGAGTGTGATACACCCGAGATTTCTGCTGTCAGAACCCTCATGAGATCCCCCTTCAATGTCTCACAAGTGGATGATGCAGTTATCATTATTGAAGAAGTTATGGAGGAAAGCTTTCGATTTTTCTACTGCCACCACCAAGGACTTCACTATAAACAGCAAGAATGGGAGAAGATAAAGGGACTTTTACATGGCCAGACTGGGAAGTTGCCTGATTGTATGCCGCCAAAAAGCATCAATAACGATCCTCTTAGAAAGAACATAGACGATTACTTCATCAAATTATGGGACATTGTGAAAAAAGACAACTATACAGCGTGCACCTGTGCGATCATTAAGAGCAAGATGAAGAGAATCTTTCTGATAACTGAGCGACTCTGGTTCCGCATAAGAAAACGCTGTAACATCGCAGGCTGATTGGATTCTGGCATTGCTGCATGTTATACTGATGTTTAAGAGAATTACCGACATGCTGTAATAAAACGGTGCAATTTATATTTTTCTATGGTGATTTCCTTTAACCTTATGGCATCAAGATCTGAAAGTTATGAACTGAGTAAATGTTTTATATCATATGACTGTAACCAAGATACCGACCAAATATTTGTATCGCATTCGGGTCATGTGTCATATCTTGATTGGATGATATTTATCCGATGTTATTATGTAATTGAAAAATTTCTAATAAAAATTGTTAAAAAAAAAAAGAGAAATTGGTTCATTTTTAAAATGTCATAAAGATCAACATTTTGAGTAGAACCATTGGGTTTTTCTTCTTATAGTTCTCTTGCCTTGAAGAGCTCATTGCTGTCCTATTTATTTCATAAATTCCAGCCACTGTCAGACTGCACCAATCAGCATGTGAAGAAGGCAGCATGTAAAACATGGTTGTGTGATATGTTATAAGAAGCATCATTGGAATGTTCTTTCTTGTCTTGAAGAGCTCATTGTTACCCTCTAATTTTTAACAGCCTCAAGCAACTGTGCAGGTAGACTAGTGGTTAGTGCCTCCTCTACCTCACAACACTAGAGACATGAGTTCGAATCCCAACCTAGAAACTTATCTGTTTGGATTTTTTATGTTCTCCCCATGTTGGAAATAAAATAGAATACTAACACCAGGCTCTGAGCCATGGAGTATAGAGGAGACTTTGCTATACTGAAATATGGCCTCAGTACCCAGCTTATTGCTGATCACTCTTAAGGTTACAATAGTCTCTACATTTCTGATCAGTCTGAGTATGACTAATGACTGTAAACTTTCACAGACAAATGTCATCAACGAGCTCTACAATACATTCCTGAGCATGAGCTCAGGCAACAAACTTCCACAAACCACTGAGTGTGATACACCCGAGATTTCTGCTGTCAGAACCCTCATGAGATCCCCCTTCAATGTCTCACAAGTGGATGATGCAGTTATCGTTATTGAAGAAGTTATGGAGAAAAGCTTTCGATTTTTCTACTGCCACCACCAAGAACTTCACTACAAACAGCAAGAATGGGAGAAGATAAAGGGACTTTTACATGGCCAGACTGGGAAGTTGCCTGATTGTATGCCGCCAAAAAGCATCAATAACGATCCTCTTAGAAAGAACATAGACGATTACTTCATCAAATTATGGGACATTGTGAAAAAAGACAACTATACAGCGTGCACCTGTGAGATCATTAAGAGCAAGATGAAGAGAATCTTTCTGATAACTGAGCGACTCTGGTTCCGCATGAGAAAACGCTGTAACATCGCAGGCTGATTGGATTCTGGCATTGCTGCATGTTATACTGATGTTTAAGAGAATTACCGACATGCTGTAATAAAACGGTGCAATTTATATTTTTCTATGGTGATTTCCTTTAACCTTATGGCATCAAGATCTGAAAGTTATGAACTGAGTAAATGTTTTATAACATATGACTATAAACAAGATACCGACCAAATATTTGTATCGCATTCGGGTCATGTGTCATATCTTGATTGGATGATATTTATCCGATGTTATTATGTAATTGAAAAACTTCTAATAAAAATTGTCAAAAAAAAAAAGAGAAATTGGTTCATTTTTAAAATGTCATAAAGATCAACATTTTGAGTAGAACCATTGGGTTTTTCTTCTTATAGTTCCCTTGCCTTGAAGAGCTCATTGCTGTCCTATTTATTTCATAAATTCCAACCACTGTCAGACTGCACCAATCAGCATGTGAAGAAGGCAGCATGTAAAACATGGTTGTGTGATATGTTATAAGAAGCATCATTGGAATGTTCTTCCTTGTCTTGAAGAGCTCATTGTTACCCTCTAATTTTTAACAGCCTCAAGCAACTGTGCAGGTAGACTAGTGGTTAGTGCCTCTACCTCACAACACTAGAGACATGAGTTTGAATCCCAACCTAGAAACTTATCTGTTTGGATTTTTTATGTTCTCCCCATGTTGGAAATAAAATAGAATACTAACACCAGCTCTGAGCCATGGAGTATAGAGGAGACTTTGCTATACTGAAATATGGCCTCAGTCACCAGCTTATTGCTGATCACTCCTAAGGTTACAATAGTCTCTACATTTCTGATCAGTCTGAGTATGACTAATGACTGTAAACTTTCACAGACAAATGTCATCAACGAGCTCTACAATACATTCCTGAGCATGAGCTCAGGCAACAAACTTCCACAAACCACTGAGTGTGATACACCCGAGATTTCTGCTGTCAGAACCCTCATGAGATCCCCCTTCAATGTCTCACAAGTGGATGATGCAGTTATCGTTATTGAAGAAGTTATGGAGAAAAGCTTTCGATTTTTCTACTGCCACCACCAAGAACTTCACTACAAACAGCAAGAATGGGAGAAGATAAAGGGACTTTTACATGGCCAGACTGGGAAGTTGCCTGATTGTATGCCGCCAAAAAGCATCAATAACGATCCTCTTAGAAAGAACATAGACGATTACTTCATCAAATTATGGGACATTGTGAAAAAAGACAACTATACAGCGTGCACCTGTGAGATCATTAAGAGCAAGATGAAGAGAATCTTTCTGATAACTGAGCGACTCTGGTTCCGCATGAGAAAACGCTGTAACATCGCAGGCTGATTGGATTCTGGCATTGCTGCATGTTATACTGATGTTTAAGAGAATTACCAACATGCTGTAATAAAACGGTGCAATTTATATTTTTCTATGGTGATTTCCTTTAACCTTATGGCATCAAGATCTGAAAGTTATGAACTGAGTAAATGTTTTATAACATTATGACTGTAAACAAGATACCGACCAAATATTTGTATCGCATTCGGGTCATGTGTCATATCTTGATTGGATGATATTTATCCGATGTTATTATGTAATTGAAAAATTTCTAATAAAAATTGTTAAAAAAAAAAAGAGAAATTGGTTCATTTTTAAAATGTCATAAAGATCAACATTTTGAGTAGAATCATTGGGTTTTTCTTCTTATAGTTCCCTTGCCTTGAAGAGCTCATTGCTGTCCTATTTATTTCATAAATTCCAGCCACTGTCAGACTGCACCAATCAGCATGTGAAGAAGGCAGCATGTAAAACATGGTTGTGTGATATGTTATAAGAAGCATCTTTGGAATGTTCTTCCTTGTCTTGAAGAGCTCATTGTTACCCTCTAATTTTTAACAGCCTCAAGCAACTGTGCAGCTAGACTAGTGGTTAGTGCCTCTACCTCGCAACACTAAAGACATGGGTTCAAATCCCAACCTAGACACATATCTGTTTGGTTTTTTTATGTTCTCCCCATGTTGGAAATAAAATACAATACTAACACCAGGCTCTGAGCCATGGAGTATAGAGAAGACTTTGCTATACTGAAATATGGCCTCAGTACCCAGCTTATTGCTGATCACTCCTAAGGTTACAATAGTCTCTACATCTCTGATCAGTATGAGTATGACTAATGACTGTAAACTTTCACAGACAAATGTCATCAACGAGCTCTACAATACATTCCTGAGCATGAGCTCAGGAAACAGACTTCCACAAACCACTGAGTGTGATACACCCGAGATTTCTGGTGTCAGAACCCTCATGAGATCCCCCTTCAATGTCTCACAAGTGGATGATGCAGTTATCATTATTGAAGAAGTTATAGAGGAAAGCTTTCGATTTTTCTACTGCCACCACCAAGGACTTCACTATAAACAGCAAGAATGGGAGAAGATAAAGGGACTTTTACATGGCCAGACTGGGAAGTTGCCTGATTGTATGCCGCCAAAAAGCATCAATAACGATCCTCTTAGAAAGAACATAGACGATTACTTCATCAAATTATGGGACATTGTGAAAAAAGACAACTATACAGCGTGCACCTGTGCGATCATTAAGAGCAAGATGAAGAGAATCTTTCTGATAACTGAGCGACTCTGGTTCCGCATGAGAAAACGCTGTAACATCGCAGGCTGATTGGATTCTGGCATTGCTGCATGTTATACTGATGTTTAAGAGAATTACCAACATGCTGTAATAAAACGGTGCAATTTATATTTTTCTATGGTGATTTCCTTTAACCTTATGGCATCAAGATCTGAAAGTTATGAACTGAGTAAATGTTTTATAACATATGACTATAAACAAGATACCGACCAAATATTTGTATCGCATTCAGGTCATGTGTCATATCTTGATTGGATGATATTTATCCGATGTTATTATGTAATTGAAAAATTTCTAATAAAAATTGTTAAAAAAAAATAGGGAAATTGGTTCATTTTTAAAATGTCATAAAGATCAACATTTTGAGTAGAACCATTGGGTTTTTCTTCTTATAGTTCCCTTGCCTTGAAGAGCTCATTGCTGTCCTATTTATTTCATAAATTCCAGCCACTGTCAGACTGCACCAATCAGCATGTGAAGAAGGCAGCATGTAAAACATGGTTGTGTGATATGTTATAAGAATCATCATTGGAATGTTCTTCCTTGTCTTGAAGAGCTCATTGTTACTCTCTAATTTTTAACGGCCTTAAGCAACTGTGCAGCTAGACTAGTGGTTAGTGCCTCTACCTCGCAACACTAAAGACATGAGTTCAAATCCCAACCTAGAAACATATTTGTTTGCTTTTTTTATGTTCTCCCCATGTTGGAAATAAAATAGAATACTAACACCAGGCTCTGAGCCATGGAGTATAGAGAAGACTTTGCTATACTGAAATATGGCCTCAGTACCCAGCTTATTGCTGATCACTCTTAAGGTTACAATAGTCTCTACATTTCTGATCAGTCTGAGTATGACTAATGACTGTAAACTTTCACAGACAAATGTCATCAACGAGCTCTACAATACATTCCTGAGCATGAGCTCAGGCAACAAACTTCCACAAACCACTGAGTGTGATACACCCGAGATTTCTGCTGTCAGAACCCTCATGAGATCCCCCTTCAATGTCTCACAAGTGGATGATGCAGTTATCGTTATTGAAGAAGTTATGGAGAAAAGCTTTCGATTTTTCTACTGCCACCACCAAGGACTTCACTACAAACAGCAAGAATGGGAGAAGATAAAGGGACTTTTACATGGCCAGACTGGGAAGCTGCCTGATTGTATGCCGCCAAAAAGCATCAATAACGATCCTCTTAGAAAGAACATAGACGATTACTTCATCAAATTATGGGACATTGTGAAAAAAGACAACTATACAGCGTGCACCTGTGCGATCATTAAGTGCAAGATGAAGAGAATCCTTCTATTAACTGAGCGACTCTGGTTCCGCATGAGAAAACGCTGTAACATCGCAGGCTGATTGGATTCTGGCATTGCTGCATGTTATACTGATGTTTAAGAGAATTACCAACATGCTGTAATAAAACGGTGCAATTTACATTTTTCTATGGTGATTTCCTTTAACCTTATGGCATCAAGATCTGAAAGTTATGAACTGAGTAAATGTTTTATAACATTATGACTGTAAACAAGATACCGACCAAATATTTGTATCGCATTCGGGTCATGTGTCATATCTTGATTGGATGATATTTATTCGATGTTATTACGTAATTGAAAAATTTCTAATAAAAATTGTTAAAAAAAAAAAAAGGGAAATTGGTTCATTTTTAAAATGTCATAAAGATCAACATTTTGAGTAGAACCATTGGGTTTTTCTTCTTATAGTTCCCTTGCCTTGAAGAGCTCATTGCTGTCCTATTTATTTCATAAATTCCAACCACTGTCAGACTGCACCAATCAGCATGTGAAGAAGGCAGCATGTAAAACATGGTTGTGTGATATGTTATAAGAAGCATCATTGGAATGTTCTTCCTTGTCTTGAAGAGCTCATTGTTACCCTCTAATTTTTAACAGCCTCAAGCAACTGGGCAGCTCGACTAGTGGTTAGTGTCTCTACCCCACAACACTAGAGACATGAGTTCAAATCCCAACCTAGAAACATATCTGTTTGGTTTTTTTATGTTCTCCCCATGTTGGAAATAAAATAGAATACTAACACCAGGCTCTGAGCCATGGAGTATAGAGGAGACTTTGCTATACTGAAATATGGCCTCAGTCACCAGCTTATTGCTGATCACTCTTAAGGTTACAATAGTCTCTACATTTCTGATCAGTCTGAGTATGACTAATGACTGTAAACTTTCACAGACAAATGTCATCAACGAGCTCTACAATACATTCCTGAGCATGAGCTCAGGCAACAAACTTCCACAAACCACTGAGTGTGATACACCCGAGATTTCTGCTGTCAGAACCCTCATGAGATCCCCCTTCATTGTCTCACAAGTGGATGATGCAGTTATCATTATTGAAGAAGTTATGGAGAAAAGCTTTCGATTTTTCTACTGCCACCACCAAGGACTTCACTACAAACAGCAAGAATGGGAGAAGATAAAGGGACTTTTACATGGCCAGACTGGGAAGTTGCCTGATTGTATGCCGCCAAAAAGCATCAATAACGATCCTCTTAGAAAGAACATAGACGATTACTTCATCAAATTATGGGACATTGTGAAAAAAGACAACTATACAGCGTGCACCTGTGCGATCATTAAGAGCAAGATGAAGAGAATCCTTCTATTAACTGAGCGACTCTGGTTCCTGCATGAGAAAACGCTGTAACATCGCAGGCTGATTGGATTCTGGCATTGCTGCATGTTATACTGATGTTTAAGAGAATTACCAACATGCTGTAATAAAACGGTGCAATTTATATTTTTCTATGGTGATTTCCTTTAACCTTATGGCATCAAGATCTGAAAGTTATGAACTGAGTAAATGTTTTATAACATATGACTATAAACAAGATACCGACCAAATATTTGTATCGCATTCAGGTCATGTGTCATATCTTGATTGGATGATATTTATCCGATGTTATTATGTAATTGAAAAACTTCTAATAAAAATTGTTAAAAAAAAATAGGGAAATTGGTTCATTTTTAAAATGTCATAAAGATCAACATTTTGAGTAGAACCATTGGGTTTTTCTTCTTATAGTTCCCTTGCCTTGAAGAGCTCATTGCTGTCCTATTTATTTCATAAATTCCAGCCACCGTCAGACTGTACCAATCAGCATGTGAAGAAGGCAGCATGTAAAACATGGTTGTGTGATATGTTATAAGAATCATCATTGGAATGTTCTTCCTTGTCTTGAAGAGCTCATTGTTACTCTCTAATTTTTAACGGCCTCAAGCAACTGTGCAGCTAGACTAGTGGTTAGTGCCTCTACCTCGCAACACTAAAGACATGAGTTCAAATCCCAACCTAGAAACATATTTGTTTGCTTTTTTTATGTTCTCCCCATGTTGGAAATAAAATAGAATACTAACACCAACTCTGAGCCATGGAGTATAGAGAAGACTTTGCTATACTGAAATATGGCCTCAGTACCCAGCTTATTGCTGATCACTCTTAAGGTTACAATAGTCTCTACATCTCTGATCAGTCTGAGTATGACTAATGACTGTAAACTTTCACAGACAAATGTCATCAACGAGCTCTACAATACATTCCTGAGCATGAGCTCAGGCAACAAACTTCCACAAACCACTGAGTGTGATACACCCGAGATTTCTGCTGTCAGAACCCTCATGAGATCCCCCTTCAATGTCTCACAAGTGGATGATGCAGTTATCGTTATTGAAGAAGTTATGGAGAAAAGCTTTCGATTTTTCTACTGCCACCACCAAGGACTTCACTACAAACAGCAAGAATGGGAGAAGATAAAGGGACTTTTACATGGCCAGACTGGGAAGCTGCCTGATTGTATGCCGCCAAAAAGCATCAATAACGATCCTCTTAGAAAGAACATAGACGATTACTTCATCAAATTATGGGACATTGTGAAAAAAGACAACTATACAGCGTGCACCTGTGCGATCATTAAGAGCAAGATGAAGAGAATCCTTCTATTAACTGAGCGACTCTGGTTCCGCATGAGAAAACGCTGTAACATCGCAGGCTGATTGGATTCTGGCATTGCTTCATGTTATACTGATGTTTAAGAGAATTACCAACATGCTGTAATAAAACGGTGCAATTTATATTTTTCTATGGTGATTTCCTTTAACCTTATGGCATCAAGATCTGAAAGTTATGAACTGAGTAAATGTTTTATAACATATGACTGTAAACAAGATACCGACCAAATATTTGTATCGCATTCGGGTCATGTGTCATATCTTGTTTGGATGATATTTATCCGATGTTATTATGTAATTGAAAAATTTGTAATAAAAATTGTTAAAAAAAAAAAAAGGGAAATTGGTTCATTTTTAAAATGTCATAAAGATCAACATTTTGAGTAGAACCATTGGGTTTTTCTTCTTATAGTTCCCTTGCCTTGAAGAGCTCATTGCTGTCCTATTTATTTCATAAATTCCAGCCACTGTCCGACTGCACCAATCAGCATGTGAAGAAGGCAGCATGTAAAACATGGTTGTGTGATATGTTATAAGAAGCATCATTGGAATGTTCTTCCTTGTCTTGAAGAGCTCATTGTTACCCTCTAATTTTTAACAGCCGCAAGCAACTGTGCAGCTAGACTAGTGGTTAGTGCCTCTACCCCACAACACTAGAGGCATGAGTTCAAATCCCAACCTAGAAACATATCTGTTTGGTTTTTTTATGTTCTCCCCATGTTGGAAATAAAATAGAATACTAACACCAGCTCTGAGCCATGGAGTATAGAGAAGACTTTGCTATACTGAAATATGGCCTCAGTACCCAGCTTATTGCTGATCACTCTTAAGGTTACAATAGTCTCTACATCTCTGATCAGTCTGAGTATGACTAATGACTGTAAACTTTCACAGACAAATGTCATCAACGAGCTCTACAATACATTCCTGAGCATGAGCTCAGGCTCCAGACCTCCACAAACCACTGAGTGTCATACACCCGAGATTTCTGCTGTCAGAACCCTCATGAGATCCCCCTTCAATGTCTCACAAGTGGATGATGCAGTTATCGTTATTGAAGAAGTTATGGAGAAAAGCTTTCGATTTTTCTACTGCCACCACCAAGGACTTCACTACAAACAGCAAGAATGGGAGAAGATAAAGGGACTTTTACATGGCCAGACTGGGAAGCTGCCTGATTGTATGCTGCCAAAAAGCATCAATAACGATCCTCTTAGAAAGAACATAGACGATTACTTCATCAAATTATGGGACATTGTGAAAAAAGACAACTATACAGCGTGCACCTGTGCGATCATTAAGTGCAAGATGAAGAGAATCTTTCTGATAACTGAGCGACTCTGGTTCCGCATAAGAAAACGCTGTAACATCGCAGGCTGATCGGATTCTGGCATTGCTGCATGTTATACTGATGTTTAAGAGAATTACCAACATGCTGTAATAAAACGGTGCAATTTACATTTTTCTATGGTGATTTCCTTTAACCTTATGGCATCAAGATCTGAAAGTTATGAACTGAGTAAATGTTTTATAACATTATGACTGTAAACAAGATACCGACCAAATATTTGTATCGCATTCGGGTCATGTGTCATATCTTGATTGGATGATATTTATTCGATGTTATTACGTAATTGAAAAATTTCTAATAAAAATTGTTAAAAAAAAAAAAAGGGAAATTGGTTCATTTTTAAAATGTCATAAAGATCAACATTTTGAGTAGAACCATTGGGTTTTTCTTCTTATAGTTCCCTTGCCTTGAAGAGCTCATTGCTGTCCTATTTATTTCATAAATTCCAACCACTGTCAGACTGCACCAATCAGCATGTGAAGAAGGCAGCATGTAAAACATGGTTGTGTGATATGTTATAAGAAGCATCATTGGAATGTTCTTCCTTGTCTTGAAGAGCTCATTGTTACCCTCTAATTTTTAACAGCCTCAAGCAACTGGGCAGCTCGACTAGTGGTTAGTGTCTCTACCCCACAACACTAGAGACATGAGTTCAAATCCCAACCTAGAAACATATCTGTTTGGTTTTTTTATGTTCTCCCCATGTTGGAAATAAAATAGAATACTAACACCAGGCTCTGAGCCATGGAGTATAGAGGAGACTTTGCTATACTGAAATATGGCCTCAGTCACCAGCTTATTGCTGATCACTCTTAAGGTTACAATAGTCTCTACATTTCTGATCAGTCTGAGTATGACTAATGACTGTAAACTTTCACAGACAAATGTCATCAACGAGCTCTACAATACATTCCTGAGCATGAGCTCAGGCAACAAACTTCCACAAACCACTGAGTGTGATACACCCGAGATTTCTGCTGTCAGAACCCTCATGAGATCCCCCTTCATTGTCTCACAAGTGGATGATGCAGTTATCATTATTGAAGAAGTTATGGAGAAAAGCTTTCGATTTTTCTACTGCCACCACCAAGGACTTCACTACAAACAGCAAGAATGGGAGAAGATAAAGGGACTTTTACATGGCCAGACTGGGAAGTTGCCTGATTGTATGCTGCCAAAAAGCATCAATAACGATCCTCTTAGAAAGAACATAGACGATTACTTCATCAAATTATGGGACATTGTGAAAAAAGACAACTATACAGCGTGCACCTGTGCGATCATTAAGAGCAAGATGAAGAGAATCCTTCTATTAACTGAGCGACTCTGGTTCCTGCATGAGAAAACGCTGTAACATCGCAGGCTGATTGGATTCTGGCATTGCTGCATGTTATACTGATGTTTAAGAGAATTACCAACATGCTGTAATAAAACGGTGCAATTTATATTTTTCTATGGTGATTTCCTTTAACCTTATGGCATCAAGATCTGAAAGTTATGAACTGAGTAAATGTTTTATAACATATGACTATAAACAAGATACCGACCAAATATTTGTATCGCATTCAGGTCATGTGTCATATCTTGATTGGATGATATTTATCCGATGTTATTATGTAATTGAAAAACTTCTAATAAAAATTGTTAAAAAAAAATAGGGAAATTGGTTCATTTTTAAAATGTCATAAAGATCAACATTTTGAGTAGAACCATTGGGTTTTTCTTCTTATAGTTCCCTTGCCTTGAAGAGCTCATTGCTGTCCTATTTATTTCATAAATTCCAGCCACCGTCAGACTGTACCAATCAGCATGTGAAGAAGGCAGCATGTAAAACATGGTTGTGTGATATGTTATAAGAATCATCATTGGAATGTTCTTCCTTGTCTTGAAGAGCTCATTGTTACTCTCTAATTTTTAACAGCCTCAAGCAACTGTGCAGCTAGACTAGTGGTTAGTGCCTCTACCTTGCAACACTAAAGACATGAGTTCAAATCCCAACCTAGAAACATATTTGTTTGCTTTTTTTATGTTCTCCCCATGTTGGAAATAAAATAGAATACTAACACCAACTCTGAGCCATGGAGTATAGAGAAGACTTTGCTATACTGAAATATGGCCTCAGTACCCAGCTTATTGCTGATCACTCTTAAGGTTACAATAGTCTCTACATCTCTGATCAGTCTGAGTATGACTAATGACTGTAAACTTTCACAGACAAATGTCATCAACGAGCGCTACAATACATTCCTGAGCATGAGCTCAGGCAACAAACTTCCACAAACCACTGAGTGTGATACACCCGAGATTTCTGCTGTCAGAACCCTCATGAGATCCCCCTTCAATGTCTCACAAGTGGATGATGCAGTTATCGTTATTGAAGAAGTTATGGAGAAAAGCTTTCGATTTTTCTACTGCCACCACCAAGGACTTCACTACAAACAGCAAGAATGGGAGAAGATAAAGGGACTTTTACATGGCCAGACTGGGAAGCTGCCTGATTGTATGCCGCCAAAAAGCATCAATAACGATCCTCTTAGAAAGAACATAGACGATTACTTCATCAAATTATGGGACATTGTGAAAAAAGACAACTATACAGCGTGCACCTGTGCGATCATTAAGAGCAAGATGAAGAGAATCCTTCTATTAACTGAGCGACTCTGGTTCCGCATGAGAAAACGCTGTAACATCGCAGGCTGATTGGATTCTGGCATTGCTGCATGTTATACTGATGTTTAAGAGAATTACCAACATGCTGTAATAAAACGGTGCAATTTATATTTTTCTATGGTGATTTCCTTTAACCTTATGGCATCAAGATCTGAAAGTTATGAACTGAGTAAATGTTTTATAACATATGACTGTAAACAAGATACCGACCAAATATTTGTATCGCATTCGGGTCATGTGTCATATCTTGTTTGGATGATATTTATCCGATGTTATTATGTAATTGAAAAATTTGTAATAAAAATTGTTAAAAAAAAAAAAAGGGAAATTGGTTCATTTTTAAAATGTCATAAAGATCAACATTTTGAGTAGAACCATTGGGTTTTTCTTCTTATAGTTCCCTTGCCTTGAAGAGCTCATTGCTGTCCTATTTATTTCATAAATTCCAGCCACTGTCCGACTGCACCAATCAGCATGTGAAGAAGGCAGCATGTAAAACATGGTTGTGTGATATGTTATAAGAAGCATCATTGGAATGTTCTTCCTTGTCTTGAAGAGCTCATTGTTACCCTCTAATTTTTAACAGCCTCAAGCAACTGTGCAGGTAGACTAGTGGTTAGTGCCTCTACCTCACAACACTAGAGACATGAGTTCAAATCCCAACCTAGAAACATATCTTTTTGGTTTTTTTATGTTCTCCCCATGTTGGAAATAAAATAGAATACTAACACCAGCTCTGAGCCATGGAGTATAGAGGAGACTTTGCTATACTGAAATATGGCCTCAGTACCCAGCTTATTGCTGATCACTCTTAAGGTTACAATAGTCTCTACATCTCTGATCAGTCTGAGTATGACTAATGACTGTAAACTTTCACAGACAAATGTCATCAACGAGCTCTACAATACATTCCTGAGCATGAGCTCAGGCAACAGACCTCCACAAACCACTGAGTGTGATACACCCGAGATTTCTGCTGTCAGAACCCTCATGAGATCCCCCTTCAATGTCTCACAAGTGGATGATGCAGTTATCGTTATTGAAGAAGTTATGGAGAAAAGCTTTCGATTTTTCTACTGCCACCACCAAGGACTTCACTACAAACAGCAAGAATGGGAGAAGATAAAGGGACTTTTACATGGCCAGACTGGGAAGCTGCCTGATTGTATGCTGCCAAAAAGCATCAATAACGATCCTCTTAGAAAGAACATAGACGATTACTTCATCAAATTATGGGACATTGTGAAAAAAGACAACTATACAGCGTGCACCTGTGCAATCATTAAGTGCAAGATGAAGAGAATCTTTCTGATAACTGAGCGACTCTGGTTCCGCATAAGAAAACGCTGTAACATCGCAGGCTGATCGGATTCTGGCATTGCTGCATGTTATACTGATGTTTAAGAGAATTACCAACATGCTGTAATAAAACGGTGCAATTTACATTTTTCTATGGTGATTTCCTTTAACCTTATGGCATCAAGATCTGAAAGTTATGAACTGAGTAAATGTTTTATAACATTATGACTGTAAACAAGATACCGACCAAATATTTGTATCGCATTCGGGTCATGTGTCATATCTTGATTGGATGATATTTATTCGATGTTATTACGTAATTGAAAAATTTCTAATAAAAATTGTTAAAAAAAAAAAAAGGGAAATTGGTTCATTTTTAAAATGTCATAAAGATCAACATTTTGAGTAGAACCATTGGGTTTTTCTTCTTATAGTTCCCTTGCCTTGAAGAGCTCATTGCTGTCCTATTTATTTCATAAATTCCAACCACTGTCAGACTGCACCAATCAGCATGTGAAGAAGGCAGCATGTAAAACATGGTTGTGTGATATGTTATAAGAAGCATCATTGGAATGTTCTTCCTTGTCTTGAAGAGCTCATTGTTACCCTCTAATTTTTAACAGCCTCAAGCAACTGGGCAGCTAGACTAGTGGTTAGTGCCTCTACCCCACAACACTAGAGACATGAGTTCAAATCCCAACCTAGAAACATATCTGTTTGGTTTTTTTATGTTCTCCCCATGTTGGAAATAAAATAGAATACTAACACCAGCTCTGAGCCATGGAGTATAGAGAAGACTTTGCTATACTGAAATATGGCCTCAGTACCCAGCTTATTGCTGATCACTCTTAAGGTTACAATAGTCTCTACATCTCTGATCAGTCTGAGTATGACTAATGACTGTAAACTTTCACAGACAAATGTCATCAACGAGCTCTACAATACATTCCTGAGCATGAGCTCAGGCTCCAGACCTCCACAAACCACTGAGTGTGATACACCCGAGATTTCTGCTGTCAGAACCCTCACGAGATCCCCCTTCAATGTCTCACAAGTGGATGATGCAGTTATCGTTATTGAAGAAGTTATGGAGAAAAGCTTTCAATTTTTCTACTGCCACCACCAAGGACTTCACTACAAACAGCAAGAATGGGAAAAGATAAAGGGACTTTTACATGGCCAGACTGGGAAGTTGCCTGATTGTATGCTGCCAAAAAGCATCAATAACGATCCTCTTAGAAAGAACATAGACGATTACTTCATCAAATTATGGGACATTGTGAAAAAAGACAACTATACAGCGTGCACCTGTGCGATCATTAAGAGCAAGATGAAGAGAATCCTTCTATTAACTGAGCGACTCTGGTTCCGCATGAGAAAACGCTGTAACATCGCAGGCTGATCGGATTCTGGCATTGCTGCATGTTATACTGATGTTTAAGAGAATTACCAACATGCTGTAATAAAACGGTGCAATTTATATTTTTCTATGGTGATTTCCTTTAACCTTATGGCATCAAGATCTGAAAGTTATGAACTGAGTAAATGTTTTATAACATATGACTATAAACAAGATACCGACCAAATATTTGTATCGCATTCGGGTCATGTGTCATATCTTGATTGGATGATATTTATCCGATGTTATTATGTAATTGAAAAACTTCTAATAAAAATTGTTAAAAAAAAATAGGGAAATTGGTTCATTTTTAAAATGTCATAAAGATCAACATTTTGAGTAGAACCATTGGGTTTTTCTTCTTATAGTTCCCTTGCCTTGAAGAGCTCATTGCTGTCCTATTTATTTCATAAATTCCAACCACTGTCAGACTGCACCAATCAGCATGTGAAGAAGGCAGCATGTAAAACATGGTTGTGTGATATGTTATAAGAATCATCATTGGAATGTTCTTCCTTGTCTTGAAGAGCTCATTGTTACCCTCTAATTTTTAACAGCCTCAAGCAACTGTGCAGGTAGACTAGTGGTTAGTGCCTCTACCTCACAACACTAGAGACATGAGTTCAAATCCCAACCTAGAAACATATCTGTTTGGTTTTTTTATGTTCTCCCCATGTTGGAAATAAAATAGAATACTAACACCAGGCTCTGAGCCATGGAGTATAGAGGAGACTTTGCTATACTGAAATATGGCCTCAGTCACCAGCTTATTGCTGATCACTCTTAAGGTTACAATAGTCTCTACATTTCTGATCAGTCTGAGTATGACTAATGACTGTAAACTTTCACAGACAAATGTCATCAACGAGCTCTACAATACATTCCTGAGCATGAGCTCAGGCAACAAACTTCCACAAACCACTGAGTGTGATACACCCGAGATTTCTGCTGTCAGAACCCTCATGAGATCCCCCTTCAATGTCTCACAAGTGGATGATGCAGTTATCGTTATTGAAGAAGTTATGGAGAAAAGCTTTCGATTTTTCTACTGCCACCACCAAGGACTTCACTACAAACAGCAAGAATGGGAGAAGATAAAGGGACTTTTACATGGCCCGACTGGGAAGTTGCCTGATTGTATGCCGCCAAAAAGCATCAATAACGATCCTCTTAGAAAGAACATAGACGATTACTTCATCAAATTATGGGACATTGTGTAAAAAGACAACTATACAGCGTGCACCTGTGCGATCATTAAGAGCAAGATGAAGAGAATCCTTCTATTAACTGAGCGACTCTGGTTCCGCATGAGAAAACGCTGTAACATCGCAGGCTGACTGGATTCTGGCATTGCTGCATGTTATACTGATGTTTAAGAGAATTACCAACATGCTGTAATAAAACGGTGCAATTTATATTTTTCTATGGTGATTTCCTTTAGCCTTATGGCATCAAGATCTGAAAGTTATGAACTGAGTAAATGTTTTATAACATATGACTGTAAACAAGATACCGACCAAATATTTGTATCGCATTCGGGTCATGTGTCATATCTTGATTGGATGATATTTATCCAATGTTATTATGTAATTGAAAAACTTCTAATAAAAATTGTTAAAAAAAAATAGGGAAATTGGTTCATTTTTAAAATGTCATAAAGATCAACATTTTGAGTAGAACCATTGGGTTTTTGTTATAGTTCCCTTGCCTTGAAGAGCTCATTGCTGTCCTATTTATTTCATAAATTCCAGCCACTGTCAGACTGCACCAATCAGCATGTGAAGAAGGCAGCATGTAAAACATGGTTGTGTGATATGTTATAAGAAGCATCATTGGAATGTTCTTCCTTGTCTTGAAGAGCTCATTGTTACCCTCTAATTTTTAACAGCCTCAAGCAACTGTGCAGGTAGACTAGTGGTTAGTGCCTCTATCTCACAACACTAGAGACATGAGTTCAAATCCCAACCTAGAAACTTATCTGTTTGGATTTTTTATGTTCTCCCCATGTTGGAAATAAAATAGAATACTAACACCAGGCTCTGAGCCATGGAGTATAGAGGAGACTTTGCTATACTGAAATATGGCCTCAGTACCCAGCTTATTGCTGATCACTCTTAAGGTTACAATAGTCTCTACATTTCTGATCAGTCTGAGTATGACTAATGACTGTAAACTTTCACAGACAAATGTCATCAACGAGCTCTACAATACATTCCTGAGCATGAGCTCAGGCAACAGACTTCCACAAACCACTGAGTGTGATACACCCGAGATTTCTGCTGTCAGAACCCTCATGAGATCCCCCTTCATTGTCTCACAAGTGGATGATGCAGTTATCATTATTGAAGAAGTTATGGAGGAAAGCTTTCGATTTTTCTACTGCCACCACCAAGGACTTCACTACAAACAGCAAGAATGGGAGAAGATAAAGGGACTTTTACATGGCCAGACTGGGAAGTTGCCTGATTGTATGCCGCCAAAAAGCATCAATAACGATCCTCTTAGAAAGAACATAGACGATTACTTCATCAAATTATGGGACATTGTGAAAAAAGACAACTATACAGCGTGCACCTGTGCGATCATTAAGAGCAAGATGAAGAGAATCCTTCTATTAACTGAGCGACTCTGGTTCCGCATGAGAAAACGCTGTAACATCGCAGGCTGACTGGATTCTGGCATTGCTGCATGTTATACTGATGTTTAAGAGAATTACCAACATGCTGTAATAAAACGGTGCAATTTATATTTTTCTATGGTGATTTCCTTTAACCTTATGGCATCAAGATCTGAAAGTTATGAACTGAGTAAATGTTTTATAACATTATGACTGTAAACAAGATACCGACCAAATATTTGTATCGCATTCGGGTCATGTGTCATATCTTGATTGGATGATATTTATCCGATGTTATTATGTAATTGAAAAATTTCTAATAAAAATTGTTAAAAAAAAAAAAGGGAAATTGGTTCATTTTTAAAATGTCATAAAGATCAACATTTTGAGTAGAACCATTGGGTTTTTCTTCTTATAGTTCCCTTGCCTTGAAGAGCTCATTGTTGTCCTATTTATTTCATAAATTCCAGCCACCGTCAGACTGCACCAATCAGCATGTGAAGAAGGCAGCATGTAAAACATGGTTGTGTGATATGTTATAAGAAGCATCATTGGAATGTTCTTCCTTGTCTTGAAGAGCTCATTGTTACCCTCTAATTTTTAACAGCCTCAAGCAACTGTGCAGCTAGACTAGTGGTTAGTGCCTCTACCCCACAACACTAGAGACATGAGTTCAAATCCCAACCTAGAAACTTATCTGTTTGGATTTTTTATGTTCTCCCCATGTTGGAAATAAAATAGAATACTAACACCAGCTCTGAGCCATGGAGTATAGAGGAGACTTTGCTATACTGAAATATGGCCTCAGTACCCAGCTTATTGCTGATCACTCTTAATGTTACAATAGTCTCTACATCTCTGATCAGTCTGAGTATGACTAATGACTGTAAACTTTCACAGACAAATGTCATCAACGAGCTCTACAATACATTCCTGAGCATGAGCTCAGGCAACAGACTTCCACAAACCACTGAGTGTGATACACCCGAGATTTCTGGTGTCAGAACCCTCATGAGATCCCCCTTCAATGTCTCACGAGTGGATGATGCAGTTATCGTTATTGAAGAAGTTATGGAGAAAAGCTTTCAGCTTTTCTACTGCCACCACCAAGGACTTCACTACAAACAGCAAGAATGGGAGAAGATAAAGGGACTTTTACATGGCCAGACTGGAAAGTTGCCTGATTGTATGCCGCCAAAAAGCATCAATAACGATCCTCTTAGAAAGAACATAGACGATTACTTCATCAAATTATGGGACATTGTGTAACAGATTCTGGATACTATATTACTAATCTTGATTAGCGCTGGCTTACCTGAGGTGCGGAGTCTAACGATCTCCCCGGTGTTCACCAAGAACCGCCGCAAGGCGGGGTGGGCTTCGCTGCCAGGAGTCGCAGGTCGCGGTCCCCAGGTTCGCCTCAAGATGTAGTACAGCGGAGTGAAGCGGTGGTAGTGGAGTCAACGAGCCGGTTCGGTACACAGGAATGGAGTCAGGCAGAATCAGAAGGCAACTCGGAGTCAACAAGCCAGGTTCGGTACACGGGTCACAAGAATAGGAGAATGGTCAGCAAGCCGGGTCGGTACACAGGGAATAGAGAGCCAGGGAAGTCAAACAGGCAGAGATCAGCACACAGGAGACACAGGAACAGGAAGACACTGCAATCCACGAAGAGCAGGAGCCAGGAACAGGTAAGTGTTGCTCTGACACTCAGCGAGTGTCAGAGTGAGGTTTTTATGCAGAAGGGGATTCAAAATCCCCGCCTCTGGGTTGTGGTCATGTGACCGCCTCTGGGTGCGGTCACATGGTCCTGAATGCGGAAGTGCGGCTGGACGGAGCGGCGGGGATAAGGTAAGTCCGTAACAGTACCCCCTGCCATAAAGGTGGACTCCGAACACCTAATAGGGTTTCAAAGGAAATTTTTTATGGAAGGATTTAAGTAGACGGGGAGCATGTAGGTCAATGGCTCTTACCCATGAGCGCTCCTCAGGGCCGTAACCCTTCCAATCCACCAAGAACTGTATGGCACCTTGAACTTTACGAGAATCTAGGATAGTTTTAATCTCGTATTCCACTTGATCCCGATCCACAGCAGGAGGAGGAGTTCTGGATGAGGTGGAGAATCTGTTGGTTACCATCGGTTTTAACAAGGAGACATGGAAGACATTGGGTATGCGTAAGGAGGGAGGCAGACTCAATCTAAAGGCTACGGGATTAATAATCTCAGATATAGCAAATGGGCCAATAAACTTGGGAGCAAATTTTTTACTGGGAACCTTTAAACGAATGTTCTGGGTGGATAGCCATACCCTGTCACCAACTGCAAAACTTGGAGTCATTCTTCTCCTTTTATCGTAGAATTTTTTGGAACGAGTAGTTGCTTGTTTTAAGTTTGTCTTGGTTTGTTCCCAAATATCAGAGAAGTTACGAACCAGAGAGTCCACTGCTGGAACTTCAGAAGATGAGACTTGAGAGAAGGTGGGTAGTCTAGGATGGCAGCCATACAGGACAAAAAAGGGGGAGTTAGAGATGGCCTCATGAAAATGGTTGTTATGGGCGAACTCGGCCCAAGGGAGAAGGTCCACCCAGTTGTCTTGGTTACTAGAGATAAATATTCTTAGAAACTTCTCTAATTCTTGGTTGGTTCTCTCAGTAGCCCCATTGGACTGGGGATGATATGCGGAAGAGAAGTCAAGCTTGATCCCGGATTTATTGCAAAAAGACCACCAAAATTTTGATATGAATTGTGATCCCCTATCGGAGACAATATGTTGAGGACAGCCATGGAGGCGAAATATTTCTTTAATAAAAATATCGGCTAAGGAGGAGGAAGAAGGAAGGCCTTTGAGAGCAATAAAGTGGGCTGTTTTAGAGAAGCGATCCGTGACCACAAGCACTACAGTACAGGATTTGGAAGGGGGAAGGTCCGTGATAAAATCCATGGAGATCTGTGACCAAGGGTAATCAGGAATGGGTAATGGGAGCAAGCATCCATAAGGCTTCTTCCTAGAGGTCTTGTGTTGAGCACATTTGGAACAAGCAGCAACAAATCTCTTCACATCCTCCAGCAAGGAAGGCCACCAGTAGCTTCGGGACAATAAGTCCCAGGTCTTGCGAATGCCAGCATGCCCAGAGAAGAGTGAGTGATGAGCCCAGTGAAGGAGCCGGGTGCGTAGATGTGGCAAGATGAATGTTTTGCCTGGAGGACAACCCTTTTTTAGGTGTGTAGCTGCCAATACTTGACATGGATTTACAATGAATTTCTTATCTTCCGAGGATTCCATGTCAGCTGGATCAAAAGAGCGAGATAAGGCGTCTGCTTTCGTGTTCTTAGATCCTGAGTGAAAAGTGATGTTGAAATCGAAGCGTGAGAAGAATAAGGACCACCTTGCTTGACGAGGATTTAGACATCGGGCAGTGCGTAAGTAAAGCAAATTCTTATGGTCGGTATATATGGTGATAGGGAATTGCGCTCCTTCTAGTAAATGTCTCCATTCGGAGAGAGCCAATTTGATGGCCAGGAGCTCTTTGTCGCCAATCCCATAATTCCTCTCAGCAGGTAAAAAGCGACGGGAAAAGAATCCGCAGGGATGAAGTTTTCCAGAAGGACCTCGCTGTGATAGTACGGCTCCTGTGCCAACAGAAGAGGCGTCTACCTCCAGGACAAAGGGACGAGAACAATCTGGCTGTTGAAGAATGGGTGCGGATGAAAAGAGAGACTTTAATAATATGAAGGCTTGGATAGCCTCAGAGGACCAACTACCAGCATCAGCAGATTTGCGGGTCAATGCTGTGATGGGAGCCACGAGAGAGGAGTACCCCTTGATAAATTGACGATAATAGTTGGAGAATCCTAGGAAGCGTTGAGTGGCTTTAAGGCCTGAAGGTTGGGGCCAGTCAAGTATGGCTTTCAATTTTGTGGGATCCATCTGTAGACCGGTGCCCGAAATAATATATCCCAGGAAGGGAATTTGTTTCTGCTCGAAGGTGCATTTCTCCAATTTGCAAAATAACTGATTTCTTCGGATACGAGAGAGGACCTCCAATACATGAGTACGATGAGATGCTAGATCTTGAGAAAAGATGAGAATGTCGTCCAAGTAGATGACTACAGATTGGTACAAGAGGTCTTGAAACAGCTCATTCATAAAGCTCTGAAATATGGCTGGGGCATTGCATAGCCCGAAAGGCATGACCAGATATTCAAAGTGGCCGTCTCGGGTGTTAAACGCCGTCTTCCATTCATCCCCCTCCTTAATGCGTATAAGGTTATACGCTCCTCTGAGGTCAAGTTTAGAAAAGATGGTGGCACCCTTGATCCGGTCGAATAGTTCAGAAATCAGTGGCAGTGGATACCGATTTTTAACGGTAATGGCATTCAGGCCTCTGTAATCAATGCAAGGGCGGAGGCCCCCATCTTTCTTTTTTACGAAGAAGAAGCCAGCCCCAGCTGGGGAGGCAGACTTGCGGATGAAGCCCCTGTTTAGATTTTCTTGGATGTACTCCTCCATAGCCTTAGATTCCGGGAGGGAAAGGGGGTAAACACGGCCCCTGGGAATGGGTTTACCAGGTATCAGATCAATGCCACAGTCCCAGATTCTGTGAGGGGGAAGTCTAGTGGCCTCTTGTTGACAGAAAACATCAGAGAAGGTTTGGTATGGCTCAGGCAGGAGAGTCACAGGAAATTCTTGGGTACGTCTGGGACTATTCGGGGGAACCACTCTCTGTAGGCAGCGAGAGAAGCAGGACTGTCCCCAGGACAATATGTGACCAGATTTCCAGTCCAAGGTGGGAGAGTGGGCACGAAACCAAGGAAGTCCTAAGATGACTGGGTTGGTAGATCTTTGTATTACTAAAAAAGAAATCTTCTCCCGATGAAGTGCTCCTATCTGAAGTAGAAGGGGAATAGTGCGTACCAGGATGGACCCCTCAGGGATTCTTCCCCCATCAATGGCCATCAGAGAGATGGGTTGTTCCAAGGCTTGTGTGGGAATAGCGAATTGTTTAACTACTGTGGCGGAAATGAAGTTTCCTGCGGCTCCGGAATCTAGAAGAGCCGACTGCGGGAAGGTCTTTTGTCCTAATTGAAGGGAAATGGGAATAGACAGGCAATCATTACTATTGGGAACTGACTGACACTGAGAAAAGAGGCCCAACGACACAGCTCCAGAACTCGTTAGGCCCTGTCGTTTCCCGAGCGTTTGGGACAAGAACTCAGAAGATGGCCATTCTCTCCACAATATAAACACAGCTTGTTCCGAAATCTCCTCTCCCTCTCTTCGGCTGATAAGCGGGTCCTCCCAAGTTGCATGGGCTCTTCAGGGGGAAGAACAGGGGTTTGGAAGTTGGGGGCTAAGCGAATCATGCTACGCCGCGACTGTTCCTTCTCAGAATTACGTTCCTTGAAACGCAAATCAACTTTGACACAGAGGGAGATAATGTCGTCCAAAGACGTAGGGAGTTCCTGGGATACCAAATCGTCTTTGATTCGGTCTGAAAGGCCCTGCCAGAATGTAGCTACTAGAGCCTCATCGTTCCAGCGAAGTTCAGAGGCCATGGTTCTGAAGAGGACCGCATACTGCCCCACAGACTGGTTTCCCTGGCGGAGACGTAGTAAGCCGGAAGCGGCATTGGACACCCTTCCTGGCTCATCAAATATTTTCTTGAAGGTGGACAAGAAGAGGTTGAAGTTATGTAGAATGGGGTCGTCCCTCTCCCACAAGGGGGAAGCCCATGCTAAAGCTTGACCGGACAATAACGAAATCACATAGGCCACTTTCGTTTTTCCGGAGGGGAAGTTCCCAGGTAGAAGCTCGAATTGTATGGAGCATTGATTTAAAAAACCTCTGCAATTTTTAGGGTCTCCATCGAACTTAGGTGGGTTAGGCAACCGTAGCTGCGAGGAAGAAGCTGCTGCTGCGGCCTGAGGTACAGGGGCCACTGCCGGCCCAGGTGATCCACCAGCCACTAGGGTGTTCTGGACAACATCCAAGCGAGTGGATAGACTATTGAGGAATTTTAAAAGTTGCTCTTGGTTAGTTTCTTGTTTATCCATCCTTCCTACTAAATGCTCCAACAGATCTTTAGCTGTGGTATCCATGGTCAGAGCAAACTGTAACAGATTCTGGATACTATATTACTAATCTTGATTAGCGCTGGCTTACCTGAGGTGCGGAGTCTAACGATCTCCCCGGTGTTCACCAAGAACCGCCGCAAGGCGGGGTGGGCTTCGCTGCCAGGAGTCGCAGGTCGCGGTCCCCAGGTTCGCCTCAAGATGTAGTACAGCGGAGTGAAGCGGTGGTAGTGGAGTCAACAAGCCGGTTCGGTACACAGGAATGGAGTCAGGCAGAATCAGAAGGCAACTCGGAGTCAACAAGCCAGGTTCGGTACACGGGTCACAAGAATAGGAGAATGGTCAGCAAGCTGGGTCGGTACACAGGGAATAGAGAGCCAGGGAAGTCAAACAGGCAGAGATCAGCACACAGGAGACACAGGAACAGGAAGACACTGCAATCCACGAAGAGCAGGAGCCAGGAACAGGTAAGTGTTGCTCTGACACTCAGCGAGTGTCAGAGTGAGGTTTTTATGCAGAAGGGGATTCAAAATCCCCGCCTCTGGGTTGTGGTCATGTGACCGCCTCCGGGTGCGGTCACATGGTCCTGAATGCGGAAGTGCGGCTGGACGGAGCGGCGGGGATAAGGTAAGTCCGTAACACATTGTGAAAAAAGACAACTATACAGCGTGCACCTGTGAGATCATTAAGAGCAAGATGAAGATAATCCTTCTATTAACTGAGCGACTCTGGTTCCGCATGAGGAAACGCTGTAACATCGCAGGCTGATCAGATTGTGGCATTGCTGCATGTTATACTGATGTTTAAGAGAATTACCAACATGCTGTAATAAAACTATGTCAAATGTTATTTATATAATGGATATGGGACGTTGACTACTCATTGGATTGTAAGAAAATTGTGAAAACATGTATGTATCTTAAAATGCATTCAATTGTACTTGTAATATTTTTTTTTGCCTCAATAAAACATTGAAAAGAAAAAAAATAAATGTTATTTATATTAGAGATGAGCGGTTCCGATTTTGTTAATTCCGACAAAATCTGTCTTCCTTTCTCCCACCAAACTCGAAACTCAAAACGAGGCAAAGCGTCATTTCTGAGACTTTTATTTTGCAAAACTTTTGAGAGGTCTGGATCGCTGTTTCTTGTATATATTGTTCTCCCTCATTTTCTCAAGTGCCATTTTAGAACAGACAGCGTGTAGGGAGGAGGTTAGCTGCGGTGCTCCGCTCAGAAAATAGTGAACCAGGGACATGGAAAAGCCATAGAATCCTGTCATTATTGTAAAGTATTTCTGTAGAGATTCGTCAGCTAGAATAGTTTGCTGAACAATTGCTTTTTATTTCAATCTTAAATTGACTTTACAAAAAACTAATTTGCTTTTGCAAGTAAACTTGTGTGGGGCAGTGACAACTGAAATAATTTTTTAAAAAAAGGATGTTTGCGGGTGAGGTTCATCAGCAGCTGCAAACTCCAAAACAAACTGTACAATATTATATCTAATCTTTTCTATTTTTTAATACTTGTCAATTTTGGAAGGGCTATTTCGTGAAATCTATATAAAAAAATAGGGTGTTTATGGTGAGGGAGAGCAGAAAATGAATTCCCCCGAGGTAAGCTTTATCCAGCCCCGGGGTAAATGGGACTGCTCCAGACTTGCAGCAGAGGCGGTCCCCAAGAAGGGGCGTACTTCTTCTTATACCAGGCAACCGCGACGCCTCACATTGTCACTGCATCCCGGTTAGTAACAGGCAGCCGATGAGCAGCTTTTAAAATGTAATAATTTCTGCTTTCTTAGTGGATATGAGGGGTGTGCCCTTGGTCCCATTTCTTCTTCTGGTTTTATTTAATATTGTTTTGTACATCAAAAATAGATAACCTTTCTGGTTGAACTGAAATATGTAAACCGGTATTGATATTAAGGATTTACAAGAGGTATGAAAGCAGTATGGTATATTTTCATATGCAAAAGCCTAATATTATATCTATGTGTATTCTTTGATGTGGAAAGCTTTGAGGAAAACAAAAAAGGTAATTCTGATGACACAAGATGCTATATTTCAGTTGATATCAGGAAATTGGCCCGATATACCCAACAATACCTGACAATAATCCATTCAAAATGTCTACAAGAATGAAGGGGAGCTCCATAATCCAGAAGATGAGCACAGTCTTCAATTTAGAGCATAATGGAGCTATCAGTCTTTGAGGTTACTTACTGTACATAGGGTTAACCTATAGGTAAGGGAGGATCTTGGAATGTTACTAATTATTTGCTTCTACTATGCTTATTTCTTTTGTTATAAAACGCTTTCACTCATGCTGTTTTATCCTGTAAACAGTTGATGTGATATACTGCAAGAATCAAAACACAGAAGGGCATAGCTATGATAGGTGCAGGGGTGGAGGTGCTAAGGGGCCCACAGATATGGGGAGGGGGGCACCTTCCCTGCCAAAACCCTATGTGCATATGTGAGCTTTTCACCATTGGGCAGTACATGTGGGGTCCTTGCTGTGGGGGTCATAAATGTCTAGTTATACCTCTGAAAACACAGATTAATAAAAATATTTATTCATGTTTCTTAACCAGAGCTGACATTGTCTATAACAGTAAGAAAGATGTTGTCCTGAGTGAGATAGAATATCACAGTTATGGAATGTATTCTTGGGAACTCTTGCCAGGGATTGTATCCAGCAGCCTTTTATTTCTTAGCATGTTTCTTGAAAATCTCAATGTATTCCTGCACGTCTTCTGGAGAGCCCAGGGCTATGGGCATCCTCTGGTGAATGTTGTCTGGTACTATATCCAGCACGTTCTCCAATCCGTTTGTGGCCAGCCCTCCAGCCTTCTCTATAATGTAGGCCATGGGATTGCACTCGTACAGCAGCCTCAACTATTAACAAGGAAAAAGTGATGCTGAAGCAAACATAACTACATTTGAAACATAGGTTTATAAATCACTGACTCTTATCATAGGTTTTAGGGATGGTAAAACTACCTGCCATATAGACAGAGCGTTGTTGCTGCAGCCAATATATAAAAGGGGATTAACCGTGTGTACTGTAGCAGGCTCTCCTCCTCCAATGGCAGAGCCTGCCTGCACTGAGTAGAGAATGGATCAAAGGGAAGGATCAGCCACGTAGTACAACAATACTAGTTTTACTGTGCACTACCAGGATTAAAGAGAGGCTGCCAAGTCTATTTTAATTTGTGCTAGTAATGCTAGGGTTAATGTGTAATTCTAGTTGGAGTATTAATGTGAGTAATGCATGTTCAACAGAAGAAAAAGTGCAAATAACACGCACATGCGATTCATGTGTTTATCAATTATTGTATAGTTCTGAACTGCATTTGACATGTGTTAAATGTACAGAAGTGGAACAATAAGCTTCTGTAAGTGCTGGCTCATTACTGTCCCTGGGAGATCCACAGCAACACTAGATAAATGTGGTGCATGGTAGTCATTTTGATCACATACATTTCTATGCACTTACCTAGTATAAAAAAAATGTTAAATGCATAATTTTAACACCAGTAGGAACATATCATTAATGTGCATCATGCTCAGTTTAATGGGGTACATCATTGCTTGTTTTATTGTACAGTAGTAAAGTTTGTGTTTATGAGTGATGCGGGCAGAACAGCAAGCACGATGCATACACTACATACCTATCAACATATCAGGACAGGGGCTTTGGCCACATCATGACGGGGCATAGCATGTCACTATAGGGGTGTGGCCACCTCCCTGGGCATGTGCCTAGTGCTTTTGAAGTGCTAGGCTGCCCCCCCCCCCCCTCCAAGCACCTCTCTTGCTACGCACACCAGTGCGCGTGTCACCTGTCCACCGCTGCTCTGCCATGCACAGCAGCAGTGAATGAGACATACCTCCCAAATTTCACACCCACTGGACAAGGCTTTCCCGATTGGACTGGCAGGACAAAGCCCGCAGATTGGGACAGTCCTGCCTAAATTGAGACAGCTGGGAGGTATGACGCTAGCAGCAGTGCTTCATGTCTTACTGAACCACCAACCCATCAGTATTCATCAATACTTTGGAAGGCATGTGTGTGCTTTCAAAGCCAGTGATGGTCTTTCTTCCCAGTGCGGCTATGGGAGTAAGGGCGCTGTGAGACAGACTTAAAACTAGTACTTTCCATTTATAGCACTTTATTGTTCCTGTGGTGACAGAGTGAAGTGAATAGAGAACGTCCCTTGTTACATGGGAGCAATTACTCTCAGAAAACGCTGCAGACAGTCTGCAGAGCAGGTAAAAGCACTAGTGTCCAATGCATCCTTATACACCACTGAAATGCATGTCTCATTATCAGCAATTGCTATTTACTGTGGATCACTTTCAAAAGAAATACTTAATTGTTCATAAATTATTCTTTGAAAATCAGAATTGGATGCATAGCCTGAAGCAAAATCTACATCAGCCTCTGCGCTAGTGTATATTTTCTTTTTTATACATAGGGGTGCCAGAAAAGGGTCATTTTACCTTTCCTTTTGGGCTCTTTGTGTTTGCAGGGTACAGGAAGATACCTCCATACACCAATGTTCGATGAACATCGGCCACCATTGAGCCAACATATCTTCCTCCATACGGTGAACTGCCGTCCTGGAATGAAGAAATATACACAAGTGACACAACTGTGGTAGTATAAGGATAGGCAAGAGTCTGGCATGGGGTCATAGTAAACAGCCTAATTAGATTAATGCACCTTTACACACAGGGCCTTCAGGATAGTATCAATATTGTAGACATATGCAGTGCATGATATTGTAATAGAAAAAGAAAATACAGATATATTTTAACTATGGTATAAGTAGAATAAACACTTTTAAAACTCGGGCAAACTCCTTTAGAGAAAACACGTTCAATACAATGCAGTAAAGAGCATGTCAGGACACATACACAATGCAGGACAGTCATGAATAAGTTCCATGCTATTCTGTATTTCTTGTTACATGAAGACAATATAATTGTTCTTATTCAGTAACATCGTATACTTATTCCAGTTGTGTTTTGTTTTTAGAACACACACCAAGACAGATGGCCACTTACGGATCCAGAAAAGGGACAATGGGCTGTGCCACACCCCTTGCGATTGTGCCATTATTGAAGCCAACTTGCAGGTTTGTACACAGTGTGCCCGGTATTACATAAGTCAGTGATTAGAAGATATACTTGTTAGTACAGTTCCACATTACACTGAACAATGAAAAGCTATGTAGCTGGAAACCTCCCTATTTCTCAATATGTACATTACAGTTCCTCTTACACTGTATATAAGATGTAATTCTCAGTACTGGTTCCTATTCTCTAGGCTTTGTAATTTAATATTTATTGTAGAGGATTATTTAAAATGCAACACAAAAAATAGATGTGTTCTAACAAGTGAGATTGTCGGTCCGGCTAGCGGTATAATTGTACATACTTCTGGGAACTTCTTCTTCTGGAGATATTCTGTCACTGCTGCATCAAAGTATTTAGCATAGCCTTCGTTAAGACTGTAGATATTGCCTCGTGGTTTAATTTTAACATTTGTATTGACCAAGATGAATTCTCCAATCGCCTAGAAAGTGAAGAAATGCGAGTAATTACATCTAAGAAATGAATCACCCTTTTACGCAAGTCAAAAATAAAAAGAATAAAAAAAAATGTAAAAAAAAAACGACAATTTTAAAAAAAAACTATCCAATGAGAGGGTTACCCCTTTTACTGGGACAAAAGTCTTGTATCTGCCATTTTGAGGGGAAAGCACCAAGACGTTTGACAAGTCGAGGCGGTTCTGTGCCCACCCACCTTCACGTCATCATGTCACACCATTTAAATACATACCAAATTATCCAGCCATGATTGATGGGCAAACAAATGTAGAAGTCATGAAGAGTATTTCAGATGTACATCAGTGAAACTGAACATTCATTTTCACATGATACAGCTGGTATAATGCTGATATAATAGACTTACGGGATCTAGCATGAAGCAGTTGACACCACATTCAGTGGCTAGGACCAGCATTGTAGCGCTCCCATACAAGGCATAGCCTGCTGCAATGATATTACGTCCTGGCTGCAAGGCATCTTTTTCACATGGCTCACTGTCAGTGGTCTGAAATACATTGGTTTATATTTAATCATCCAGCAAACTGGAGAACATGAGATAGCAATACACAAAATAGACATGTCTAGTGAAACGATGTATTAACAAACTAAGTATTAGCAAACAATAAAGCCAAGCTTAGTTGGTATGACTTTATATAGACAGATTGTAGCATAATCTTTCACTGAGGATACAAATGAATAAATACTTTCCATTGTAAATTCCTGGATTTATAAGATAGCATACAGTGCTATCTTCTGGTGGTGAGAAGCTGAACTACTTTAAAATGATTGTAATCAGACCATATTATTTGTCTACCTGTAATTATATAGTGCCACCATATTACACTGCGCTTTACAGAGAATAGTTCATTTCTTCAAAAGCAAATACATTTCCCAGCACCTGGAAATGCTGTATCCTTATACATACTACTTTATAGTTAGAAAATACAATACACAAATTTACTGGACAGATATTCATAAATTTACAAGAAAATGAAATCAAAATAGGAATATATGTTCTAGTTTTTTGTAAAAGAGTTCTATGAAATATATGGAGGGAAATAAATTATTAAGACAATAAGGTTGAATAATGGGTATGAAAAAAATGTAACCAAAGAGCAAACAGAAAGTAGGAAAAAAAAAAAAAAAAAAGACCAGGGGGTAAATGTATCATACTCCGATTTCTTCAACTTGCGGGAGTTCGGCGAGATGACAGCTAAAATTTAAAGCGGCGCTGCCTTGCAAAGGGAGACTTGCATTTACAAGGCAGCGCCGCTTTAAATTTTAGCTGTCATCTCGCCGAACTCCCGCAAGTTGAAAAAACCGGAGTATGATACATTTACCCCCAGGTCATATAAGGACTTGGCCAAGCAAGGAGCACTATTTGACTTTACTATAGTATAAAATAAGCAACTGAATGGGTGAATTACCAGAGCCATATCCCATCATTCACGGATGTGTCAAGAGTTCTTAAAGCAAGACACATGCTTTTGAAACTAAGATTAACACATGTATGGCAAGTTAATACCCAATATTGAGTATTACATGTAGTTTGTAAAGAAGTAGTAATAAAAGAAAGTTAAAATAGGAAAATACCTTTTTGTATATTGCAAAGATTGTTCCAATAGATGCAAGGCAGTCAATATTTGAGGAACCATCCAGTGGGTCAAAGCAGACAATGTATTTACCCTAAAAACAACAAATAAATAATATTTTAAAGCTTATACATCACTCCAGTATACAGTAATGATTTGCGTTATGTTCACTCTTTTTTCTTATGCTTTGACAAACACATTTGAAACACCACAGCAGCACATATGTTTAAGACTCACGAAAGTGCAATATGTGTCTCCACAGTGTAATGTCATGTCTCCTGTTGTGTATGATGGTCTTGATTTTATACGCTATACATGGATTTTACATGTGATATCAGCAGTATCTGTAGAGTGTACATTTTTGCATGTTGTCATGGTGGTGCTAGGGGATCAGGCCAAATTTAACTGTTGATCTACAAGTTTTTATATTTGTATTTTAAAAATAAAAAGTCCTTCACATTTCAGTGGTTTGTGGGCAAGTACAAAATATATGTTGGTGTTGTTAAGGAACGGATTTAAACTATATTTAAACAATTAAATCTTGACAATATCAATCTTTAATGCAGTGAAATTTACTGCAGCCATAGAGAGAAAATGACAAGTTGGGGGAGGGGGTGGTGACATTTAAGCTTATATCTGAGTATGTAAACACATGTTCTAACATTAGAATGCTGTATCAGACACGCTCCTTAGGCAAAAAACAGTTTTCTCACAAATCCAGAAGTGGCTCCAGTCATATAGAGCAGAGCGATCTCACAAATATTCTTTCACATATGAAGGTGAGCCTGTACTCGACCTCACATGTGAACCATACATGCCCACTTTTAAGATTTAATGTGGCATTGGGTAGGAGGAGGGCGTGGTAACATTTCGCGTCACCATAGCCCCCACTATAAAAAAAAACAACGTAATTCACGGCATTGAATGCAGGGGGCGGAGCTTAATGACGAGTTTAAGCCCAGCCCCCTCCATTCACTGCTGTGAATTTTGCGAGTTATGTCTACTCCCCGAAATTCAGGAGCCTCACGGGAATTCCGGGAAAGTAGGCAGGTATGATGTGAACCCCTCTCACCCTCTTAGATCTACCTCTGACCAGCACCTCACCTCTCTCTGGTAGCCACCTCTCACTTCACCTACAAGACTTCTCCCTTGTTACTACCCACTTATAGAATTTCAGACCATGCCCAGTCAGACTAGGCCTAGATTGTAATGCATACTTGCAACTATTGTGTGTTGGCCTCCGGAAGATTCTGGGGAAAGTGGGCGTGCAGGGGTGGAGCTCGGTGAATCGTGTCATCTTTGCCCGGCCCCCTAAATGAACATCACTGTTAGCTTATTACAACAGGGGCCACGATATGCCTCCATCCACTTCACTAACGAAGTGGGCAGGACCTGGGAGGATGTCCTGCTCTCTCTGGAGTCTAGTAGAACTCACAGAAATTCGGCAGTTTCCCAGACATTCCAGGATCGTCTCATGAACAGGGCCCTCCCTACCCTTTAAATAACTGCAGATGTGAAAATAATCTACCTTGTATGTTCCTGTTTTAAATATTCCCCAATATCCAGTGCTGCTTAGCAAATCAATGACAATAGTAATATATATGTAAATTATATTTGTGTGTTTAACTTTTTCATTCACTTTTTTTTACCTCAGTGTGGCTCAATTCCAACATGAAAGCTATGTTGTTGGCAGTCAGCAATATTTTTTTGCCCAGAGCCGACACCACTTTTATTTCCTTGCGTTGTGGAATATATCTTGTGTGAGAAAATAAACACCAGAAGTAATATAAAAGTTATAGTGTTACTAATGTGGAAAAAATACATTGCAGGCTTTAGAATTGTGACAATAGACCTTAGTGTATAAAACAGGCAATGTAAATTTTTCTCATTAACTATTAAACGTATCACTTTTAGATTATTTTGGTGCTTGTTTTACCACACAGTACAACTTCACTTTTATTTATAAAATCCTGTGCAATGCAATTTCTATGTAGATCAACATGTGCATTGATTAAGATAATGTAATGTACACTATGACTATTGTATACATAAAAGGCAATGAACACTAACTGTATATAGTATTTTTGACAGACTATTTTGTTTTCTACTTCCATGAAAACCCTGTGGAAGATGGGTGCTATATATAGGAGTTTGTCTTACAGAATGGTGGGCTCCCATCCCTCAGTGATCCTTTTGAAGGACAAGAAAGTATGCATTGCTCAATGTAATGTTGGCCACTAGAGACTGAATTGATTACATTTTACATTACAAATATTGTTAATAGAAATATGCTGATAATTGAAGTTCTATGAAGATTTATGCAACAATAAGTAAAACAAATCCATTTAGCAATACAGTATGTTTAGAACACAAACCCTTTTATCAGGTTCCACAATAAGAGCATGTGGGTCTTCTTCTGATACAAGGATGCAGCTGCTGAATGAGGATTTCAGCAGGTTAATAACCAAGTCATTTGACAGGATGTCCAGCTTCTTCACCTGGTCCCCTGTTACATTAGTGGATCCGGCAATTCCATATCTAAAATTAAACATTTATTATATTAGCAAAATGTATGAAATGTAATTATATATATATATATATATATATATATATATATATATATATATATATATATATATATATATATATATATATATATATATATTCAACACAATAAAAAAAATATAGTAAAGTACTTTGAAATGAGGACAGATGTGATATTTACCCAAACCCTTTCTACACATCTGTACAATTTAATATCTTTGAATACTTTTACTGCTTTTTTTTTTTATATATAACCAAACACAGTAACCTGGTCCTTTCATGATTTTCAGGTCACTGGTCAGGTACATATCAACCACATATATAAAACACACAATTCATGGTTACAATTACGTAACGCTAGAAAACTTGACCAGTTCGCAGAGTGGGTGAATATGTGTCAGGTGGAGCTTTGTAATGTGGTTGGTGTAAATTAACTTCACTTTACATTAATGCAATGCTCAGCAAATGGGCAAAATTTACTATTGCATACATGGATAATGTTCATTAGCAGAAATGCCCCATTGGTAAGACCCTACTGCCTGGGACCCCCACTGGCCAGTAGGGAGATTTGTTAAAGGTCAAAATAATAGTTACATGTGTAGGAGTCCATGGACTCATGGTGTGCTTGTGTGTGTGCTATAACACAGAAGCCTCGTCTACGACCAGCGGACTTTTGTCGCCCTGCCACTTTTATTGTGATGCATGCTGCCTGGTCTAGATACAAATACTGTAGTAGGCTTGTTCATTAACTATATCATTAGGTTGAATGTTTAGCTTTTCACCAAAGGAGTCAAATTTTTATACATATCACTCGGGTGCCATATTTAATTTGACACAAAGTACATTCAGTAAGCAATGCTCAGTGAGTATGGGTTTGGGACGGGTTCTTTGACCCTTCCATCCGCATCCTACCTCTCCTCAATCATCTTCATCTTTCTTTCACCCCCTTCAGTTACCCTCATCATAATAACCTCTTCATCAACACGAACTTCTAATCAATTAACTCCCCACAACATAATTAACCACATGATCATCATTATTGAACCCCCTCCTCCTAATCATTCACCCTCAAAATAACAACCCCTTCAACATCATTAACCCCTTAAAAAAATCTTTAACTACCACATCACCATCATTAATTAACCCCCAAATCATCATTTAGTTCCATTCATATTCATTCATCCTCATCATTAACTCCACTCAATTATAATCATTCCTCCATTCACGGGCACTCACCTCTTGCTGATCTGTGTTATATTTAGTCAGAGGGGAACTGATCACATCTTACTATACTCCCCACTGTATACACTCAGTCTGCTGCCACACAGCACACGCTGCTCCTACTATAGAGAGAGCGCACAGCCGTAGCGCCATGGGAGTCCAGCAGCGGCCATTAGAGAGTAGCTAGGGCTGTGTGTTGTAGCAACAGACTGCACAGCCCCTCCTATAAAACACAGCAAGAGAAGGGGAGGGTTTACCTAGTTTTTACTTTACAAATGTAAAAAAAAAAAAAAAAAAAAAAGGCCTTGTGGCCTTCGTTTTCAACATTGTATATAAAATGGCAGCATTTTGTGGCTGCACATGAGACTGTTCCCTCGTGCTGCAGTAGTGTCACTAAATCCTAGTAAGTAATAAACTGGACTCCAGAATAAGGTTCAGTCCAAATGATAGCTGCCCCATTGTGTAGAGGATGCATATGCTTTATTTGAAATCCAGTGCTTTCTGTTATGGCAGTAGGTTCTCCCCCCTTTTAATCCCTTGATGCATGTGAAACTTGTTATTTACATTCCTTCTGTTAGAAGTCAAAGGTTGGAAGGTAAACCGTTTTGCAACAGAAGTTTTTCTGTAGCCAGGAATGTGGGAATAGTAGTTGCTATGCATGCAGAAGACACCAAGTAATGTTAAAAGTGTGCAAGTATAATCTATTTAAATAAAGGGTACCACTTTATTTTCACTTTTCCTATAGGTCTTTAAAATCAAATTGGTAAAAGCAACAGACTTCTTAAGAGAAGGTATTTACATTGCTGCAATATAATAGTATTGCCTCACTAAACCAAACAAAGAGTACGCAAGGGACATATTTATCATTAAAAAAAATATTGTTGCGACGCTCAGCTGCCCCAGCAATACAGGACCAAGGTGGTAGGGGTTAACTTACCCCTTTGCAGGGCCAATCTCAATAGTTGTGCGCTTGTGTAACTGACAGCCCAGATTTGAGCTTCAGCTCCACTATTAAAACAAATAATAATAATAAATAATATAAATATATATAAAGTTTAGAAATAGTTAACCTTTTTAATTTACAATTTTACACTTTTTTGAAAAAAATAAAATATATTATTGAAATTTGACTAAAAATGCTTTATTCTGGGAGGAAATATAATTTTTTAAAGAACCTTGATCTGTTCACACAACTCTGAGTTGGTGTTAATAGAGCAAGTATCGCTATGATGCAAATGCACAGGGAAGCCTTTGCAGTAACCCTTTGATCTACTGGGTGGAACAAAAAAAAAAAAAAGCTCTGTCCCAACTTTTCACCCTTTCATAAATCTGCTCCATACTCCTTATTTAAAGCTGCACTACCACCTACTAAAACGTGGTAATGCAGATACCCTCTCTGAGACAGACCCCCAGGAACTGCTAATGTTTATGGGGGCTTTTAGTACAGAATCTGCAAATTAATTTTGTTAACCAATGTAAAATGGTGGTGAAGTTTGAGTACCAATCAAAAGTCACAATCTCTTGACCTCCCACAGTGTTCGGCCATGGCTGTACGAAGAGCTCCGGCCGATGGAGAGGGTGTCTGCACTATCACCATTTACTAGGTAGTAGTGCAGCTTTAAGCAATTGTGGATATAAGACGTTCATACATGTTCCTGTAGGACCAGAACCACTGGTTTATAGCACATATAGCTCCTTCACTAAAAAGTTGCTATACCTGTCTGATGTACTTTAGTGCACTGAGCAACTGAAATTGGTATATTGTCTTGAACGTGTTTGTATATTCAGTAAAGAATGCAGGGATGACCCACAAAGGCTTGTTTATAGGCCTCTGCTTGTCTAAGAATTGCAAATCCTGTGTAATATGCCCATGACAATTGGTGGGCATGGTCCTGAGAAAAGTGGATTAGACAACCCCATGAAAAACAGTGATCATATGATTGACTCATGGGATAAAATAAATATAGTGAAAACTTTAAAGACACGTAAAACTGGAGGAAAAAAGAAGGAAAATCATTCCATACTTTTCTGTATTTTCTATTTTCCCCTCACAGATTACACAGGTCTGCAAAAAAATAGTTTTTGGACAGCTGTTTTGGTTTAGTTGACTGATTCTTACGTTTTTTGGTGCGCTGAATCCAAAAATGACAGCCGTTTTGTCCTGGGACGTCAGGTTTTCGAACAAACGGGTGGTCATCGTTTAAAAAAAATCTCTTAACGCAAATATTTTATTTACATGAAAAATATTAACTCATTTGCACAGGTGACGACAAAATTAACACCACACTCAAGTAGATTGCTTGTGAAATCTTTTTTTAAACTTTAAACTTCTTTTTGAGCTTTTCCTCTTGTAGGTGGCTTCCGGAAGATCCCTGTACAACATCCAGCAGTAGTCAGCCATTATACTAACACTCCATTTCCCTTGATACCTTCTTTCCATTTCTTTTATATCTAGATGGAAACGTTCTCCCTGCTCTTCACTCACTGCTCCCAAATTTTCAGGAAAATAGTCAAGGTGTGAGTTGAGAAAATGGACTTTTAAGCTCATAGAGCAACCAAGCTTGTGGAACGCTTTCAACATTGTTTCCACCATTTCCTTGTAATTTGGGTCCTTTTAGTTTTCCAAAAAGTTTTTTATGACCACAGTAAAGGCAACCTGCGCTTCTTTTTGAGTTGGAGTCATTGAACTGATGAAGTCTTTGTCGGATATGAGTTTTCTAATATCCAGGCCAACAAAAACCCCCTCTTTCAGTTTTGCCTCAGTTAAACCTGGAAACTTGGATCCCAAGTACTTGAAGCATTCGCTATCTTTGGGAAGTGCCTTAACAAATTGCTTCATTAATCCTAATTTTATATGGAGTGGTGGTAATAAAACCTTCTCAGGGGGTACCAATGTATATCTGAGAACATTCTTTTCACCAACAACTAGACTTCTTGGTGGCCAATTTTTTTGCTTCCAGTGATTTTGTCGGTCTCTACTGTCCCATAAACATAGAAACAAGGGTATTTGGTGTACCCAGCAGCATACACAATACTTTTAAATCCCCACATACCAACCAGTTTTGGTTTTGATAACCCACTTTCTTGAGTACCAACTCCAAGTTCTCATAAGTCTCCTTCAAGTACAATGAATGAGCAACAGTAATACTTTATGAGAAGCATAAATACTTTATGAGGAGCCCAAACTTTATCTTGGTCACCAAGTTTTAATTTAAAATAAACAAAATAAACTTTCTTAACAAAATCCGTAATATTCAACTGCTGCTTTTTCACCATGAACTCTCCACATATGAAACAGAAACTGTCAGGCGAATTTACACACTTTCTTGGAGGCATTGCACTAATTTTGAACCACACAGACAATAGCAGGATGATGACTGAAATGAAATACAAGATTGTGGAGTAATCAGAGAACAAGTTAATGCATGAAAGAACATGTCCGGGCAGGCCCTAGCAAGCACACTCAACAATGCAGTGATCACCATCAGGACCAATAAACATGTATTTTCATGTTTTTTTGGGAGCACTGGCAGTGAAAATAAATTTGTTTTTCCATGTTCAGTTTCCCCCCCCCCCCCCCAAGTATGATGAATTTGAAATTTAGCGATTTCCAGCTACCTGTTTGACCAAGGCACATTTCGATTGTGAAAAAACCTGACGTCCCAGGAAAAAACGGTGGACATTTTCGAATTCAGCGCACCAAAAAAACATAAGAATCAGATAAAATTATGAAAAGAGCTTTTTGGTTGCAGACCTGTGTTATCTGTCTGCCCTCCATATGTGATCATTTTATTAGAACATAAACATCTAACATGACACTAAAACAAATATAACATCTGACAGTGGCAAATCGTAATGACCAAATGCTATTAGCAACTTCAACTAATAGAAAACGTTTGTTGCTGCATTTTGTGGTGTCTGACTACAGTGTTTAGAAATGCTTGTTGCACATAAGCAGAATAAACTATTTGTACACCACTATATAGCTTTATGTTACAACAGCTTATGTACAGGAAATGTTGTTACACAACGTTTTGAAGGGAATGTTTTTCATGTGGATATTCTATAGCTGATAAATCGGTTATTACTGCTGCAGTCCCAGCTAAAATAAGAATTATTATATGACTAAACAATTATGCACTATGTCACAATGCTTTAAATTGTTCCTATTTATACCATACAGGGATTGTAAAATCATCTGCAAAGCTCAGTTTAAATAGGTAACCTATGATAGTTTTTCATTGTATACTGGACCATACGTACCTTTGTATATACATTGTTCTTGTAAAAACAAACAAGAAACCTATGTACTTATAGAGATGCATTGGGATTGTTTTAATTTGGTTACCATACTTTAAAAATGCATGCACACAAGATACAGCTACTAATGAGCCCATAGCTCTGTACACCTCCATGTGAACAAATAGTGGAGAAAACATGCCAGATATATGTTCCAAGTAGGTCAAAGGTCCATTATAATTTAACATCTTAATGTCTTGTTCTGACCTGCTTAAGGTTTGTACCTATGGTAAATATATATATATATATATATATATATATATATATATATATATATATATATATATATATATATATATATATATATATATATATATATATATATACACACACATATATATGCTCCTGATGAAGTCTTGATTGTTGCAAGACGAAACGCGTTGAGCTGTATCCAGTGTATCATCCAATACCTCATGTGAGTGCTTTTATTATATTTTATTAAATTTCTATATGCATACCAAAATATCTTTCCTTTTTTCAATCTTATGCATTTTTGCCATATGGATGAGGTTGTGACTGTGAAGCCATTGGTGTTGCACATGTTTTAATATCCTTCAGAAGTGGGACTCTTCATGATATCTGGTATGCAGATTCTGATGTGATTTTTTATGCACTCATATGGGTGTCCTGTAATTGATATTTTGGGATATCTATCCCATATACCCCATAGGATTGTGGGGAACCTGGTGATATTGCTCTGATTAAGATTATTACAGTATTATACTATGTTTGCTCTTTCTGCATTTTTGTACTGATCGGTGGAGATCTGGAGGACTACAAGTACAGCAAAGACCACTCCATTATCTCCTATAAGGTTCATCGTTTCTACCTCACGGTACGCATGTTATTGCTCTATTCCACGTTATATATTTGACAATACACTCAGAGGCGCCCCGCTTGTTCTTCTGTTACAGCATTCCATCTTGTCCGGATTAACCACCTGGTTTCAGGCTATCGAGGCTGCCACTCTTACAAGAGTCAAGTGTTCTTTATGCACTGTGGATTTGGGACTGATCTTATATATATTGTATGTTTATATATACATATTTTTTCCATCTCATTATTTTGAAGTGGTCACGCTGTGGTGATCAGCACCAGATATATCTTTATTTGCTTGTAATATATATATATATATATATATATATATATATATATATATATATATATATATATATATATATATATACACATACATATATATATATATATATATATACACATACATACACACACACATACAAGGTAACCCGTGCATGATACTCATGCATTCTAGTCAAATCAAGCTACTTAAGGTCTTAAAAAGGTTCTTGTCATGCATTTGGGCCTAGCCCAGGCCTCCTCAGGGGAAGATCGTTACTTTCCGACGTAAGCGCCCTTTTTAATGTGTGTTCATGAGGTAAAATTACCTCACGAAAATGAGTTTGACCCCTCAACTCGTAAATTTAGCCTTTACTACCCCTCCCACGGGGGGAAGGGGGGATGATGGAAGTTAACTGACTTGACTATTCTAATTTTTTTGTCAAATAATGTCAGTATACCAAATTTCAGGTCAATTGGATGAGCCCTTTCTGAGAAAATAGTTTTTTTACACACACACACTAACGCACACCTCTACACATGTGTGTTCATGAGGTAAAATTACCTCACGAAAATGAGTTTGAGCCCTATCAAATTTCAGCCCTTTTTGAATTTTTTTTCCCACACACACTAAGAATTTAGTAGGTCAGTGTATAACTCTGCCCAGCAGGTGGCGCTGCAACTTAGTTTCTTTTTTCCCACACACACACACAGACGCCACTAAGCATTTATATATTAGATATACACACATACACACAATATTAGAATACAAAGCACTACAGCATTTTCGATCACACTGTACAGTTTGGAAGAAACCTAGCTCATAACACTAATATAGAACTTAGTATGTAGAAAAGATAAGCCCTTTGATTAAGCTACATTATGATTTAACTTATGTTCTAAACGTGACTGCACACAGCTTCAGTCTTATTCTCTAGTACACTGGCCATTGACCATACTAACCACACATTTTTAAAAGATCAATGATCCCAACAGGCCAAACAATGTATATGGTTTTCCTCTAGAGATACTAGACCTCTTACAACCATTCCACTGTAGGACTACAAATACTTGTAATATTCCACAGTCTGTGGTGAGTTTTGAAGACACCCTTAAAGCCACAAATCATCATAAAACAAAAAGACTTGAAACATATAAATATACTTTACTCTTAAACTGGCCTCAAAAATGACGTGACAGTAATTAAGTTGACAAAAATAAATTTGTCGAGAGTTTTACAATTATGCGTGAAGCCCAAATTGCACATGTTCAGGGCAAATAAACAAACAGATCATAACTGCCCCATGTTTCCTTCACTGATGATCACATGCTTAAGCCAAACACAGACTGCATTTTCCCTTTCTAATGTCAGTTTTGTAAAAATATACGAGAAAATAGAATTGGATTATGTGGCTAGCTGTAGCCTGCACAGCTAAAAAGGTCATCTTTGCTTCAGAAACTTTAATATATTTGTATTAGTAAGCGTGCAGAGCCATAACGTAGCAGATCAGTCCTCACAGCTCATTATGAATAGCAAATGCAATTAAGCAAGTTATGAATTTAATGAAACTAATCATGAATACAAATATATCTTATCTGCAATTCAATTCAACCTTGACCCAGGCACCCAGATCTATATCCAATTTGGCCTCATATATGTAGTCATTTGGTGATTGGGCCAAAAGGATGGATTCTACTGGGTGCAGCAGTCAATGACAGCAAAAAGGTTCAGATCCAATCATCCAACCTACTTAGTTGACAGAATCACAGCATATGTGATTAATATATGTATATAAATGTTATACATATAACATCTTGTTATTTTTGTAGTGGACTTGTATTGCCTTATAAAACTAAAATAGTCATTCAATATCTTCAAATAATAAGCATTCATTTTACTAACAATTTTTTTTTTTTTTAAATATGAATTACATTTTAATGTTACACTTACTTTTGAATGGGAAAGAGCAACATTTAACCATGAATACAAAGTTAAATCAAGTCTGCAGAAAGTTGGACCTTAACATCTAGGTAAGTCTGGCTTTCAGAGCTCAGACATGGCAATTTGCCCCCATGTAAACTGAAATCTATATTCTATTGCATGATCAGTAACATTGTCAGCATACATAATTGTCACTAGAGTGCAGAACTCCAGTTTTTAAACTTTGGAGAGAACTGCTAGTTAAGTACATTTTGATCAAAATACAGATGCATATAAGGTGTATATCTTATCAGACATCAGTGGTAATATCTGTGGCCACATAGACATGTTATCTCCCCACATATGTCATTATAATTGTGTGTTACATGAATGAACGTGCCCAGATAACTGTACTCACAGGTTGGCCAGTCCAGCCTTGCGCACAGCGGATGAGATGGCTTTGATAGCAGTGCACAGGGAATTTAGGAGTTGGGTCATCTCACCGGTGCCTTTGGCTTTAATACCCTCTTCCATCACGAATCGTGTCATAGTGATCACATTGGTGTCAAACGGAGCTTGGTCTGTCATGTTGGCGGTTGCAGTGTGAGTGAAGGTGACAGGTACCTGGGCTGCTGGATGGACAAGTCAGCACAATGCCTGCACAATCACTCTCTTATAAAGGAAGGCACTCCCCACCTCCCGGAACTGCCAGTCACACATGTGGGTGTGTGAGAGGCAGATTCTGCAACAACTTTCTGCTCCAATCACGAATCTACACAAGAAAACTTTGGGAGTTTTCTTTCCTTATAGGGGTCTCCTACGACACAAGGGTTAGTAAGGAAATAAAATATGATTTGTTTTCTTTGCCCCTTCTTCTAACGCTGCACATGTGGCTAAAGTCCACTGATCAGAGTAAATAAAGTTGCACAAACAGAAAAAGTGAAATCATCTTATTTCAGAGTACACTGCGCACCGACAGGGACATAACTTACTTATAATTAAAGCAGTTTACAAATATAAACACACAAGGCAAACTGATTGGTACGTGCAAAATATAAATTGTCGTGTCCTATGCCGAACATTGACAGTTCCTGGTTTGTAAGGTTGGCCTAGAATGTTTTCCATAACAATGTTTCCGTTTTGTATTTGTTAACTCTTAATCATCATTCTTTCTGTTATGCTAGCTGCAATGCTCAGTGTCTGTTTTCCTTCTGTATGTAAGGACATTTGCATTGCTCCACTTGTGTTAGCTGGTGCAGACATGTCAAGCGCAGTGTCAACAGGACAACTATGCAGTATATTGGAGGGCTGTGGTGCATTACTAAGTAGGCTATGGTACAGAAATATCCCCAATGTATATTAACAGGATATTATAGAAAGTAATGCAGAAATAGCAATTTATGAGCCATATGTTCTATTTACAATGACCACAATGCTATTTGCGCTAATTGTGTCAATGAAAAAGGTCCTGCCCTCTTAATGCCAGTCCTCATCTAAAAAAAATGAAAGTGAGCTTTTGCCCTCCTGTTACTTGTATCAGCAGACCCTTATGCAGTACCACCACTTCTCTGTATGCAATTCTCTTCTTATATTCTCATTATACATATATGTTCTTCACAGGTCCGCTTGTGTTGAAGGTGTATGTAATTCTCAGTATCTCTTCTCATAAGCATGCAAAGCCATCACCTAGCAAATCAGTCCTCACAGCTCAGTATGAATAGCAAATGCAATTAAGCAGGCTAGGAATTTAATGAAACTAATCATGAATACAAAAAGTCTTTACTGATAGTCTGGAATTCTGTATGCCTAGACAGAGGTAAAGTGCCATTCATTGTATCTTATCTGCTATTCAATTAAACCTTGCCCCAGGTACCCAGATCTATGTTTACTTTGGCCTCACATATGTGATCATTTGGGGATTGGGCCAAAATAATGGATTCTACTGGGTGCATTACTGCAGTCAGACAATGACAGCACAAAGGTTCAAATCTGATGATGCAACTTAATTAGTTGGCAGAATCACAGCATATATGTTTCATATACAATATGTATATACATGTTATACATATAACATGTTGTTATTTACATATTATTATATTGTTACTTACATATTATGCAGCGGTGTACACAATTAATGACATGAAAGAGAAGGCAAAGATAGCTCTGCCTAAGTAAGTTTACAATCTAAGAGGTGCAAGGAACACTTGATACATAAGATAGCAGAATAACAATTGTAGCTGTTGGTAATTTCCATGATTCCCTTTCAAAAGGTCTGTGTCATAGCTTTGGGCAAGTCAACACGCTGAGGCTCTTCTGATTTACAAGCCGTTAGTAGGCTGAGGCAGAGGTCTGGCAGTGACCATTAAAGTTACCAGCGACATAGTGTTTTATAGTTGAATTCCAGGGATATGCAGATGCATATGCCCCTCTATGATATGACGTTTCCGACTCATCCTCCCGAAGAGCTTGTGGCAGGATGGGGAAGAGCTAGCAACCCAGCCAATTACTTTTCATCATTCACATCAGTCCCTCCCCTAGATGCACACAGTACAAACACACCAGGGTTAAGCTAATTAACCTACCAGTAGGTTTTTAGGTGTGGGAGGAAACCAGAGCACCCAAAGAAAATTAGTCTGTATTGCTGAGCTCCTACATTACATGGAGGGTCCTTCATGAAGGCTGATCTTAGGCGTGGGAACACCACTTGTTGCTACATATTGTATGTGGTCCACATACTGTCTGCAATGTCTATGCCATGCAGAGATGCTCATGTCTACTCTGGCTTACTGTGCTATATTCTCCGTCAGCTGTAATATGTAAAATGCTTCAGGTATCTCTACTGTCTCTATGCTTCAGCTTAAGGACATCTCTAAACTTCCAGTTTTAGCAGCTCCAGATCTGGAAACAGAAGGTGCAACAGATGCTTCTCCTATAGACAAAGGATGACTAAGTCCAAGGCGCAAACCAATGTAACAATATGAAAGGCAGCCTGTAGCAAACAAAATAGGAAACACCAAACCCTATCCAAAATATATAAACAAACAGCAGGTTTGCAGACAGGCGCCAATCACAAAATATATACAAAACAATGAATCCAAAGCATTCAGTAATGACACAAGCAAAATGTCCAAAAAGTTAATGAAATGAGAATCCTACGTTCCAAGGGGCAAAGATGATAAATCTTCTAAAATAGTCCCAAACCCTTCAGGAATCCTCGTGGGTCATTCGTAAGAAAAAGGAGAGAGGAAACAAAACATAGTGCAATCCACATATATGGCAAGATATAGGAGGGGGAAATAGTCCCTATATACTCCGTGCACTAATAAGTAGACAGGAACACCTCATGTGATGATGGGTTAAAATAAACCCCTCAGGGTTGCGCACTCACCAAATGATATAGTATAACAAGCCCGTATCAAAGATGTAGTTCCTTACAATGATGGGACCTCTGGTGTGGAGTTTCACTCGATTATACCGGACTTTTCATTGGCAGCTCGTTTCTTTAGCCTCTAAGGTATACTTCAGATGGAAACACCTACACCAAACTGCACATGAACTATTTGCACACAAAAATGTCCTTCAACAGAATTAATTGAACACTTGAACACACCTTCTTAGTAACAGACAGAAAGGATCATGTTTGGTGATTTCAAAATCAATAAAGCAATGTGTAGTCTAATGAATATCAGATATTTTTACTATAAGAGCTACTTATAGTAAAAATATCTGCTATATCATCTTTGCCCCTTGGAGCGTAGGATTCTCATTTCATTCACTTTTTGGACATTTTGCTTGTGTCATTACTGAATGCTTTGGATTCATTGTTTTGTATATATTTTTGTGATTGGCGCCTGTCTGCAAACCTGCTGTTTGTTTAAAGATGCTTCTCCTAGCCCTGTGGTTCCCAAACTGTGCGCCGTGGCGATCTCACAGGGGTGCTGCGGCCAGGGCCGATGGTAAGCAAGATTGGGGACTACATGGTAATTAATTTGACTTAGGGGTGCCCTGAAAAAATTATGAAGACCCTCAGGGTGCCTTGAACTGAGAAAATTTGGGATCCACTGTCCTAGCCCAATGTAGTGCCTGTGAATGTTTTTAACATCCCTTGAACATAGTCTTGAAGTGCTTACATAGCCCATTAATCTTTGACAAACATATGTAGTTCTAAAAGCCTCATCTCCAAAGCTTCTCACTTCAGAGTCAACAAGCGAAGCCTTCATACTACTTACTAGTACCAACTTATGGTTTATATTTAAATTGAACAACAATTCACTACATAAAAGATAATTAACAATGGTGTTGGTTATTGTTTTTTTATTAATTGAAGTATAAAACAACATCAGGGTTATACTGATTACCTTATTGTTGAGGCATTGTCGGTGACACAAATGTTTTGGTTTCCCAGTATTGTATGGAGGATAACAGTAACAATCCTTGTTTGGTTCCAGTCCTATAGCTGAAACCAGCTGAAGTTGTCCCTTAAAGTCAATTTAGTAACATGATACAAAAGTGCAGATTTACTTTAGCCAATAGCAACCAAACAGATATTTGCATTTGAAAATGTAAAACAGCCCAAAAACTGGCAGATCTGGTCATTCAGTTCAAGACTAGGTACACTGGAGGTTTTTCAGCTGATAAACAACCGCTCAGTCACATGTCGCGTTAGTGTGCATAATCCAGAGCCGTAATGACAGCGGTGCGGGCGGTGCGACCGCCCCGGGCGCAAGCCCAAGGGGCGCAGCCGCCCGATACCTGCCTTCGTGCCCAGAGGAATCACCGCTCTAATTCAGCTCCCCTACAAGCAACAATCCATTCCCGGCAATGCAGTGGAACGCATGTGAAAGCAGGAAGTTCGGCATTTGGAACACACATGCGTTCCACTGCATTGCCGGGAATGGATTGTTGCTTGTAGGGGAGCTGAATTAGAGCGGCGATTCCTCTGGGCACAAAGGCAGGTATCGGGGGGCTGCGCCCCCTTGGGCTTGCGTCGTTACGGCTCTGGTATGCTGTCTAAAAAGTACTGAATCCTAAATTGTTGTATTATTTATGGGTGGAAAAGTTGTATGGATGCGTTTGGAATGAGGGATAATAAGATAATGAGATAACATTTAACTGTAGAATTAGCTAGCTCTACAGAACAGGATTGACTAACACAAATACCCTCTAAGAACTTTAGCAGGCTGAGAATTTGAGCGGTCTTCTATAAACATAGCACAACAAGTACATCAAGATCGTGTAATCCAGTACAGCAGCACAACCCCATTAATGTTAATTAACTAAAAAAAACACGTCATTTATAGAAAAACATCTACCAATTATTACCATATATATATATATATATATATATATATATATTATAATATACAAATTTTTTCAGTAAAGGGCTAGCCACACCCACATTAGGTTGACCACACCCACTTGTCAAATGCCACTCCCACTTAGATGGGGGGGCGCCGGTGCCCAGTCTCGCCCAGGGCACCACAATGTCTAGTTACGGCACTGGCATAATCACACAATGAATGACAATTGTTCCAAAGTGCCGATTGTCATTTCATTTGGTTGGTGGTAAGGTTTAATAATCTCAGATCTGAAGGTAAATCATGTCAGTGTGTATGCATGAATTGCCCGACCGGCTGAACCTTCAGTCGTAGGTACAATCGTTGCAGATAACAGATGGTCGGAAAATTCTCCAGTGTGTACCCAGCCTAATTAATTGATAACTTTATTTATGTCCAATGTGGCCATACACATGGGACATCATGGGGTGCAACTACTTTGATCTACTCACTGCATACACCTACAGATCATGAACATTGCACAATACCCATTAAAAATCCAATCAATCCTAATTGAGACTGGATCAGGATTACTGGTTGTTCTTAGATCCACACATGGAGCAATGCCTGGACAATTTGGTCAAAGAAGCCAAAACTGCCTGACATAACACGTCTGAGTTTGGCAGCTTATTATTATTAATATCATAGATTTGTCAGGCCCCAAAGTGCTCCACAGGGCCGTACAGTAAGAGAAACAGGACATACATAAAACAAGGATATACAAGGCAAACAAAGTAATTGCAAACATGAGAAAAAAAAAAGGGTATGGAGTAGGGATGAGCGGGCTCGGATTCTGCTAATCCGAGCCCACCCGAACAGTGCGGATCCGAACGGGATCCGAGTACTGTTCGGATATATCCGGTGGGCAAAAAAATGAAAACGAGGCTCTGACATCCACGTCTCGCGTCGGATCTCGCGAGACTCGGATTGCATAAATTCCCCGCTTGCGGCCGCCATCTTCATTCAGGCTGAGATCAGGGAAGAGGGAGGTTGTAGATAGTGTAGTGGTGCTCCTGTGTCCAGTGGTTAGTTAGTTAGTTAGTTAGTTAGTTAGTTTCTCCTGTGCTCTGTCCTGTTGAGTGGTGCTTTTGTCCTGTGCTCTGTGCTGCTGAGTCCAGTGGTGCTTTGGCCAGTGCTCTGTCCTGCTGGGTCCAGTGGTGCTTTTGTCCTGTGCTCTGTCCTGCTGAGTCCAGTGGTGCTTTTGTCCTGTGCTTTGTTCTGCTAAGTCCATAGTTATTTTAAAAATATTATAAAATCATAAAAAATGTACAAAAAATAAAAAAAAAATTATACAAAAATAATTACAAAAAAATCTAAAAAAATTATTTAAAAAGTATAAAAAAAATTCTAGAGCAATATATTGTTGCAGTCCAGAAATATTAGTACTGCAATACCTACGTTCACTGTTGTTGCAGTCCAGAAATATTAGTACTGGTCAATTCAAATACATTCACTCTTCTTGCAGTCCAGAAATATTATTACTGCTAAATTAAAATACGTTCACTGTTGTTGCAGTCCAGAAATATTAGTACTGCTCAATTTACCTACGTTCCCTGTTGTTGCAGTCCAGAAATATTAGTACTGCTACATTTACCTACGTTCACTGTTGCTGCAGTCCAGAAATATTAGTACTGGTCAATTAAAATACGTTCACTCTTCTTGCAGTCCAGAAATATTATTACTGCTAAATTAAAATACATTCACTGTTGTTGCAGTCCAGAAATATTAGTACTGCTACATTTACCTACGTTCACTGTTGTTGCAGTCCAGAAATATTAGTACTGGTCAATTAAAATACGTTCACTCTTCTTGCAGTCCAGAAATATTATTACTGCTAAATTAAAATACGTTCACTGTTGTTGCAGTCCAGAAATATTAGTACTGCTACATTTACCTACGTTCACTGTTGTTGCAGTCCAGAAATATTAGTACTGCTCAATTAAAATACGTTCACTGTTCTTGCAGTCCAGAAATATTAGTATCAGATATAAAACTACGTTCACTGTTACTGCCAAATAAAAAAAGAATGAAAATGCCCTGTCATCAATGAAAACAAGAGGTAGTGACGCGCTAGAACTCCACCCTCTATATGCTGCAGAGGATGGAGGAGCAGCAAAAGGCCATTCAAGCCTGCAGTGCACTGCAGTGCCACTACTAGATGGCCCACGTGTTTGTGCCGCCCACTTGTGTCGCTTAGCTTAGACATCCAGCTACCTCGGTGCAACCTTTTGGCCTAAAATCAATATTGTGAGGTGTGAGGTGTTCAGAATAGACTTGAAATTAGTGGAAATGATTGTTATTGAATGTTATTGAGGTTAATAATAGCGCAGGAGTGAAAAACAAACAAAAAAATTGGTTTTAGCACTTTTTATGCTTTTTTAAAAATAAATCAGAACCCAAAACCCTAAATCAGAACCAAAACCTTTCGTCAGGTGTTTTGGCAAAACATATCAGAACCCCAAAAATCAAGCTAATCAACCCAATAATAAACCCAAAACCCAAAACACCAAAAGTGGCCGGTGCACATCCCTAGTATGGAGGACCCTGCTCACTAGAGAGTTTACATTCTAAGGGGGACAGGGCACAGCTGAAACAAGAGGAGTAAATGTGTCTCAGCGTGGAGATTGGGATAGTTGTGAGGGTGCATTAGTGTGAATAGTGTTATTGAGGATAAGGTCACCTCTAAAAAGAGATGGGTTTTCAGAGAGCATCTAAAGATTTGAAGGCTGTGGGAAAGCTAGATAGGGCGTGGTATGGAATTCCATAAGTGAGGAGCAGCACGGGAGAAGTCTTGTAGGCACGAATGAGAGGTAGTTTTCAGAGACAAGACAAGGCGCAGGTCAGAAGTAGATCTCAGAGGCAGGAAGGAGAGTATGTTGATATGAGATTTGAGATGTATGAAGGGCTGGTGTTGTTGAGGGCTTTGTAGTTAAGGGTGAGTCATTTGAAGTGGATTCTGAAGGACACAGAGAGCTAGTGTAGGAAATTGCAAAGTGGTGCAGCAGATGTGGAGTAGTGAGAAAGGAATATCAGTCTTGCAACAGCATTTAGGATGGATAGAAGTGTGGATATATGGGTGTTGGTATTGCCAGATAGCAGGAGGTTGCAGCTTAACTATATTTGGATATCTGTGCCGTTTACTTTTGCTTTTGGTCAAAGCTACAACATTATTTATTAATCATTGTATTAAAAAGACCATTTTGAATGTATAATGATTTACTTTTACTTATTCTGTTTCTGTATGTTGTCACCCCTTCCACATACAGTCTTAAAACCACAGATTGCCTTGTTTGTTTGCAGTTTGAAGATAAAGTGCAGCTTGAACAATGATAAGAAACAAAATACTTGAAGGAAAAAGCTTGCTCAGCAGGTTTACCTATTGTCACCAGACAAGTTTGTTAAAGATTTAACCCTATTTGGGCTGCTAAAATGTTGATGTAACTTGTTTTTTATGACGTAGAATCTTGCTGACATTTAAACAAGATGTTGTTATTTATCTGCTATCTTCCAAGGCTCATTGTAGTTCACCACCCATCTAACAATGATAGATAATAATTAATAAACTACAAGGCAAAAAGAAAAATCAGTGCGAGGCCACTGGACTAGCTTGAGGATGCTCACGGCCCACGCAGATACATAGCCTTCACCTGCAGGAGACATAATAGCATGCCATGTGCGTACCATCCAACATTACCAAGTGGAAAATCAGGACAAAAGCAGCCATGACCTTGATTATTATAAATCATACTCATTTCTTGCAGGGTCACACCCTTTTCCCCCAATGGGCCGCATGCCTTTTGATCTCCATAAAGCTGGAATGTCAACGTACTTGTATACGGTAGGTGTAGCAGTATAAGCCTATATTTTACACAGTCATGTCAATAAGCAGAATGGGAAAAAATATGAAAATAGATATACTCTTGGTGGAATCTAGGTGTTCAAAGGTGGTTCATGTGAATAGCAAAAAGTGACAATACATATAAATCTTGATCAATAAAAGCAAAGTAAAGCTTATTTAAAGTTGGATGTAAAAAACACACCCAAAAGAACATACACCCAAAAGATATTTAAAAAAATTGTATGTTTAGCACTTATATATTTATATAAAATATGGTTTTGATTAAAGTTTTGATGTTTTCTTAGTGGATTTAATAAGTTGAATAAATCCAATCAGTGCCATACTTCCTGTATGCTCCAACCGATACTACATTAGATGTGAACCTAGGTCATCACTGCCGCCGATGCCAACATTTGAATAAACTATGATGCTGGGCTGGTCTCGCTATGCATAGAATACATTGTGTACCGCACACTGCTAAAGAGCACTAAAACAAGAGCAAAAACAGGGAAACCAGTCTCCACTCCCTATGTTTGTGAATACTCTACAGAGCTATAGCATAAAACTACACTATATGGACAAAAGTATTCGGACGCTTGACCATTATACCAACAAGGACTGTTATGACATTGTATTCAAATACATATACTTTAATATGGAGTTGGTCCCACGCTTCCACTCTTTTTAGAAGGCTTTACAAAAGATGTTGGAGTGTTTCTGTGGAAATTTGTGCCCATTCATTCTGTAGAGCATTTATGAGGTCAGGCACTGATACTGGACGAAAAGGCCAGACTGGTAATTTCCATTCAGTTCATCTCAAAGGTGTTCTCTGGGGTTGAGGTCAGGGCTCTGTGTGGGCCAGTCAAGTTCTTCCACACTGAACTCATCAAACCATGTCTTTGTAGTCTTTGCTTTGTGCACCAGGGCACAGTCATGTTGGAATAGAAAAGGGCCTTCCCCAAACTGTTGCCACAAAGTTGGAAGCATAGCATTGTCCAAAATGACTTGGTATGCTGAAGCATTACGATTGTCCTACACTGGAGATAAGGGGCCTAGCCAAAACACTGAAAAACAGGCCCATATCATTATCCCTCCCCCACCATACTTCACAGTTGGCATATTGTAGTCAGGCAGGTAACGTTCTCCTGACATCCGACAAACCCAGATAGTCCAGTGTCGGTGTGCTTTATAGCACTCCCTCCGACACCTGGCATTGGTCATGGTGATTTGAGGCCTGCATGTAGTTGCTCGGCCATGGAAACCCATTCCATTAAGTTCCAGCTGCACAGTTTTTGTGCTTACATTAATGTCAGTGGAAGTTTGGAACTCTTCAGCTATAGAATCAGCAGAGCATTGGTGACTTTTACGCACCATGTACCTTAGCAGTCGTTGACCCAGCTCTGTGATTTTACGTGGTCTTCTGTTTCGTGGTTGAGTTGGTGTTGTTCCTAAATGCTTCCACTTTCTAATAATATCACTTATAGTTCACTGTGGAATATCCAGCAGGGATGAAATTTCACGCACCGTCTTATTACAAAGGTGACATCCTATCACAGTACCACGTTTGAAGTCACTGAACTCTTCAAAATGACCCATTTTGTATCACAAATGTTTGCAGATGGAGACTGCATGGTTAGGTGCTTGATTTTATGCAACTCTGGCAAGGGGTCTGATTGAAACACCTCAATTCAATAATTAACAAATACTTTTGTCCATATAGTGTATGTCAATAGATACAATGAGGCAGAAATAAGCAGAACATGTTTAAGGTTACAGTACTTCTAATTACAAAAGCCAGGAAAAAATAGGTTAGACACTGTTGGTTTCTGCTTCATGTGAAAGACTGCTGGTTAGGAGCCTCCTCCAGCCAGTACAACAAAACCCGGAGTCTGCTCTGAAGTCTGGTGTTCGCTGTTGCCCCTAGTGGTGGGGACAGACTTGGCTGCAGACAAACAGAGGGTTGGAAGATGTGAACCGGCTAAGAAGAACCCAGAAATGGAGTGTTATGACAGACAGCAGCGTAGGGTCCAGGCCAGAATCGGTGTCGGCAGCAGACAGCGTATTCAAGGAGCAAATCAAGGTATGGGGGTCACAGGCACAGGTTCAGGATCCAGGGACAGGCGTAAGATCGGGGTCACTAGCGGAGAATCAAAATCCGGGTTCAGGCAATTGGTCAGGGTCAGAAGCACAGGTTCAAAGTCCAGGAACAGGCAAGGGTCATACACGGGAAATCTATCTTAGGTTAAACACCAAGCACAGGGATAAAGTAGCAGGCAGCAGAACTGAAACAGGATGCTATAACCGGCAGCGAGGCTCAGTCCTCACTGCCTTAAATAGTACTGATGGCCAATCAGGACACAGTCCAGAATGTGTCCTCAGCTGCAGTATAATTAATATGCAGAGCCTGCAGCCAATGGTAAAGGCAGAGTGCCATCGGTAACCTAACTCCTTAATCAGCCTTGATTGGCTGATCTATCTCAGCCTTGAACGGCTGCCTCCGTCTCCCCCTATGCGCACACGCCCGGCTGTTTGACAGCTGGCCGGGCGCGTCCCCAGCGTCCTGGTTGTTGCCCAGGCAACCGGGACACAGAAACCGGAAGCGACGTCCTGGTTGCCGTAGCAACGGCCGGGACGTCACCAGAAGGCCCAGGAGAGTCGTGGCGGTGCCCGCGGCCGCCGCAATCTCTAACAGAGCCAAAGCTATGAAAAAAAATGTACCCCAATCTGTATTTGAAATCACTGCGGAAAAATGCATTGGATCTCCTGGAAAGTTGCAATAATAATGTACTGTCATGGCCAAAAGTTTTGAGAATGACACAAGTAGTGTTTTTGGGATAAAGTTCATTATCATGGCAAAGTACTTTGAAGTTAATTGCAATTCATCTGATCACTCTTCATGGCATTCTGGAGTATATGCAAATTGCCATCATAAAAACTGAGGTAGCAGACTTTGTGAAAAATAATATTTGTGTAATTTCTCAAAACTTTTGACCATGACTGTATCATTAAAGCAGGACACTGGGGGAAAATCCCAGAAACTTAAATACACTTTTGTTTAGCACTCGTTCCCATAAAGAATGCCCTGAGTTTGAACTTTATACAGTGGAGTGAAAGTCTGGTCACTGTGGAAGCTGTACTGTACATTTGGATTGCATACATTTTTATTAAGAATATGATTATCAGTTGGTGTGTATTATATTTTCCTCCCTCTATTAAACTTAGAACTATCATATATTTATATTGGTGGATGCTGGAATAATCCCTATCAGTAAACTTGTACAAATAATGGCTCTTTTCTTTTCAACACATCTTAAAGAGAAAGCAGGTATCCAAACTCCCCCACAATTACAAAATATAGATCCATAGGTCATGCTTTAATGTAATAGAAAGGTATAATTAAGAAAGGAATGTATATAATGGCTAATGGCACCTGGGACCTGCTCGTACACTACTGATAACACCCACCACACACATATAGACAACAACATTTTACTCACGTGGCCTTCCTTTCTGTGGGCACTCCAAAATCTGCCCCTTGTCTGTCCCAATTAGCTTGCCGATTCATGTGTACACACTAAACACTTTTTACAAAATTTACCTTCAGATCTGTGCTCTTCATTTTTCATAACAATTGGCTGAAAAGATTGTGACTCTACAGAATCGACACTACATTGTTCCATCATTGAATAAGATGTTTAGTTCAGTTTAAAAACCTAATGAAACGATATGATGAGCTTTGGAGCAATAATCGTTCATCATTGCAGTGTACACACTAATGCAATATCGACCCTGTAGTGTGTACCCATCCTTAGCCCATAAGAGTCACAAATGTATCACTCTGAAAAACGAAGCACACCTTACACGAAGCTAACATATCTGCAACTGGTGCTAGCTATGAACTGTGAAAGACTGACTAGCACGTGTGATGCTTATTGAACCATTTTTCCTGTGCGCATATGTCACAACTGAGATGGGCCTCCAGGTATTACCACTGATTCCCATATTACTTTGCCATTGGATTTATAGAGATTAATGCTCTAAAGTATATGGAACATTTATGTACACTCAGTTTTCAAAGTAGAAATTTAGAAGTGCTGGTATAGAATTTTCTTTTTGAAATGAATAGCTGGGGGCTATCTAGCCCACCATGAAGGTTTTGATCGAGTGAAATTAATTTTAGATGCATTTTAAAACTATATAGTATAATATAAAACATATTAAAAGATGCAAGACTATCCAACCTTTCTTCTTTGTCCTTCCATCTCTCCCTCATGTCTTATTTATATCTTCCATGTTACCCTTTATCTTTCCCTTATCTGTTTCCTTTTTTTTGTTCCTATGTGCCCTTATCTCCATTGCAGGTATCCCCCTCTCTTCCTCCCTGCCTGCTCTCCCCTGTGCCTCACATCCTGCTTCTCTCGATCCTACCTTACTCCTTCATTCTGTCTAGCTATCCCTGTTCTTGCTCCTATTATTCCCTCAGTTGCCGGCACCAGGTACGTTTTTAAAGGGCCAGTGGACAAGTGTTCCTCCAACTCTCGCTGCGAGCAGGGCACATACCGTCCCACTTTGAGCACTGTATACACTTAGATAGTAGTCTCAGCTATGAAATAATTCTACAGTTCACAAGTAACTAATAACACAATGAAGTAGGATATTACTTAACACATGAATTTTGATGGTTTATTAAGTTATTGTTTTATGACAATATTTATAAGATGTAAAAAGGTCAGCAGTAACAGGACCATTTGCACCCACAGTTCACACATCAAATAACTTTAAAGTAAGTTTTAGCTATAATAAATGACTCAATCTTTATTGTCCCTCTGGATACCTTGTCATTAGCTAAACTTTGCATTTAGGAAACCAAAGTAATAATCATTAAATATTTTTAGAGGTTAGCAGAAATTATATAATAAAACCAATCCCAATCTATGCTTGTGACAGGTATTTTCAGTTCCTACTTTCCTGGAGAAAAATGACATGTACCCTTTGTGTGGCAGCCATGAACATTGTGGCATCATGGGAATTATTGCATAAGTCATGTGACATGCCTAGAATATAGCTGATACATTTAGCTTTTATAAGTAGTTAGGCGAATGCATAGACTAGTCACTAAAGGGTAATGAATGCTCCCCACAGAAATACTTACTTTATGGGCAAAGTGTGAACCCAGCCTACAAATCCCTGTTACATTTTGCCCTTCTGTAGTGACTTTATTATGTCCTTTTCTCTTATACACTCATCCACACAGTGCTGGAATTTATGCACAGCCCCCCATTAATAGAACGGTCTACCCAAACCTAACAAAGTTTTCTCAAAATTTAAAAACTCTAAACGGCCACTGATGACCCATTTCTTTAAAAAAAAAAACTATCTCTTACCTCTGCAGTCACTATTTTTAGGCCAGCTGATCCAAAATGTAACTGCAATGCTGCTAGCATTATGAAATTCCACTGAGCATTAAGTATCCAGTGTTCACCCCGCCACTTAGATTGTAAGGCTGTTTGAGAAATGTTACTTTTTTTTCTGATTAACCGCTGAGGCGTTTTTCACCCCTTTGCTGAGCATTTTGGGGTCATCACATGTTTATTTAATGCCTGCTGATCAAAAATGATTTGGAAGGGCTGCACAGTGAATACAGGGCTGTGAATATTTGCACCAGCATTGCTACAACAGTTATTATTTACTACTTTGCATTACCTAAGGCCATACTTGACAACTCTCCCGGAAAGTCCGGGATACACCCGAAATTCAGGTCAGTCTCCCGGGCGAGCTGGCATTTCTCCCGCATCCTGGATTTCACAGAGAATCCCGTCATTTGACGCGATTCTCGGTGACTCACGCCATTTTGGAGGGTGGGAGGGGGCGGGGCGAGGCAAATCGCGTCATTGTGGCCCTGCCCCCTGCAACGGAAATTACGTTTTCGCGGGGGGGGTATTTGGCAAAATGACCCGGTTGGCCTCGCCCCGCCCCCTCCCGCCCTCCAGTCACGCCCCCTCTCCCGGAAACAAGTTTCCAGGAGTTGGCAAGTATGCCTGAGACTGTGTAAATTTGTAACAGAATATCTTCAGTGTCATATTTTACCACATTGCCTCAGACTATCATATTACTGCATGATTCCTGTATAACTTTGTGGCTAATTCATCATACCAGCCTTACTTCATAGCGTGTGTTTTTTCCTGTCTGCTGCTGATTTCTTCAATAAACTCCCCATTGTTTATCACTACAATGTACTCCTGTGATTTCCTAACAGTGTCCATATATTACTCTGTGTCTCTTCCTTTGTATTTGCCTCTGTCTCCCAATGTGTGCCTATGTCCCATTTGTGTATGTGTGCATCTTTGTCTCCTCAATCAGCAGATCCTACAAGTAGCTAGTCACGGCATATCATACAGAAATTAACTGTATATATCCATCCACTGTATCCTAGGGCCATATAAGTTTAGCAAATCATCTCTGGGATTTCCCCCCCCCCCAAAAATATAGGAATATAGGATTACTGCTTCTGTGCAAATCACCCCACTCCCAATGTTAAGGGGGGTTTTATCGAATCACAATGTCCAGTGGAAAACCCTTTTCTGTTCTATTAATAAAAGTAATTATACTGCTATATTGGCTACATTTTAATTACAGTTCATTTTACACTCAGTGGCACCTTTATTGGGTACACTGGTACACCTGCTCGAGAATGCAAATATCTAATCAGCCAATTATGTGACAGCAACTCAATGCATAAAAGCACACAGACATGATCCATAGATTCAGTTATTGTTTAGACCAAACACGAGAATGGAGAATAAATGATTTAAATGACTTTGACTGTGGAATGATTGTTGGTGCCCGAAGCGTGGTTTGAGTATCTCAGAATCTGGTGGTCTGGGATTTTCACGCACAACAGTCTGTAGAGTTTACAGAGAACGGTATACAAAATAAAAAACAACCATTGAGCACCAGTTCTGTGGGAGAAATCACCTGGTTACTGAGAAAGGTCAGAGGAGAGTGACCAGACTGGTTCAAGCTGATATGAAGGTGACAGTAACTCAGATGGCAAGGTCAGAATTTGGGACAAACAACATGAATCCATGGATTCATCCTGCCTTGTGACAACGTTGCAGGCAGGGCCTGATCAGCCAATAGGCTGACCAGGCTGCAGCCTGGGGCGCTGGAGCCAGGGGGGCGCAACGTCGCAGAGACTTTTTTTCTCTCTTCTAAATGTGGCATCCGGAGTCATCAGGACCGCCCATGATCTAAAGGAGCAGTCCCGACTGTCACTATCACATGACAGGCAGTCTGGCAGCGATTGATGCTAGCTGCCTGTCAGTGTGGCCACAGGCGCTTCTTACTCTGGTCACGTGAGATCAGGACTTCCACATCTCACATGACCAGAGTAAGAAGCGTCGGCGTCCACACTGACAGGCAGCTAGCAGCGATCACTGCCAGACTGCCTGTCCTACACAGTGCTGAAGTTTGTTCTAATGTCTCGGGGGAGAGGCGACAGATGGGCAGGTGAGATGGCTAAAGGGGGCAGGTGAGGTGGCTAAGGAGGGCAGGTGAGGTGGCTAAAGGGGACAGAGGAAATTACCGAAGGGATAGATGAAATGGCTGAAGGGGGCAGATAAAGGGGGTTGAAGAAATTGCTGAGTGGGGCATTTAAAAAATAGAGTAGCTTTGGAGGGGCATGATCTTTGTATTGTGCAGCGGCTATGAGGATGATCTCCGGGGTCTCTAGGGTCACTAGAATACTGAATAATAGTCAGGTGGGGCTGGTAAAGGTTTGTATTTTTTTATAGCTCTTTGACAACAATTTTCATATATTTTATTGCCTACATATGCCTGTGCTATGGGGTAGTTTTATCTGGCCATAATGGACTGTTGTGTTTGTACTAAAGGGCCTAATCATTCGGGGTATGTTAACATTTTGCATTATAATACAATTGCTGCATGTTTTCAAAAGAGGACCTCGAATTTCCACAAGCAAGTTAAAAGACAACAAAGCTGCAAGAACAAGCAAGAAAGAAGAACAAGAACTGGTAAGCGAGATTGCACAACCTTTCTAAATGTAAATGCTGGAGAATACCCCTGAATATTCATATTCAAGAGTAGCCCTAAATGCCTATATTGGGGAAAGGATGGGGGGGGGGAGGGGGGTGCTATGGCTGAAATAGCCTCGGACGGCCGGAACCCTTAATCGGGCCCTGGTTGCAGGTTGGCGGTGATGATGTGATGGTATGAAGAATGTTTGCTTGGCACACATTAGGCCCCTTAATACCAATTAAGCATAATTTAACTGCCGCAGCCTAGTATTGTTGCTGACCATGTGCACCCTTTATGGCCACAGTCTAGCTGGTTCCACCAACATGACAATGCGTTCACTGTACTCCAATGGCATCCACAGTCACCAGATCTCAATCCAATAGAGCACTTCTGTGGTATAATGAAACAGGAGACTCGCAGCATGAATGTGCTGCCGAATGCGTGATGCCATCATATCAATGTGGAACAGAATATCTTAGGGATGTTTCCAGCACCTTCTTGAACACATGCCATGAAGTATTCAGGCTGTTCTCAGTACTAAAGGTGTACCTAATAAAGTGGCCATTGAGTGTATATGAATAAAGGTGTCAAGAGACATGCTACAGGGGGAATTTTAAGCATTTCAGTCAGACAGGTTTGTTGGACATTTATTTTATTGATGGTTTGTATACTTTGCTGTCAAATAGACTGTCATGTATTTCAAGGCTTGTGACTCACTATATCTGTGGAGATGTGTACATACAGACCTCCTTTAAAGTTGTACCAAATAAAAAGGTGCTTTGATGCAAAAAATTAAAAAGTGCAAAGCCCACCTGGAATTTAATATGCACTATACAGCCTGGGCTGGTGACCAATAAAACAAGAGGACAACGAGTTTGGTGTTTCACTGCTAAAGTGTTAATCAGCACAGTCTGTGCTGTCACACTATAATATTGTGATTGGCTATGCAAGAGTCTTGTCATCTATACATGTACTTATGTACAAACTATAATCTTGGAGCAAGTAAGGGAAATATCGCAAAATTAGGTAGCGGAACTGGAGGAGGTGAGCAGCGCAAGCCAGACGGGCTGATATAAAAGCAGAAGGCGCCCCTCTTTCTAAAAGAATGCGCGTATGTAAACCCACCACAGTAAATTAGATAATTTGGAAAGAAGTACAATGTTGTTTTGTATGTCATGTTATATTGGGAATTGTTGTGATATTGCTTTTTCAAAAAAATATTATGGACAGACTTGTTAAAAATAATAATAAACGACAATAATAAAAAAGGTATGAGATCATATGGTCATATGTAAGAGAAAGTGAAAATAAAGAGGAAAATAATACATGAGAGAGGCTGTGGTTATATTTGGGGGGAAACCCAGGAATTGGCTGGGTTGGCATTCTGGTGCAGTTCTTGCCCACTGTTTTGGGTTATTATAATCCAGTTATTGGATTGTCGCTAGAATGGAGCATCAGGTGGCCAGTTGACTGGACATGGTAAAGGTGACCCTTGGATTTTGGACTATCTGGTACAGTATACAGTACATGGCCGTGCAGGCAATTTGCTTCCCACTATACCCCTTCACTTAAGAGATTAAATTGCAAGAGTTTTAAATAAAAGGTAAATAAAAGGTTGTAGCCAGCCAGTGGCGGATCCAGGGGGAAACGATCGGGGCGATCGCCCCCCTCCTAGCAGGGGCTTGCTGCCGGCGGCTGCACACTATGTGCAGGTCCGTTCGGCAGAGAGAGTTAGGGAGAGAGTCCTGCCCGGCTGCTCTGATTGACACAATCAGCAGCCGTCGGCAGCCTTAGGTGCTAAAAGGGGGCGGGGCTAAATTGCCCCCCCTAAATCGCCCCCGGTACAATTAAGTTCTGGATCCGCCCCTGTAGCCAGCTTGATGTTATGAACATTACTGAATGAGTAACTATTGTCTGATTGCAGGACAGAGGGACAGATAGTGTCCTTGTCTAAGGTCATGCTTTCTCTCTATTTTATATTGGTCATTAGAAGGCGCTCTCTGTTGTACAGAGATGACTAGAATAGTCTCTGGTTTGTATGCTAGTCAGATGGGACTGATAGGTGTTGAATTTGAATATAGCTTTTTAACATAACATATTTTCATAGGCTATATAATCCACACCCACTTTAGACAAACTACACCTATACGGTCTTTGTCATGCCCATTTTTGCATTGTAACACACTAGAAGAAATGCCTGGGTCACTTGAATGTGTTTGCCTTCCAGCTAAAAAGTTGCCAACGAACCTCTTCATGAAGGACATTTTTTGTGGTAACCATCCCCCACAGAGTCTATAGCCCCACAGTGAACAGTCCGGGTCACGGTAAAAGAAGTGGACTCCATGCTACAGGTTTCCAATTATAGAGTTACTATCCTGTGTTGCCTGGTGTTGATTTAGCACACAGATTGCATGCTTGTTGTCCCCCTGTTTTATTGGGAACCAGGCCAAGCTTTATACTGCTGGTTATTGATTGCAGGATGGGATGGATGCATTTTTTTTTTTTTAAATCTCTTTAACCTTTCTTTTTTTTCCATTAAATAAATAAAATATGAATCAGTCATCATTATCAATTCATCCCCAAGAGATTCAAAACAGCTTGGCGCAGGAAAAATTTTGATTATTTTGACTGCAGCACCTTCTTGTTTCACTTTATATATGTTTCTTAAGGTGCAAGCAATTCAAAATACAGATGTGCAAGTGTGCCGACAAACTTACTTGTGCGCAAAAGGCGGATCTTTCGTCTATCTTTAATATAAGGCCTAGAACGTTTAAACATTTGTGAAGGCTAAAGTAATCAGAATAAACATAAAGAACAAACATATTTTATTAAGTAGTGTATAGCATGGTGTCATTGACACATAACGTATTAAAGGGTGTCACCTTCACATTACTATCACTTCCATCCTCTACATATTAACATATTAATATATTAAGGAGAAGCAAGTGAAAACAAAGCCTAAGAGACAACTTGCATGAAATCTATACTTTTGCACTTTAATAAATACATGACTTGTTTTCCATTTGCCGAGGACTTAAACACGTACCAGTCACTATGGATTGCCTCAGGCTTCACACATTAACTACATTTGTAGTGACATCTGACACTTCAGGTCGCTGTTAATCATAAACAGGGTTGGAAATAAGGGCAAAGGTTTCTCTGGCTATGGGTGAGGAAAACATGTTATTAACTTGGATAGTACTGTACATAAATAGTAGTTTTTACCAAACTATTCAATTAGTTGCAAACATTTCCTTACACAATACATAATGTTCTTTATTATTACTTAATCTGCCTGAAACATTTATTGTGGAATATATGCATTTATTGGAGAAAATATTGGTTCCCTGTACCCTGTTCTGGTTTATGAACCTGTCCCAAAATGTAATGGTAGGACAGGCCTGTCCTGGAGGAAAGGTAGGGGAGGGGAGGTGAAAACAAGGTGGCACCTGGGGGCTAATCTTTATTAGGCACCCTGCATGCATCTCTTCACTACTCTAGTGGATTGCTCCAATGGCTTTTACAGTGTGCAGTAAATGTATTGTAATGCAGGAAGGGATGACAATTTAAACTCTGATCTACTTGTCTTGATTGAAAGCGAGAAGTGCTCAGCAGGAAGAAGAAGTGGGCAAAGAGGAGGGGAGAAACTTGACAAACAAAAAAATAAAATAAAGTTGATTTAGCAGACATGTGGCTAGCTGAAGGGCAGTGGGAGACATTGCTCAGACAAGTAGAGGAGGGAAAGGCAACGGACATGGCATCAGGGACTAAAAAAGAGAAGGAGACGACACAAAGAATAAGCAATACTGGATGGGCAGATAGGGGGGAAATATAAACGGGCAAAAAGTACAGCTCCTGACATATATACAGGCCTGGTCTGCCCAAATCATGCTCAATTTCTGATGAAGCCACATATGCTTTTTTGTAAGCCACACCTCTTTTGGGGCCTGTAAATAAGGACTATTGGGTGGTATGAAAGAGGAGCTGTATTTCTGTATTTATTTACAAGAGCTCTTTACACATGCCTGGGGGTAAATGTATCAAACTGCGAGTTTGCAACTCCAGCGATTTTCTCGGGAGAGTTGAAACTCGCCGATGTATGAAGCTGAGTTTTCATACAAAATCGCCAGATTTCTGCTTCTGTCAAAATCGCTACTTGCAAAATTGCAAGAGATCAAACTCACCACTGTTTGCCACTGCAGCTATACAAGTCTCCAATGTATGAAGCTGCGAGTTAGCAAACTTAGGAGAGTTTGCTTCTAAACATGCCAGATACAACACGCTGCTTGATAGCAGCGTGTTGTATCAACACATCACTGTTACACTGTCCTGGCAGTGTTAAAAAGTGAAAGAACAGATAAAAGTTAAAAAAAAAAAAAAAAGCGTGAGGTCCCCCCATTATTTATGCTTACCCCTAGTGCTGCCTGACTAGTGCCGGTCCCGTGAAAATCGGGGAAAAATTTTGCGTGGGGTCCCCCCGATATTCACTTTACCAGCACTAGGCAAACCAGCCAGGGTTGGCGGCACTATAGCAGGGGGAAAAAAACGAGTGCCCCCCCCCCCCCTAGAAAGAACCAGCCCAGTGCTGATAGCACTAGGGCTCTTCCTACTACCCTTGGGCGGTGGGTAGTAGGGTAATACGGCGGTAAATAGTAGAAAAAAATAAACTGACACCAATTTTGTTTGTGGAACTACAAGTCCCAGCCAGCCAGGTTGCCCTAAAAACTGTGGCCATGCTGGTGCTTGTATAACTACAAGCACCAGCATACCTACGGCAGCCAGGGCATGTTGGCACTTGGAGAACCACAAGTGCCAACATGCCCTGACATTCCTGGCTTGCTGGGCCCTGTAGTTCCACAAAGAAAAAAGTTAACAAAACAACAACACCCTCATACAAACCACACATATTTATTAAAAATAAAAAACCCACAATAAAGACACTAACAACCCTCTTTTTAACCACAACTATTTAATAAAAATAATAAAACCCAAATACTTACCAATGATGTCTTCTTTCTTGATCCAAAGTGTCATTGCTTGCCCCAGTCCCTTATTATTTGTACATCCATCTTGCCAGCTTGCCCCAGTCCCAGCCATTTGTACCTCCATAAACGAATCTGTGCCAACTGGAACACTTCGCCCAGAAGGGGCACATATTTGTAATATCCCGATTCTTTAGTCTTGATTGAAGTTAAAAAAAAAGAAGCCAGGAGCCGCTGCAAACACCTCCTACCTAGTAGGAGGTCCGTTCCGCAATGCTCTTACGCTGTTTGCGTAAGAGCTAAGTACTGTATTATGGTATTTTCCCACGCTAGTTGCACATGCGCTACGCTACTTGCGTAAGCTGTATTTACTGTATTACAGCTTACACAAATAGCGTAGCGCATGCGCAATGCGCTACGTCCAGGAAGACAAAGATGGGGCACTTATCAGGCAAAAAGGCAGAAGAGACATGGGAGAGACAAAATTAGAGGGAAGACGAGACAAAGGATTGGCAAATATAAGACAAAGGAGTAGGTGAAACATAGGTAGTGATAGACATGAGATAAGAAAGAGAAAAGGGGAAGAAACAAAGAGGTACATCAGCAGAGGAGAAGGGACAGTCCCACCATGCCGGAAGGAGGGAAAGAGCAGCCACAAAAATGTAAAAGAAAGGGGCAAGCTAGGTGTTATGAGTGTGTGATTTATATGTTTATTGTAGTTTTTTGCCAATATCGATGTAATCACATATGCTACATGTCACAAAACTTACCCATACTTGCCAACTTTTCCTCATTGGCTTCAGGGAGATTTCGGGGGAGGTGGGCTTGCCGGGGTGGGGCTCAATGAATCACATCATTTTGGCACCACCCCCTAAACGATTTTCAAAATTTTGCCCAATTACAGCAAGGGTGGGGCTAAGATGACGCAATATTTGCATCATTAAGACCCCTCCTCCTGCCACTTTTCTATTGCAGGGGTGAGAATTGGGCGGTTGCCCTGCTCTCCCGGGAGGTCTTCGAGAAATGCGGGAGTCTCCTGGACAAGTAGGCAACTATGCGTTAAAGAAAAGCAGCTAATGAATCTCTAGAGACTGAAGTGTCTTTTACATTTCTGTCTCCATTACTGAAGTCATGTTGTCTTACCTGTCAGTATTTTATTAAATCTTGGTCTCCATGAAAATGGCCACCTCCATAGGCATCAATACATGGACAAAGGACACAATTTATGAACAGTGTTATCATGCCACAGATGAGGAAGCCAACCACGTCTTGTACTGGCTCAGCATCAGGGAGAATGCCAGACTCTTCAGGGAGTGAGGGAGATCACCCCTATTTCAGGGAGTCTCCCTGACATTCAGGGAGAGTTGGCAGGTATGAACTTACCTACTCCACACTCCTGTGCTGCTGATTTCCTCTGCCTCTGTGTAGAAATCATCACTTCCTGTTTCGGGCAGTCATATGATTGTGGCTGGGAGGCCGCATATTCAAATCTTCAGAGTATATAAAGCTCTGCAGCAGTGTCAGAGCAATAGGTTTTCCTGCCTGTCTGACTCCGTTTTCAGCAGAAGCTGAGCTTACCTGTACTTACTTCTCTCTTGGCTTGTCTCTCTGCCTGTTAACTCCTCGTGTACCAGTCCTTGCTTGTTTTGACCACTCTCTCAGATCCTGATTTTCTACTGCCTATGCTATTTATGGGGGACAACAGTGGGGTAGTCCATTTGTGTGATTGTTTTAACGACAATAGGGCTACATTGAACAGGGGCATATGATGTGAGGAGGGGAATGGAGGGAAGCAAAAAGCCATCGAATTAACATTAGATACTGGAAGGAGCAGGGTACCCCAAAAACATAGAGTAGGGATATAAGGATGATGTGGAAATCTATAGCGACATATAAAATTAAGTACATGCATCCTAATTGTCATGACATATTTTTGCGCCTAAGGAGTGATCTCTCAGTACAGATCTTATTGGGGGCTAGTCGGCCACAGAATTTTTTTTAACAAAAAAAAGTGAAGGCCATTTGCCATATATCAAAATTCATTGAGCTGTATGTGACAGTCTTCAGTACTTAGATAAACCAATGTCTACAACTAGTTTCTATTTTTGAGTCAATTATGCAAGACCACCAGAACAGCTCTTACCTCAGATTTGATAAAGCTATATTAGATTAATACACTGCAGTATGGCCCCTTGCAGTGAGACTTAGATTGACCTCCCCATTCTGTCTTATTCCTTTCATGTATAATCAAGAACGAAAAAGCCATAGAAATATCTATGTAATACATATAATATATATATATAATGTAATCCAGGCAGCAGGTCTACCCATTGCCGCTTTAAAACCGGCAATCTCACCCTGGCTATTGTAACTGACGTCATTTCTTGAAGAAAACATTAGCCATTACTAAGGACAAGGTCCTTACAATCCTTTCTCTATTACCCTGAAACCTGTCCCTGTTCCCTCCCAAGTCCTCTGCTCCCCACTCCCAATGTTTGCTCGCCTCTTCAAGCTGTCCCTCTCCAGTGGTACATTCCCTTAAACAATCCACTAACTCTCCTAGTCTTAAGAAACCATCTCTCGACCCTACCTCTCTCTCCAACTATCACTCCTCTTTACTTTCAAACTCCTTTAGAGGCCTGTGCACAATGGATTACCCTGTTCCCAACACTGTTCTACCCTTTTCCTCTTCTATTGGTGAATGAACATGCTCCTTCAGTCTCTGCTACCAGTACTATGCAGGAGACACTGAAATATATCTTGCATATTTGTCCTATATGTAAGAGCTAGGCTAATCTGGGGGTTGGATTCTAATGCACACATCAGTATTAACCAGGGACCCCCATAAGAAAATTGGAGCTTCACTTCAGAGTATGCACAGATAGCAACTCCCAAAATAGACTCACTGGGCCTGTGTCATTAAGGAGAGCAAAGCATAAAAAAGAGTAACTTTGCACCTAGGCAAAATCATGATGCATTAGAGGAGGAGGCAAATTTAAAATGTGGGTATAAATTTATAGTTGGGATAGGGCATGTCCTAGATCAACTTTCCATTTCAGTGTAAAAATAAAGCTATAAAGTATTTGTGTGTTACATGAAAAACAGCCAGTATTTAATTATGTGCAAAATAAACTAATTTGCACCCCTTGCATTGTAAAATGGTTTGTCCAGGAGCAAACGTACTCCTTTTTTTTGCTTTGCTCTTCTTAATGACTCAGGTCCACTATGTTTAAGCTGACTATCAGAGCAGATATATGCAATATTGGGAATAGGCAGAGGTCAGGGCAAGCAGCAAAGAATTGGTGTACAGGTCACCGATAAGGCAATAAACGACCAAGGAAATAGATGGTTTAAATTAGAGATGGTCACTGACCCCCGTGTTTTGGTTTTGGTTTTGGATCTGGATTACCTTCGTGTTTTGGTTTTGCAAAACCGCCCTTACGTGTTTTGGTTTTGGTTTTGGTTTTGTTTGGTTTTGTTTTGCTATTTTTGAAAAAAATTCAATTTTTTTGGTCTAAAATAACCTAATTTAGTGCTCCACCAGTTTCTTAGATAAGTGAGGTAATTCTAAAGCTAATAAATTATGAAAAAAACAGATTAATCTCTGGTAGGCCGTCCTTAATGCGAACACTTGTCTGCAAATTATACAGTCAAACCTCGTTGTCTACCTCCTCCATCTTTGATTATTGGCAATGTAGCCATCGTCTTTGGGTGTATATTACACCCTACACTTGTAGTTGAATATAAAAAAAAGCAGCCTGCACTGACTGTGGAGCTAGAAAGTAAAATTAAATGGACCACGGTACTTTGGTGGCTCTCTATGCCCCCCCACGCCCTCCACTTGTAGTTGAATATAAAAAAAGCAGCCTGCACAGATTGTGTAGCTAGAAAGTAAAATTAAATGGACCACGGTACTTTGGTGGCTATCTATGCCCCTCCCGCCCTCCACTTGCAGCTGAATATAAAAAAAGCAGCCTGCATAGACTGTAGAACTAGAAATTCGAATATACAACAAAGAAATGGACAAAGGCAGTTTGGTATCTGTCTGCATCAGATCCCCTCTCCACTAGGAGTAAAATAGAAAACTATTCAGCCTATATAATCTAGAATATAAATAGAAATTGAGAAAGGCAATTTGGTATCTGTCTGCATCATAATCATCAACATCCTCATTAGCGCCCTTGTCACCTCCATAAATATCCCCCTCATCCTCTTCTATTTCCAAAGTGGCATCCTCAATTTGTGTATCACCGGCTACACTCGGGCTGTTCAGGTACACATCAGCAGAACTGCTGAAAGGGCCCTTCTTTATGGGTACACTAACAGAATGCTCACGATTAGAAATACCACTGTTGGATGGACTCTCCACAGGGATTGGTGTCATTTGTGAATCAGAGCAAACATTATTCTCTAATGCCTTACTGTTATCTTGCAGCTCGGCTTTGACGCGTAACAGTAGTTGTGCACCAATTGTAGGCTCGGTAACTTTTTGGGATCTGTCACTAATAGCCAAAGGTGAAGGCCTCATTCTCTCTTTGCCACTGCGTGTGCAGAATGGCATGTTGGCAATTTTTTTTTTATCGGCACTTAACTTTTGCCCAGTAACACTTTTTTTTCGCTTCAACACAGTAAAAAAAAAAAATTATTTTGTTTTTTGGACTGATTTCGAAACACTCTGTAGTTTGACATCGCCTTGCCCAGATGACGTACTGGGAACACTAACATCAGGAATGGTGACAGAACCTGGTTGCTCATTCTGATCATATGTGGACTGCTTTGAATCCATTCTGAGCGCAAAGCACTTGTAGTGGTAAAAATTATTTGGTAAGATACTGCTGACAAATATGACCTTTGACAGCCAGAAATATTTATGCACAATTATGGGGGACACCCCAAAAGCAATGAGTGCTAAAAATTATTTGGTAGATACTGCTGACAGATATGACTTTTGACAGCCAGAAATATTTATGCACAATTATGGGGGACACCCCAAAAGCACTGGGGAGTGCTAAATATTAAAAAAAAATAATAAACCTCTATCCTCCTCTCTTCTCTAGCGATTTTTGTTAGAGCAATTGCAAGAAGAATATTGTATTCTCTGTCCCTGCTCTAATCAGCCTGTGACTTTACCCTGCTCTCTCCCTCTGTCAAATGGTGATGGATTGCTGTGGAGGCGTGTATTTATAATCTTGAAGTATCGCGAGAACCGAGCCCTGAGATCCGACGACGTCACGATGAAGTTCGGCCTCGATTTGGATTCGGAGCGGGCGGGAGAGTACCGAGCTACTCAGCTCGGTAGAGTAGCTCGGTACTCGGATAGGCAAAGTTCGGATGGGTTCGGTTCTCGGGGAACTGGACCCGCCCATCTCTAGTTTAAATACCAGAAAGTTTGATATATAGGCAAAGTTTACTATACAAACATAGCTGTTGCCCAGGCAAGGAATCAGAGTCAATCTATATTGAAAAAATGCAGAAAAAATCACTGATAAATGTGCCAGAGTGCAGTTGAACATAACCAAAATGCCAAACAATTACATCTACAAGAAGTGAAAAGAGATGCATGCAATCAACTAAGGACATGCAAATGTGTTTATCTGGACAAATGGCAGGTAACAGCATGTCCTGATGCTGCACTGTCCAATATCCTTTTGTTAACTAGAAGACCAAATTGAACAAAGTAGAGGCACACCCAATAAAATTGATAAAGGGTTGATATCTCCTATAATCTTTTTTTAATTGAAGTACTTGGCAGCAAAATGTTTTTAAAATAATAGATGAAGTGAAAAGAAAAAAAGGTAGAATGTGCCTATAGAGTATTAAAATATAATTATTTTACTACGAGCCCATCAGGCAGGCGGGGAAAGAAAGTTGTTTAATATGCCTTGTTCGTCTGATTAATATATAGGTATAGATATAGTTCTTGATTATATTATATTAGACTGTTCCTGTTATTTCAGCTAGTTGCAGAATATATATCTACATCCTGGATTAAAGTATTTTCTTATATTAATCCATAATGTGTGTTGTTTTTTATATTGTCACATTATATATCAGTTAATTGTGCTCAAAACCATTGTCTTATTATTTAATTTTTATTTGTGTTACTGCAATTATATTGTCATTCTAACATTTCTATGTTCTCCCATTTGATATTGCTTTACTTATTAGTAGACTTTGTTCAAAAATGTTAATTTTCAAACTTTGTATATTAGAGTCTATGTGACTATACTCGTGTTATGCAGATCTGCAATGATTTGAATTTTATCGTCATTTCATTTCTATGAAGATTAAATCACTGATTCCTAGTAGTAACAGACTTTATAAGAGTTTGTGCATAAATGTAATTAGATGTCATTTGATTGATTACAACTATAAAAAATCATTGGGACTGTCTTTTTTCATGTGTTTCTTTTGTACATTTTACTGTACAATGAATATTGAGTGTATTTGAAATGTATATATAGTATTTTTCTTCATTACAATTAAATATATGTGGGTCATTCCACATCAGATCAGCCAAAAAAACATGATTTGTCCACCACCCATCTCAGATTTTTTTTAAATTTTTTTAGTTAAGAGAAGATGTCAAAACAACTATTTCTGCCAAATATCTCGACTGTCTTAGTTATTTGATTATATATTGATTTTTCAATTTATTAAATAATTTACTAATCGTGGCTTCTTTTTCCAGTTTATTTGAAGTATTACAGGTGTTTATTAAAGAATCAACACAAAATTTGGACTCCTAAGGTAACTCTTCCTCCCGAATCCAAACCAAATTACTTTATCTGCATCATGTTTTGTGTTACAGCAAAAAAGCACGGTTTTCGAATATCATTAAAAACGCTAGGTTCAATTGACATTAGGGATCCCATTTTTTTGGGAGTGTTTAAAAAAGGTATAAATTACTACCACAAAAAAATCAGCCGGGTACTCTGTTTCATAGTGGAGAAAAAAAATAATGAAGTTGATGCTCGATTACTGCTGTACAGCATACATAATTTATACATTGTTAAAAACCATACCAAAAAAGTGAACTAAACTGAGGCAATGGGATAAAACTCCCATACAAGGAAATGAAACAAACAGAAACTGATGGGAAGGGGATTCCCTTTAGAGAGACCAAAACTGAAACTTTCCAGAGAAAGAGAGAGGGAGTCAATCATGGCAGCTGCTCATTTGGTAGTCTTTTACATACAGACTGGGATATTACTATTTACTCAAAAACCATTGGATTACATAGCTGAGACCACTTTACATTTGACATTAGGGATCCCATTTTTTGGGGGGGTGTTTAAAAAAGGTATATATTACTACCACAAAAAAAATCAGTAGGGTACTCTGTTTCCTAGTGATGAAAAAAAATAATTAAGTTGATGCTAATGTTCGATTATTGTTGTACCGCATACATAATTAACACAAGAAATCATGAAATTTAAAACCTTTAACATAACTTAAGCCCATAACTGAAGTTGAGTCAACAATCTCATTATTTTTCCCTTGTTTGGAACTTGTAACGGTCTGTAATTTTCCTTAAAGTGTCAGCAGAAAGTGCATACTGCCTTCCAGTACTTCCTTGGATAGTAGGCACTTCCATTACACAGAGGACGTGAATAAAAGGAAGAAAACACTTATCTCTTGAAGGCCAGGACAGCACATTTGTTGATTGGTTTCATTAAGTGTATCAGCACATCTTGGGCCTGATTCATTAAGGATCTTAACTTGAGAAACTTCTAATTTCAGTCTCCTGGACAAAACCATGTTACAATGCAAGGGGTGCAAATTAGTATTCTGTTTTGCACACAAGTTAAATACTGACTATTTTTTCATGTAGCACACAAATACTTGATAGCTTATTTGTACACTGAAATTTAAAGTTGATATTTGTGTGCTACATGAAAAATAGTCAGTATTTAATTTATGTGCAAAACAGAATACTAATTTGCACCCCTTGCATTGTAACATGGTTTTGTCCAGGAGACTGAAATAAGAAGTTTCTCAAGTTAAGATCCTTAACGAATCAGACCCCTTGTTCATCATCATTACATTGAATGATAAACCCAATGTACCAGATGTTATCATACACTGCTGCTATGTATGTTCCAGGTTGCAGATCACTTTTGTCCACATTTTTTGTGACTGTGGTCATAGTGACACTAGCTTTGGTTCCTCCTGTCTTTATGTCGTCTGATGACAATCGATATATGTGTAGCTCATCATTACTAATAGGCCGAAATCTGTGATAAGAAAGTGTTCCTGCCACAGTGTTTGCTGTTTCTAGACGGCTATGCAGCTTGTATTTCGTTTTGTGACACATAAAAAAGCTTTATGCCATGTACATTTTCATTTGCCCAGGTCCAAAGGCGTCAAGATGTGATGGGTTTCCATTGCTTGCAGACTGGTGCGTGTGGCTAGATGTTTAACTGTCCCTCCAATGCCATCACATGGACTCTTGCCATGAGATGTGGCAAAAAATTTCATTCTGCTTGAATGTTGAAGTCATCCTTATTGAAGCATAAATTAAAAACGTTTTTGCAGTTCTTGTATTGTGCACTAGCACCATCACTAAATTCACATACTCCAATTTTGACAATAATATCGCAAAGTGTTTCATAGCTACCGTAATGAAGGCATGCACAGTTATAGCTACATGGTCATGGGCAGTGCTTTTTTTTTTTTAAAAAAAAAAAAGGTGGTGGAACTCACATCTTGTTAATATTTTATGAAGTTTTTTTTTATATTCATGTCTTAACATACCTTTAATGTATTATATGTATTGTATGTCCCCCTTCAGCTTTCATCCTGTGCCAGTGCCCCTAATAATTATTTACCTGTGTCAGTGCCCCTAATAATTTTTTGGTCCCCCTTGAGTTTTTATGCTGTGCCAGTGCCAGTGCCCCTAATCATTTTTTGATCCCCCTTGAGTTTTTATGCTGTCCCCCGGGCCCGCCCCTCTCATGCTGGCCTTTTTTTTTTTTTTTTGGCACCATTTATTTTTCTAACCACTTTCTTTTAAACGGCGCCCCATTTTTCCTCTAACTTACCTTGCTTTCTATTGCCTCCTTTCTCCTCTTCACTTCTTTTCAGTTTTCTTTTCTGTCGCGGCGCTCCTCTTCTTGTTCACTGCTCCTCACAGCTCCGTGAATGACTGTCGGGCGCGACGTGCGTGATGACGTCACGCCCGACAGCCATTGGAAATAGAGAAGGGAGAAGGGAGCGGCCGCGCCGGACAGATGGCATTGTTTACTTTTTTTTATTTTATTGTGTGTGTTAAAGGCCGGTGGAGAAGCCACCGCAAAACCCAAAAAAAAGGTCCCGGAACGCCATTCCCAGCGTTCAATGGGAAAAAAAGCACTGGTCATGGGTAAGATTGTAAGCTTGCAAGCAGGGCCTTCTCACCTCTTTGTCTGTTTTACCCAGTTTGCTTATTAGTTTATTATGTTTGTCTCCAATTGTAAAGCCCTATGGAATATGTTGGCGCTATATAAATAAATGATGATGATGAAGGGTATCGCTTATAACGCACAGGCTCACACAGTTTGAAGTGTCACAATCATCTTGCCTAAAATATACAACAAGCTGACAGTTACCCTGTTCTTTGGTCCACTTCAGTGACATATCTTTTAAGCTTTTTCTGGCTCCTTTTTTGTGAGACAAAAAAGGATTACAGCATGTTTACTGAAATTCTTCATATCTTAGCAGCAGAAGCTTTTCATGATGTTAGCAGACTAAGGTTTCGGGATCATTGGTTACTGCATTTGAAACTTCAGTTCTCAGAATCAAAAGTTCTTTTTCTTCATCTGTAAAGTGGTCCCAGCTATGTAATCCAATGGTTTTTGAGTAAATAGTAATATGGTAGTCCGTATGTAAAAGACTACCAAATGAGCAGCTGCCATGATTGACCCTTTCTGTGTCTCCCTCTCTCTTTCTCTGGAAAGTTTCAGTTTTGGTCTCTGTAAAGGGAATCCCCTTCCCATCAGTTTGTTTGTTTAATTTCCTGTATGGGAGGTTTATCCCATTGCCTCAGTTTAGTTCACTTTTTTGGTATGGTTTTTAACAATGTGTAAATTATGTATGCTGTACAGCAGTAATCGAGCATCAACTTCATTATTTTTTTTCTCCACTATGAAACAGAGTACCCGGCTGATTTTTTTGTGGTAGTAATTTATACCTTTTTTAAACACTCCCAAAAAAATGGGATCCCTAATGTCAATTGAACCTAGCGTTTTTAATGATATTCGAAAACCGTGCTTTTTTGCTGTAACACAAAACATGATGCAGATAAAGTAATTTGGTTTGGATTTTTGGATTCGGGAGGAAGAGTTACCTTAGGAGTCCAAATTTTGTGTCGATTCTTTAATAAACACCTGTAATACTTCAAATAAACTGGAAAAAGAAGCCGCGATTAGTAAATTATTTAATAGATTGAAAAATCAATATATAATCAACTAACTAAGACAGTCGAGATATTTGGCAGAAATAGTTGTTTTGACATCTTCTTTTAACTAAAAAAATTTTGTAGAAATCTGAGATGGGTGGTGGACAACATTACCCATTGTAAATTATCATCATACACTTCTAAAGCAAAACAGTATTGATGGTTTTATGTTAATTATGATAGATATTCAATTGTACCCCTCAGTATGATAAAGACAATAATTTATTAATTTATAAAGAATTTCACTAGGGTGAAATAAATAGAGAGTTGAAAAAACAAATTGTAAAAAGTGATTCAATGTTATATGACCACAAAATAGAGGAACTTTGTAGAGGAATTATTTTTTTAACACTCTTGCCAAATTAACCACAAATTTCCTTGCTTGTCCTTATAGCGTTACTAAACATTAATTGTTGTTTACCCCCCTCCTCACCATCCTGTTATGAAAGGAAGTTTCTATTACAACAAACATCTATACCCTCCACATATAGCTAAATAAAGGTTCCTCCATTTCTCTAGCATTGGTTATTTTTTATGAAATCATTATGATTACAAAGTTTAATTTGACTATACTACACAACATTTTACTTGTTACTAAGTTCAATTGTTTACAAAAATAAATATATGATGGGGATAATGCCCTGGAGTCAATGGTCGAAGTGAAACTTTAGAAGTGGCAGATATGGAAAATATAAGTGAACAGAATTTGATAGTTTGATTTTTTTTAAAAACAATTGTCCCCTCTCTGTCCAAATGATTCCCTCCTGCCCCCCCCCCCAATTTGTGTCTCTGCATTCCCAACTATCCTTAATTATTACTTGTGTTTTATCTGTGATCCAACTCTTCCATCCTTATGTTTCTCTTGCATCTCTTCTATACTTTGAAACTTCTCAGACTTCACATCCACATGGCACCTGGTAATTTTTTTTTTTTTTTTTAAGAATCCAGGAAAGATGTGTTTCCATTGAATAAGCAATAGAAATTGTACAAAAAGAAGTTTGACATCAGCAGTCATTTTACACATTGGCTACTGGGGTATTTCCAGGCCTGAAGTATACACTCCTCTAGGACCAATGTGCTTATGGATTTTAGTCTGCTGTTTAACTACAAATCCAAGAATGCCCTTTCCTGCCCGCCTTGTATTTCCATAACAACTGGGGTGCCATAGATTTTTCACTTCAGATTCCTCTTCTCTGTCTCTTACGTTTGCTCTGAGGTACTCCCCCTTTACTCCAAGTGTCTTTTTATCTATAACTATAAAATGTTATTAACGTTTTTCAAAATGATGGCTGCATCTATGATGCTTCCATTCTTAAGCTGTTTCTCCAATCACACTTTACCACTTACTTATCCCCTTGCACCATATTTTACACTGATCCTCTTAACTAACCCCCTGCACCATCTTCTCCCCTGTTCCTCTTACTTAACCCCCTGCACAATCTTCTACCATGTTCCTCTCACCTATCCCTTGGCACCATCTTCTCCAGTCCCTCTCACCTATACCCCAGCACCATTTTCTATCCTGTCCCTCTCACCTATCCTCCTGCCCCATTTCCCCCCCTGTTCCTCTCACCTATCCCCCGGCACCATCTTCTCCCCTGTCCCTCTCACCTAATTTGCTGCACCATCTTCTCCCCTGTCCCACTCACCTAATTTCCTGCACCATTTTCTCCCCTGTGCCTCTAACCTATCCCCTGCACCATCTTCTCCCATGTCCCTCTCACCTATCCCCTGCACCATCTTCTACCCTGTACCTCTCACCTATCCCCTGCGCCATCTTCTACCGTCTCTCACCTAATTTCCTGCAACATCTTCTCCCCTGGTCCTCTAACCTATTCCCCTGCACCATCTTCTCCCATGTCCATCTCCCCTATCCCCCTGCACCATCTTCTACCCTTTACCTCTCACCTATCCCCCTGCACCATCTTCTCCCTTCTCACCTAATTTCCTGCATCATCTTCTCCCTTGTCCCTCTCACCTAATTTCCTGCACCATCTTCTCCTCTGTTCCTTTCACCTACCCCTCTGCATCTTCTTCTCCCGTCCCTCTCACCTATCCCTCTGCACCTTCTTCTCCCCTATCCCTCACACCTATCCCTTGCACCATCGTCTCCCCTGTCCCTCTCACCTCTTCCCTTGAACCATATTCTTACCTGTCCCTCTCACCTATCCCCCTGCACCATCTTCTCCCCTGTCCCTCCCACCTATCCCTTGGCACCATCTTCTCCCCTGTATCTGTCAGCTAATCCCTTCCACCATCTTCTCCCCTGTTCCTCGTACCTATCCCCTGCACCATCTTCTCCCCGTCCCTCTCATCTATCCCCTACACCATCTTCTCCCCTGTCCCTCTCCCCTATCCCCTGGCACCATCTTCTCCCGTATACCTGTCACCTAATCCTTTCCGCCATCTTCTCCCCTGTTCCTCTTACCTATCACCCTGCACCATCTTCTCCCCTGTTCCTCTTACTTATCTTCTTGCAGCTTTATTCTATCTCACTCTTTCATTTTCCTCTTTCTGCTTCCCCGCTGTTTTTTCTTAGGACATTCCAACACTTCATCGATTCTCAGGTGCTCTCCTGTTTGTTTATTCATCACTTCTTACTTGTACTTTCCCTGGCGAGTGAATGTGCCACTGCATTGCTGTAGGGGGCGCGCTCAATCGGAGGCACACTGCTGGAGAGCAAGTGCAATCTGAGGCAGGGGCGCTGAGAAGGGATGGCAGGTACAAATTACTGGGGCCCCAGCTACCTGGGGGGCTCGGCAGTCTAGTTTTGTATTAAAAAAAAAAGATTCTACCAGCAGGTGGCGCTAGCGTGCACACGCAAATTGGATCTGGAGAGTAATGTTAAGGAAGAGGAAACATAATTTTATATATATAGGAAAGTCCACGGGACACCTCGCAGCAGAGATTCCAACTGTAATTGCCAGCAATTTGCGCAGCACAATATCCGCGTGTCACTTTGCCGGCAATTGTATCTCACCCATATTGTTACTTTATGAATAAATTAGTTTGGAGTTATGTCATTTACTCTCATTATTGAATTTATGTTTAAGGGTTTTTGAGCGCCTCTTAATTTTTATTGTGCATTTATCTTTGTATGGGGTTGCAGAGCCCCTAGAGGCAGCCATTTCTCTTATACACTTACAATTGTGTTTCATTATCTGACCATTTCCAAACATATAGGTATCTGTGATTATTTTTATCACACATATTTTGCTTGTTATATAATCATATACTGCGTGATCTGTGCTGTGTACTGTGTTCACCAATTATTTTCCACATTTCATGTACCTATACATTTTCCAAACGGGTCCCAACATTCCAGGATCCATACGAGAATCCAGTACCAGGTTGTGAAAGCTGCAATAACAAGTAGGTGAGAGCAACACCATTTTAGTGCACAATGGGTGGAATTCAATTGCTGGTGATATGGCGCGTGGACATTTCTGACAAAATCTCCGCCGCAAAGTGTCTCACAGACATTCCAGAGACACTTTGTGGTTAATTGAATTCCCCCCCATAATGTAATGTGTAAAGAGGTGCAGCCACAGACCATGTTGGCCACGCCACCCATCACTATGTAACCAATCCCCCAAACATTCCTTCTCCTACTATGTGTGGAGGGGGGCCCAGAAAGTTGCTGTACCAGGGCCCCAAATTCCTCTTGGCAGCCCTGATCGGAGCAACACTGCTGGGGGGGCGGGTGCAATCGGAGCCACTCTTCTAGGCGGCATGCCGTTATGTAGAGTGGGAGGCTGGTGGTCTTGATGGACATACAAGGACAGGAAGAAGGGGAGGGTAGAGGGAACAGCAGATGACTGATCAGTCCTTTTCAAAACAATGGCAAAAGAGGTGGTGTGGTATACCGTATCTTTGGCCAAGAGGTGATGCTTTGCCAGAGATTCGCTATGGAACATATCCCACTGGATTTATTTGGACTGAATTCATCACTTGTTGGACCTGCGATTGTTAAGGGGGCCATGCTGTATTTAATCCTGTTCTGCAGAATAAATCATCCTTCTATTTTTCCTCTAATACCATGTCTAAATGATTTGGAAACCACGTATCTTCACAAGCAGTTTAGTAAATATACCCCAAGGTGCTTTCATCAGACCATTTGGTACGAGACCCAGTTATTCTTACAGGATTCTCCGATCTGTATATAACCTTCCCCAAGGCATGACATTTAAATGCACCAAGAACTGCCCAATAGTAATTGGTGTTTATGATACCAGTTAATATCCAAACAAAAGCACAATGGACACAATATTATACTTTAAATGAACTTTATTGAACAGATTCACAAAAAAACAAATAATATACTATTTCTATAACACTTTTCATAGTTACAACACTGTAAATGGCATTTGAAAATATCTGAACATACTCAATAAAAAAGTTGGAAAAAGAATTCCCCCAAAGCTTCCTCATTTAAATCAATAGATGATATCTTCTTTCCCTTTCATGTGCTTAATTGTCTTGAGCAGTTGTGGTTGTACTTAGAGATGAAAAAACTGTATCACCGGCCCTAGAAAATGTATCAGTTTTCCTTGAAGTATGTACCCGTTATCCTTGTAGATTGTTGTTCAGCCTGGTCCTTTTGCTGCTTTTCTTTGTAGTCTCTGTTAGAAAACTAAAAACTCTCCCAAAGTCCTTGTTTATCTCTTCAGTAGACTCTTAAATCAAGATAGAATCTTTCTTCTTTCTCTATACTTACCCTTCCTGTGCTTAAATGTTTTTAGCAGTTGTGGTTGTACTTGGAGATGAAAGAAACTGTATAACCGGCCCTAGAACATGTACCAATTTTCCTTGAAGTATGTACCCGTTATCCTTGTAGATTGGTGTTCAGCCTGGTCCTTTTGCTGCAATCCCTGATGTCTCTATTAGTAATAAAAACTCCCCCAAAATTTTGTAGACCCCTTTAAAAACAGCCATGCCCTTATTGTCTAATACCGTTTCCTCTCTTCCTCCTCCGCCATCTGCACACGTCTAACCTATCCCTCTTTTCCACCTCTCCCACCCTCCTACCTTCACGACCTCCCTCCTCTCACCAGTTCCCACACTACCTCCATTCCCTTCTCCCCAGCCCCCCACCATCACCTCCCTCCCCTTCTCACCCAGGAAGGGTAAGTATAGAGAAAGAAGAAAGATATTCCCTCTTGATTTAAAAGTCTAATAAATATTGGCTTTGGGGGAATTTTAATATTACCTACAAGGATAAGTAGCAAAAAGACCTGACTAAAGAACAAGCTACCAGGATAATGGGTACATACAGCAAGGATAATTTATACATTTTCTTGGATTCGTGACACATTTGTCTTCATTAATCACATCTCAAAACACTTAAGCACAGGAAGGGTAAGTATAGAGAAAAGATATTCCCTATTGATTTAAGAGTTTAATAAAGAGGTAAATCACGACTTTAGGGAGGAATTTTTCCCCACTTTTTTCTAGATCTTCAAATATTTATAAAAGGAAAAAAAATTAGAAGAACAGTTGTCATGTACAATTACCTACAAGTTTCCAGACAACAGGAGGTTCATGATGTGAATGAAGTAAAAAACGAAAAAAGTAAAATGTAATTTACAGCATTAAACCTATTCAATAAAGTCAATTTAAAGTATTATATGGAGTCCATTGTGTGTTTCTTTCGGCATTTAAGGGTATCATACTGTGCAGACCAATTTCTGTTGGGCAGTTGTTGGTGCATGTAAATGTCATGTTTTGAGGTACAGGGAGACCGGTATGATGGGAAGGTTATTTATCGATTGGAAGATCCTGTAAGAATATTCAGGTTTCATACCAACTAGTCTGATGAAAGCAGCACAGACTTTGCTCATTTTAGGTGAACCGAGTGTACTGATATAATTTTCCCAAGATTTGAAGAATTTCTGGGTATGTTTTTCTTTCTGAAGAGATGCCTCCACCCGATCCATTCTTATAATGACTAGCGATAGAAAGATCAAGTGTGGGGGGTGCTCCGGATCGACTTGTAAAAAATGTATTTTCTAGTTGCTATTGCTGCTATTGATGTTAAGCTTTTTACCATCTTTTGAAATTCTCGAGTTCTGTGCAAGATGCCTAGGATAGTCGATTCATCATAAAGGGCAGATAATTTACCAGTCCTACTGTCACAAATCTCCACACCTGGATCCAGAAGCTCTTTATGATAGGACAAGTCCAAAATCAGTGGAACAAGTCAAATGAAAACTCAAAGAATTTTGGACAAATTGAGTTACTAGAAAAGATTATTTATGTCTACAATGGAAATAATATTTAGGAAACTTTGCACAAAAATGGCTGCAGGAAGTAGTATAATCTAAATATTTAAGGTTTTAATAAATATGTCTACATCCAATTCAAATAAATGTATTAACCATTTAGTTAGACCCGTCCTCTGTCTCGTGTGATCCATAAGTCTACCTCTCTGCGGTGTGATCCATAAGGTTTTCTATACATCGCTACCATATGAATAGATAGCCATATACGCTTGGATACACATCATAACGACAATGATATGTATATCAAGAAAGAATGCAGACAGATGCAAATCTTAATTTAAGATATTATGTATTCTAATTAATATAATATTGAATAAGAATATTACAAATAGTATAAAACAGTTTTCGTTCAGCATTCATACATTGTATATCAGAGCAATATCCTAGTATCCCAATACAATATCACTGCTCCCATATATATCATGCATAATACATTATTACACAGAGAATTACTACTCCTATCATAACGCTACATGTAAATGCCATACTATGTTATATGCATCTACTTCAATAAAAAAAGAGGGGGAAGAGAAAAGGAAGAGTATTTTGTTGGGGCACCCCCAGTGCACATTTTTTTTTAGCATTCTTGCATAAAAAGGCCCTTGGTGGGAGCATACAAGTATATAAAAGTTAAAGGTTGTTTGAAAATTTTAAATGCAACTAAGATGCACCTACCTTTCTCCAATCTATGTGACACAATCTCTGTCAGGGCTAGACGTTTTGAAAACAGAACTGCAACATCCTTTTGAAATTATTGCTGTATCAAACTGTAGGAAAATGGTAATAATGAAGGGAAGGGGAGTTTAGAGTATGTTTGATGTGGGTCCCTTGGATGACAACTACGTCAACTATGTGGGCCAGATTCATTAAGGAAAGTTAAGCAAAAAATTGAGAAAGTTTTCTTACTCAAGTTTTCTGGACAAACCATGTTACAATGCAAGGGGTGCAAATTAGTTTATTATTTTGCACATAAGTAATATACTGTCTGTTTTGTCATGTAGCACACAGATACTTGATAACTTATTTGTACACTGAAATTTAAAGTTGATCTAGGACATGCCCTACCCCAACTATAAATCTGCCATCAAATTTTAAATTTACCTCCCCCTCCAATGCAACATGGTTTTGCCTTACTTGTTTACTTTTGCTTAACTTTCCTTAATCCTCTTTGGGATGTACAAATCCTTTGCATTTATATAAATGAAAAGGATTGTCTCACTTCGACCACTGCTTGGAGTGGTAATAAATATTCATCTAAGTCCTGCATGAGACCCATCAAGTATTGTCTGATATATAAGAAATACAAAAAAAAACCTTACAAATCTGCTTTATATCAGCATTGGACTTCCCCCGAATTTCCTTCTACCGTTTAAACCTCTGGGCCCTTTTGGAACATCCCCCTATTATGAGTCGCTTCACTAATCTCAATAGCTCACAGTGATCCTTCATCCTGGTTGTGTAACGGATTACTGGATATACTACAAACTAATAGCTGGCTTACCTGAGGTGCGGAGTCTAACAATCTCCCCGGTGTTCACCAACAACCTCCGCAAGGCGGGATGGGCTTTGCTGCCAGGAGTCACAGGTCGCTGTCCTCAGGCTCACCCTTAGATGTAGTGCAGCGAGTAGGAGCAGGAGTAGCGTAGTAAGACGGGCCGGGTCGGTACATGGGTCACCAGAACAGAAAAGTAGTCAGAACGCCGGGTCGGTACAATGGGACTGAAGATGAAGAATGGTTAAACAGGCAGAGTTCAATACACAGGAATCAGCAGAGGTCTAGGAAGCAGAAATCCACAAGGAACAGGAGCCAGGAACAGGATAAGTTGCTCTGACACTCACCGAGTGAAGGTTTTATACAACAGGGTTTGAATTCCCCGCCTCCGGGTTGCGGTCATGTGAACACCGAACCCGGAAGTGCGGCATGCGGACCAGCGGCGGAGAAAGGCAAGTTTGTAACAGGTTGTCACTAACCAGCCGAGACGCTATCTTATCTGGCTGCTGGCTTGCCTGTGAGCTGCCACACTGCACATGGTGGCTCTTGTCTACCTGTTGCTGAGCAGGGGGAATGTCGTTTCCTGTTGCGTTGACTGCCCTTCCGTCACAGATGGTTGTCAAGCAGCTGGGCACTCTAATCTGGGACTGTAGTCTCGTTACTGCAATCGTCAATTGCTAGTGTGTGTGGGGGTGGGGGGGCCTTGCTACCAGGCAAGAATTTTGGTTGGTCCTCATTAGCTTAAAAGGCAGGAAGGGCACCTGTGCTTGCATCCCGTGAAGCCTGCTGTTTGCTGAAGATATATATTGATTATCTCTTGCCTGACCTTTTGCCTGTTCCTGGATACTCTCTGTCTGCTACCCGTCTCGACCATTGGTTTGTTTCTGGAATATCCCTGGTTTGTCTCCCGTATACAACCTGGTACTCCATACTCCCAGTCTTTATATCTCATTGCTACCTGCAAACTAAGATACATTTTAACTACGCTGAGTGGAAGTCCTGGGGGCATCTAAGTACCTGTATGAACATCACTCTACTGGAGAGGTGGCTTGCTACAAGAGATCTTTCTCACGTAGTCCAAGGTTTTGGTACAACTGGCCTCAACCAGTTTTATTAATCAGAAAAAAATAAAGAAAACTTCAAAATGAACACCTTGCCTGTTCACACAAGGGAACACCCTCTCTCCTGTGAAGGACCTTGTGTCACACACACATCCAAAATATAGAGCCAATTGGTTACCAATTGCAGTGTCTCTCAGGAGGCATCCAACCTCTTCTCCAGGTCTGAGAAAGACAGAGCAAACTGCCTAGCAGCTTTTATCAGTACCTCCCAGGTGCAACTTCTGATTACCAGCACTTGCTAAATGGACATTTTAAATGGAGCTCACCATTCTCTCTCCATTTATACCTCAGGAAAAGTTACCAACTTTTTCAGAACCTGAACACACTCTTTGGGAAGCTGCTTCCCACATAAAAAGGAGAGGGTTTTGAGGTCCTCAGCCTAACCTCCCCGGGGCAGGTTAGGGCTTGACGCTTCCGGCCCTCTTAGGACACGAATTGAGGAAGTGACCAAATTCCACTCAATAAAAGCATGGATTGTTCCTGAGCCTCCTCTCTCACTCTTCAGGACTGAAATGAGCTCGACCAAGTTGCATTGGTTAGTCAGAAGGTGTGGTATGATGAAAACGGGGATCCAATTTGACGATAGGGCGGCGAGAGGGTTCCTTCTCAGCAGATCTTTCCCAGAATCTGAGGTCTACCCAATTGCACAAGGATATTAGGTCGTCCAAGTTAGAAGGATTCCTGGGAGGCCAAAACATCCTTCACCCAAGCGGCCACAAGAGTCTTGTTATTCCATCGGAGTTCGGATGAGAGGGTGCGGAATTCAATGACATATTGGGCCACAGAATGTGTTCTCAGCCGGAGCCTAAGAATACTGGCAGCCACAGAAGTGACACGTCCAGGCTCACCAAAATTGTTTGAAAAAAAGATATAAAAGTAGTATAGTTGCTTAGTAAAGGATCATCCTTCTCTCATAGAGGAGAGGCCCAGGGTTTGTCCGGTTAACAAAAATTTATATAGTCAACTTTTGTCCTTCCAGTGGGAAAGTTCTGAGTCTGAAGTTCGAATTGAATCGAACATTGAATCAAGAAACTGCGGCAGGAATTGAGATCACCATCAAATTTGGTAGGGGCTGAAAGCTGAAGTGAAGCAGAAGTAGAGGCAGAGGCCTGCTGAGCGCTGACTTCAGGAGCAGTCGGAACAGACAAGAGAGTGGGCGTCCTGTAAAGTGTCTAGACATGCAGCTAGGGTTTGTAGGCACTGCAGCAACTGGCGTTGCGTAGCTTCTTGTTTTACTAGTCTTCCCAACAGATGTTGGAGCATATCTTTCGCCGAAGGTTCTCTGACCGGATCCATCCATTCGACCTGTTCTTACTGTCACAATATAGGATCACTGGATCTGCCTAAGTTAGCACTACTCTACCCAGAGGTGCGGAGTTTAACAGGACAGGTTGTTTTCACCAGGAACCCCAGCAAGGAGGTATAGGTTTTGCAGCCTCTGCCCCGCAGGTTGCCGCCATCTGAGAGAGTGTTAGGCAAGACTCGTATGGAGTAGAGGAACAGGAGAAAGTCTGCAGAGAGGTGCAGCAGAGCAGCATGGTAGACTTGAGAAGATAGCCGTGGATGAGTAGCACTGAACAGCACCCAAGGAATCACTTTAGCAGCGAGCTGAACACAAGAAGGTGATGGTTGTGGATTAGTGGCACTGAACAGCAACCAAGGAATCACTGGAACAGAGAGCTGAACATGAGGAGGTGACACTGAACAGCAATCGAGGAGACACTGGAACAGTGAGATGAAGGTGTTAGTTGCAGAAGTGGCACTGAACAGCAACCGAAGAAACACTGGAACACTAAACTAGCAGGAGCAAAAGGAGCCACGTCTTAACACTGTCAGAATTTGACACACAAAGAACAGGCACCTGACTGCAGGGTCAGGTGCCTTAAATATGCTGCTGATGAATGAAGCACCTGTAGCAGGGAAGGAGAGGGATTAAAAGGAGATCGCAGACCCTAATCCAAGATGGCTGTCGGAGCAGGTAAATGTTTCGGGACCCGAGTGCGGACCTGGTGTGTGATAAATACCCTGCACTGGTGGTGAAACTGCTCTCTACAAACTAAGTCCATTAATACTTCCCAGGACTTGGCAATAAGATGGTTTAATGGATGTGAAACCAACTGCCGCAACTGTTTGGCAAATTTCTCATGGCTGATTTAAGGGCTTTTAGCCAAGTCCCGAAACTTCTGCCTATAGGTTTACATGGTAATAACATACCACTTAAGTAGGGCCCTTTCTACCACATCATAGTCTGCACCGTCCTCTGGGGCCACTCCGCGACAGGCTTCCACTGCACGGCCTTCTAGTGTGTGACCCAAATACTTGACCCACTCCTTTCTTGGCAAATCATGAATTCTACAGAATGTTTCAAACATCTACAAATGTCCATCAATATCTCCAACATTGTCATTAAATTTGGTAAAGTTTAGAGATCCTAATCTGGGCGCAGCAGATGACTGTTCGCGAGATGCTGCAGGAGGTGGTGCCCACCGGTTGCCCGACAACTTAATAAGCAGCCACTCCGCCTCAGTTGTTCTGTCTCCTAGGGACCCCATCTGCTGCATTAGTACAGAAAATTTGCCCTCGTCAGGATGTTAAAGATGCGCCACATGTGCACTCTGTGGGAGGAGACTGCCGCTGGGAACGGGTGCTGGGTTCTGGGATCTTACTGCAGATACCTCTAGGTTTGGCATTGGCATCTCCTCCTGGTCACTGCTACAGTCATCTTCATCATCCTCTGACCTGTGCTGCTCATTCCAGTCCGTCACCATTTCATTTTGCTCCTCTTCTCTGCGTAAGGAATTTCGATGTTCTTTGCTTGGCACAGAATCTCGAGGTCAACCTTGGACAGTGCATTGTATTTAGCCATCCTGTGTGTTCCCCTGTTCTGCAGGTACTCTTCACTTGAGTAACTTGCTCTCCGAAACTGGTCTCCAAAAAACCGCCTGGGATGATCCCGTTGCTTGCTACCAGTTATAAACTTTGACTGAATGGGCTTACTTCGCTACCGAGTCTGTAGGGATAAGAGGAACAGAGGGATGTTCTTCCTGCACAGTTTATCTTGGTTTCCTTCTCACCGTCAGTAACCAACTGTTGCTGCTACTGGTGTCACCTTGCCACCAGACACTTGCCAACTGCGAATGTCAACTACTCTACAGTTGTAGGAGAATTTAGCTGCCACAACTGGTCTCCTCTGCGGCACTCAGAAAAGTTATTTTTTAACAAAAAGCAATTTACAATCTCCAAATATGAAGACACTATGAGACTGTAAGTACACTACATTTAACAAATTCTGTCTCTTTAAATATGTATGATAGAAATATGTCAGAACTTACAGTGCATCGCAACTTGCCGCATATGGGGCTGCACAGTCAGGTCAGAGTGCCGACTCTGACTGCCTGTCCACCTCCGAAAGTGCCTACAATGGGCAAGTGAGTGCCAGAACTCAACCATGGAGCAATGGAAGAAGGTGGCCTGGTCTGATGAATCACATTTTCTTTTGCATCATGTGGACGACTAGGTCTGTGTGGACAGGGGACAGCATGGGCACTCTGACTGGTCTCTGGCTATGCAGCCCCACACGCAGCTTCTCTTGTCATACATATTCTTGTTCCTTGTATTGTTTTGACTGTTGGCTTTTTAAGAAATATGTTGATCGCAGCAGCACACCTAGCAACAGTAGCCGGCGTCCTTTCCCTCTCAGGCAACAGTGGATTGCATTCTGATGTAACAAGTATATGTTGATCACCACCGCATACCAGATCTTTTACCAGTGTCCTTTCCCTGTCATGTGTTTAGGAATTTGATGATCACCTCTACATGTCAGATCTGTTACTAGAATTTCTCCTTATGAAGTGGCAGTGTATTGCACTAAGTCTCATGTATGTGCAGGATATCCGCCGCTACTCTCTGGATTAATTGCCTAACAACAATAGTAGCATCCTCTCCTCCCACAAAGCTGGTGCCTCATTGATTCAGCTGGCTGCTATGTAAATAGCAACCAGTGTCTCTTCAGCTCTCAGTCTCGCAGCATCAGCTGTACAATCACTTGGTGCACTCATGCAGCTAATGATCCTGCAATGTCTCATTGGTTCTGCTGGCTTTATAAACGCCTTCCTGTTACTACATCAGTGCTACAAACTTTACAGATGGACATTATCTAGCTATATTCTCAGCTTGCTAGATTTTCCTCTTTACTTGTGGACCCTCTCAGGAGACTGTCTGATTATGTCTCTCCTAATACAGAAGCTGCTAGTCTGTCTCAATCCACCTTTACTGCCGCTGAACCTGTGCAAACAGCACCTCTTAATTGTGCTTCTACAAATTTGCTGTTTAGTAAGAACTATGGGGTAACTCATTCCCAGTTCACAGGTGTTCCACGCCCGCATCTGACCGAAGAGGAGCGATGGCGCAGAATAACGAATGAATTGTGTCTGTACTGTGCCAGCAGTGAGCACTTCTTACAGGACTGTCCTATCCGTAGACCACGTCAGCTTACTGAACCATCCCCTGTTGTTTCCTCTCTGCAATCCAAATTTGTTTATGCTCTACCATTTCTGTTCTCTGGGAAGAGACCCAATCTGCCAGCTCCAGCCGCCTGTCCTAAGGCGCCAGCTCCAGCCGCCTGTCCTGATGCGCCAGCTCCAGCCACCTGCCCTGAGGTGCCAACTCCCTCTGTCTCCTGTTGCGAGGTCCCAGCCTCTGTCTCCTGTAGCGAGGTCCCAGCCTCTGTCTCCTGTTGCGAGGTCCCAGCCTCTGTCTCCTGTTGCGAGGTCCCAGCCTCTGTCTCCTGTTGCGAGGTCCCAGCCTCTGTCTCCTGTTGCGAGGTCCCAGCCTCTGTCTCCTGTTGCGAGGTCCCAGCCTCTGCCTCTTGCTCCGAGGAGTCATCATCTGCCTCCAGCTCTGAGTCTGCTGCCACTGTGTCCGGTCCTGAGTCTGCTGCCACTGTGTCCGGTTCTGAGTCTGCTGCCACTGTGTCCGGTGCTGAGTCTGCTGCCACTGTGTCCGGTGCTGAGTCTGCTGCCACTGTGTCCGGTGCTGAGTCTGCTGCCACGGTGTCCGGTCCCGAGTCTGCTGCCACTGTGTCCGGTCCTGAGTCTGCTGCCACGGTGTCCGGTCCTGAGTCTGCTGCCACTGTGTCCGGTCCTGAGTCTGCTGCCACGGTGTCCGGTCCTGAGTCTGCTGCCACGGTGTCCGGTCCTGAGTCTGCTGCCACGGTGTCCGGTCCGTAGTCTCCTGCCGCTGCTTCTGCACCCGAGTCTCCTGCCACCGTGCTGCCAGATCCTGAGTCTCTCGCCACCATGCTACCCAGTTCCGAGTCTTCAGCCGCTGTCTCCAGTTCCGAGTCTTCAGCCGCTGTCTCCAGTTCCGAGTCTTCAGCCGCTGTCTCCAGTTCCGAGTCTTCAGCCGCTGTCTCCAGTTCCGAGTCTTCAGCCGCTGTCTCCAGTTCCGAGTCTTCAGCCGCTGTCTCCAGTTCCGAGTCTTCAGCCGCTGTCTCCAGTTCCGAGTCTTCAGCCGCTGTCTCCAGTTCCGAGTCTTCAGCCGCTGTCTCCAGTTCCGAGTCTTCAGCCGCTGTCTCCAGTTCCGAGTCTTCAGCCGCTGTGTCCAGTTCCGAGTCTTCAGCTGCTGTCTCCAGTTCCGAGTCTTCAGCCGCTGTCTCTGTTCCTGAGCTACAGTCTGCTCCAGTGGGGGCGCCGCCCTTGAAGCCTGCTCCAGAACAGTTTCCAGTCCATGTGGTTGAGCCTGAGTTGCCTGTCCATGCGGTTCAGCCCGAGTTGCCACTCTATGCGGTTCAGCCAGAGTTACCACTTGGTGCTGTCTGCTTTGAGGCTTCTCACAGCGCTGTCTGCTCTGTGGCTTCTCACAGTACTGCCTGCCCCGAGGCTTCTCACAGTGCTGCCTGCCCCAAGGCTTCTCACAGTGCTGCCTGCCCCGAGGCTTCTCACAGTGCTGCCTACCCCGAGGCTACTCACAGTGCTGCCTGCCCTGAGGCTTCTCACAGTGCTGCCTGCCCCGAGGCTTCTCACAGTGCTGTTTGCCCCGAGGCTTCTCACAGTGCTGTCTGCCCCAAGGCTTCTCACAGTGTTGTCTGCCCCGAGGCTTCTCTCAGTGCTGTCCCAGTCCGGGCCTGCTGCCAAGCCTGCCGCCCAGTCCGGTCCTGCTGCCAAGCCTGCCGCCCAGTCTGGGCCTGCTGCCAAGCCTGCTGCCCAGTCCGGGCCTGCTGCCATGCCTGCCGCCCAGTCCGGGCCTGCTGCCAAGTCGGAGCCCTCCGTTGCCGAGGGTGCCAAGTCTGAGCTACCACCTACCTTCAATGGGGATATACAGCAAATTAATGCTCTAATTAAATTTTTTATATCCTATTTACCATCGGTACCTGACCTCCTAGATAACCAACGGAAGCAAGTATATTACCTGTTATCCAACTTTACAGTAAAAGCTTTGAAATGGGCCAGCCCCTTTATTGAGATCAGAGATACCATCCTTTCTGATTTACAACTTTTTTGTGAGGCAGTGTTCAAAGAATTTGCTCCAGCACTTGTCAGCCGTACTCCCTGCATGTCTTCTGTGCCATCTTCTTTGTCTCCAGTTGCAACCTGTAATCCTGTATACTTGAAAAGACTCATAAAAAAAAAGCAAAGAGGAAGAAGAAAAAATGGTCTTCTGGGTCTCAGCTCTCTTCTGACATAGTTTCTGTGCCTTTTCCGCCCTTGGATGAGTATTTCTCTACCAGGAATATGACTCTGGATTATGATACTGACGAACTTAACCACTTTTGGTAATTGGGCGTCTGGAATCCGCCCTTTAAAGGGGGGGTACTGTCACAGTCTGCCTCCGTCTGCCTTGCAACATCTCCCTTTCTGAATGCTGCTTGCATCCTTCAGCCCTGTTTGTTTTGCACTGTGCAGTATTTGTGTACATTTTATGTGTTTGCAGCAGTACCTCTGATGACCAGAGGTGCTGCTATTGTGCCTTACTTGTTTGTATCAGGGGTTAACCTGCCCTGTAATTATTCCTTGCACCTGGGTGTGTACCTTCTTAAACCTGTCTCTCCCAGCAGTCATTGCTGGTTACTGTTGTCCCATCCTGTTGTTCCTACCATCTGCTGTGCTTGTGGTTTCATGCTGCCTGGATCTCTCCATGTCACTGCTTACCTGCTATCTGGGAGCTCTCCATATTACCACTTTACTACATCAGCCATCTACCCGGTATTTATTCCTGCATTTTCCTGTATATTCAGTATTACACCATCAGGTTGTTATTCCAGCAATAAACTTTGTGTGTATTCACCTCATTCCTGGCTCCTGAGCTGCACTTTGTATTTGAACTGTGACAGGTACTATGGACTGTATATAGTTCCTCAGAAGGTTGGCTGCTAAAGATGAACCTATTCCCCTTTTTGATTGGTCCTCCTTTATTTAAAAGGCAGGAAGGAGTTAGCCTGCCTACCGGTTATAGTGCTTTTGCCCTGCAATTGCTGTGCCTGCTTTGTCTCTGATATCCTGCTATTTGCAGGGGCAGACCAAGGCTTTTCTCTTAAGGGGGGTGGTTTATAGATTAATCCTGACTCCTCCCCCTCTCCAATCATGACCCGTACCCCTCTCCAGTCCAGACCCCTCCCTCTCTCCAGTCCCGATTACTGTAGGCCCTGTGCCCTACAACACTATGTGTATCACAAATTAATGTATTTTAAGATACAAATCTGTCAGGTTTGTTCTTTGCTTTATTTTAAGTAAAACACTATATAGCTATAAAATCATATGAATAAAAGCAACAAATAACAGATATGTATGCCCCATACTGGGACATAAAGGGCCCACTGGGGAATACAATGGTAGGGGACTGGCCACTGGAGAGGCATAACTAAACTACTAGAGGGGTTGTGGAAAGCCCACGAAGGACAGCTAGCACCGTGTAGTATATAAAGAATGCAGTGTGTACATAAAGAGTACACAGTCTTGGCCTGCACCTTAGATTGTGCAGAACAGTCACCAAAAATCGTGATTGTCCCACTAGAATCAGAACAGTTGGCAGACTGTCCTGCTCTCTCCTATCTGTTCTTGTCACTTTCACCACCTGTGGCTGCAGGTTTCTTTAGTTGCGGCTTGTCTGGATCCTGGAATGTTGAAAGCTCTATTTGGAAAAAAAAATGGGCACATTTAATCAATAGCACCCATGATTAATAATTAGGCCTTCCTGCAGCCCCAACATTAAAATAATAGTATTCCCATTTAATAAACAGGTCTATATCTCTCCAACCAAACCCAACATACATTAAAGTAATAGTATTCCCATTTAATAAATAAACCTATTTCCCTCCCTCCAAACAGCCCCAGCAATAAATTAATAGTATTTACATTTAAAAAATATACCTGTTTCCCGCAACCATTTCAATGCGTTATTTATGCATCAGAATTTGATCTCAAACGGGACAAATGCAAGTTAAATTCTATGTTCTGGATTGCAAAAGACTGCAAAAAACACAGTGGATATTTGTGCATGAGCCTTAGATGTGTAATGCACTTTCATACTGTACATTTAATTTTATGTTTTGTATACAGGATTTCTTAAGTTTATTTAAAAACTAATATAAGGACAAATGCTTATGATGTCTTTAATCAAAATGAATACCAGTAATTTTGTCTGGGAAATCCAAAAACCCATATACAAAATGTTTGCACCTGTCCAAAGTTATTATCAGATGTATCAGCAACACAAGCTAATTGTGGTGATAAAACTAAACAAAAGTATGCCTACTGTATTGTCTGTCTGCTGTTTTTAGTATCACAACATCCCTGTTAGTGTCACTTCCCACAAGTGATATCAAACTGAAAAACTTGTATACTAGTTGAGGGTTTTCAGATTGATGCCACTTTCGGTTTGTCACTTCCGGTTTGTTCTGTTCCGTTTTTTTCACTTTTCTTAGGACTTTAGTTAAAACACTAGAGGCGGCAGTGTGTTATGGAAGGGCAATTGCCCAATCACCCCCCCCCCCCTCCCCTGGATCCGCCCTTGGCTATTTGATCACCTGTTACCTGACTCTTTGTCTTTGTTTCCTGAACCACTCTTGTTTGCTGCCTGTCTTTGACCCTTTGGCTCTGTACCTGGACTATTCTTACTTACTGTCTGACCCTAACTTTCTGGCCTGAATTCGCACACTCCTTGTTTGCTACTGACCTTTGACCTTTTGGCCTGGCTCCGGTTACTCCACACACTCACCCCTAGAGTTACACTCCAGACTCCTACTCCTCGCTACCCGTCCCTTCCTTATAAGCTTTTACTACTCTGAGTGTAAGTCCTGGGGGCATCCGAGTATCTGTGAGAATATCCATCGCTACAGGAAAGATGGCTGCTATAGGTGAAAACCTCTGCTTCTATTCTAATAGCTTATGCATCGATCAGGGAAGCCCTAACAGAACCACAGCATGGTGACATCATGAGGGTGTAATATCTCACTTCAACAATGAATATACATTGTCCTAACACAATCACTTGCCTTAAATGTTAAGCATATTAAAAACTTAATAATTGTTTTTAACCAAATAAACACTGTAAAAAGTATAATTAAACAACATTTACAGAATATAGAGGATGTGATTGGCAACCAAACCAAAATGAATAGGCTAGCATAGCAGTTTTATGTTAAGGAAGTAACATTGCCAAATAACAAACTTACAAATAAGAATATAACTGTGTTGTTCTGGCTCACTCCATTCTACAGATAACTAGATACATTAAAAAGAGAATGGGTTAAAACATATAGTACTTGAGAAATGTAATTATTTATACATGAAAAGTGATAAATGAGAATAAATTCTGTAAGGATCCAACAGGGTAACAGGAGAGGTGTCCCCTGGGGTTAGACGGAGGTATATGACATCAGTCACTCAAATGATAACTTCTCAGTAAAACAAGTACGGTTCAAGTAGAATGCAGCTAGTTTTGTTTTTCATAATATAGGGCATAATCACAAAAAAATAAGAAAACACATCCTATGCTTGTCTGGCTCTACCTAAGCAGCCACTGTCCCCTCTCTATCATGGATCAACACACACAAAGATGAAAATAGCGTATTATGCTCATCTCACAATATTACAACAGCTTCTAAAACAGAAAATACTTTCCTGCTCTCCCCAGGCAGTGTCTGTGAGCATCCTGTACCACCTCTTAAAAAGGCAACACACTGAATCAAGCTGCATCCTAGCAAGCAGGCTGTTACTTGAACAACCTGCATAATGTTGAAAGACACCTTTCCACTGCCAAATTAAAATTTCCATGGAGTTTAAAACACATAAGACAAGCAAAAACCTTCAACAGATGCTGTTTCTTCACAACTATTATGAAAGCAACCAGTAAGTATGAGTAAACAAATTTAAACAGAACGAGAGAGACCTCTAATGGTAACAACTAACATTGCACGCTTAACTCAAAACCTATGGGTACAAGATATTTAAGTTATAGGTCTGACATATCTCTCTTACTATTTCCTCTACAAATAATCAACACAGGTGAACTACCCGTTTTCTTTTTTCCTGGAAATGCTTAACAACCATAGTTTCTATTCACCCCTTGTAATTTGTCTTTTACTTTGCATCTACCTACTGATTTCCTTTCTCCATTTTCACAAATACATAATTTATCATCATTAAGACAAATCATGACAGGCCTGTGAGTTTGTCCAACAGAAGCAATGTCACAGCGGCACTCCAGGAAGATCACATTTATTGAATTGCAGATTTTAAAAAAACATTTATTGGAATCTTAATGCGATCTGATGGATTGTTAACGGTTTTATTTTTTATGATCCCATTATAGTGCATTTCTTTTTTGTTCTTAAAAACTGTTGTCTATTTGTATTATGTGTCAGAATAGCAGCTCTAATATGAACAGTACCCGATTTCATTGTATATTTGTTTTCCTTATTGAACATATTCCATGTTAACAATACAGACAGTACTGAGCACAATTCACCTGTCCAAAGTTATTATCAGATGTATCAGCAACACAAGCTAATTGTGGTGATAAAACTAAACAAAAGTATGCCTACTGTATTGTCTGTCTGCTGTTTTTAGTATCACAACATCCCTGTTAGTGTCACTTCCCACAAGTGATATCAAACTGAAAAACTTGTATACTAGTTGAGGGTTTTCAGATTGATGCCACTTTCGGTTTGTTCTGTTCCGTTTTTTTCACTTTTCTTAGGACTTTAGTTAAAACACTGGAGGCGGCAGTGTGTTATGGAAGGGCAATTGCCCAATCACCCCTCCCCTGGATCCGCCCTTGGCTATTTGATCACCTGTTACCTGTTTCTTTGTCTTTGTTTCCTGAACCACTCTTGTTTGCTGCCTGTCTTTGACCCTTTGGCTCTGTACCTGGACTATTCTTACTTACTGTCTGACCCTAACTTTCTGGCCTGAATTCGCACTGTTGTCTATTTGTATTATGTGTCAGAATAGCAGCTCTAATATGAACAGTACCCGATTTCATTGTATATTTGTTTTCCTTATTGAACATATTCCATGTTAACAATACAGACAGTACTGAGCACAATTCACAATCAAAAGTATGGAGCACATTTCTGAAAGTGGAGCTATAGCCACTGACTGGAATATCAATAATAAATACAAAACTCTGTTTAGGGAAAATAAAAGCATAGGGAGATGCATAAGATATATTAGGGAGTAGTTAAGGACAGGTGTATATAATAGTGTGGTTGCAAATAATTAAAAAGGTCAGATACACATAGATGCACAGTGGCATCCAACAAATATACCGTATACTCGATGAAACCCCCCCCCCCCCCAAAAAACAATCTTGTGTTTTACAATTTCTAAGGCCAGATACACGCTTGACATGCATCTGTTACTTGCATTTTAATTAGCTTTTTGAGCTCATTTGGTGCTTACTGTAGGCTTCTACAATGCGTGTACCCATGGTAAATGCATGTGGATAGGACAATATCTGGTACATAAGCCTTATGTATGAGTATTATAGGGGCAAGTTACCTATTATAAAAAGACAGCTCATGTGGATCAGGGGAGGACTGGCAAATTTTAGCCCAGGGGGGCAAGACTCGACTCAGCAGCCTATTAGGAACATTTTAAAGGGAAAAAAAAAATGCAGGTGGCCCAGTGACCCAGCCCAAAGTAGCCCACAATGTGACCACCCCAGGGCAGATGTCCCCCTGGCCCCCAGCCCAGCCAGCCCCTGGTGTGGATGATATCTCTTGTATTCTTCACTCTCTTTAAAGAGCAACTAAGCCGCCAACAGCCTATAACACGTATCACACACTCACTAAGGAGGCCACTTTGTAATTTCCCATTCCCTTCACAGATTTTAACTGAATCTATATTTGTGACAAGATGAAAATGTGGGAGGCAAGGCACAGAGCTGAGCTAACCTGCAGCCATCTTCATCTATGATTTAATGACATTCCTAGTATATTAGTGTAAGATTCAGAATTATGGCACGAATCACTTGTTTTCAATGTAATAGATATATATTTAGTTATATAGACCTTATTTTGTTTGCACAACCCAAAACCCTAAAAAATTGTTGCTTTTACACCATATTCGAAGGGGTTATCAATATTTGCATGATCATTTCATCACAACTGTCACTTTCAACATACTTGAGGACTGTGTTTCTCATTACATCCACAAGATGGCAGTGCATAGTCTTTCAATTTCCTATAATTGCCTAACATTACCTCTATTACAGTTTTTCAATACAAATAAGATCATTGTCCATGATATTATGATCTTTATTTGCTCAGTTGCAAACTAGAGTATTATTCATTTAATCATATTTAGAAAAATATATAAATTGGAAATAAATGGAGTTTGCGACCAGAAAGCAAAACTCTAAAGTATTAGGTTTGTGTCAAGTCACTCAGTGTTAATATGCCTCAGTTAGAGTGTTATGGGTCCTGAACATATATGGAAAAAAATCTGTCATAAATTTGTGGACATCTATGGTGAGATACACTTAAAATCACGTATGTTTGTTTTGAAGCCAGATTTGGAGCGGGTCAAAGACAAGCAGAACAATCACGAGACGCAATAATGCCTAATGTGTGATTCTTTTTCAGAAGAAATCCTAATCAGCCACCATATAATGCCATTGTGAAGCTTCATTATTACACTGCTAAGGAGTGAGTAATGCCACTTTTTGGAGTAAGCCCTCCATCCCTTTTCAGGTGGAAATTTTGGAACAATTAAAGTGATCTGGCACCATCAACCCTAGAGAAGTGGTGCAACATGATCTCTATTACTAAAACCTTAAGCAACCAGAATATGAAATATAAATGGAGATTTCACTTCCAGCTTCATGTGGTGAAAGATTATTACAGTTACATCCCCAGATCAAGGCAAAGAGCTACGATCTTACCTCAGGGTGTCTGGGTGTCACCCAGGATGCCTCTTCACATTACCCTCCCATCACTGATAGGGACTCAGCAGGTAGTCCACATCCTGAGAGTCATTGCTCACACATTCAGTCACTATTTCAAGTGACTTAAAGGCAGGTAAGCAATGCAACAAAGCAATGAGGAAGGCAAGTCAGATGCTTGGTTGCATAGGGAGAGGAATCAGTAGCAGAAAAAAAGAAGTAATAATACCACCGTATAGGTCATTGGTACCGCCTCATCTAGAATACTGTGTTCAATTCTGGAGGCCACAGCTCCAGAAAGATATAAATACATTAGAAACTGTAAAAAAGAAGGACAACTAAAATTGTGCATGGCCTACAGCACAAAATTTACCCGGAAAGATTAAAATAACTTAATATGTATAGCTTGGAGCAGAGACGGGAAAGGGGGGACATGATAGAAACTTTCAAATATATCAAAGGTTTGAACAAGGTACATGAGGGAAACATTCTTCAAAGGAAGAGAAATACTAGAACAGGAGGACATGCACTGACACTGGAGGGAAGTAGGTACAGAGGAAATTTGAGGAAAAACTACTTCACAGAAAGGGTAGTGGATAAGTGGAATAGCCTCTCATCAGATGCAGTAGAGGCTAATACAGTAGAGCAGTTTAAACATGCTTGGGATAGATATAAGAATATCCTTATAAAGAATAAGGGATCAAATAAGGTTTAAGGTTACCATAGGTTAATAAATCAATGGGCAGACTAAATGGGTCAAGCAGTTCTTATATGCCGTCAAATTCTATGTTTCTATACATCATAAAATTCCTTTCTCTCCTTATAAAATAATCTCAGACCTTGAGGGGGTAGTAGTTGGTCAGTACTGCCAGTCGACATTGACCCATAGCTTCTGTCTATGTGCCTAAATTCTGCCTATCCTTGGTTTCTCCCAAATTTTTCAAGCAGCTTGCAAAAGTAGCAGAGGTGAGTGTGGTCCTAGCAGAGGACTTTAACAACACCTTTGTCAGGCGCTGTCCCCACAGTGCTGCTGCTGTTTGGGACGGACGCTTGACTCCTTCTGGCTGCAAGTGTTCCTTTGTCTAACAATGGAACACGGTGTCTCCGGCCATCTGCATGCATACGCTAGACTGTCCCGTTGCCAGCGGCGGGGAAGCTTCCTGTCTGAATCGGCAGGCTGTTCGATACACATCTGCCTATCCAGAGCAGGCTTTCTCATGCACCAATCAGGAGCGCCCTGCTTCTATTTAAACCTCCCTCTGACATCACTAGGGTGCCAAAATATTAGGCTCACACCTGGGGGTAAAAGTATCAAGCTGAGAGTTTTCCGGCGGGTTTGAAAAGTGGAGATGTTGCCTATAGCAACCAATCATATTCTAGCTGTCATTTTGTAGAATGTACTAAATAAATAATAGCTAGAATCTGATTGGTTTTTCAAACCAGACGGAAAATTCTCAGCTTGATACATTTACCCCCTGATCTCCAGCGTTTGTTCCAGTCTTCTGTTTCTAGTATCCTGCTGACTCGGCTTGTTACTGACTACTCTTTGGATATTGATTTGGCACTGACTCTGCTCTCCTGGTACTACTCTGCTCCCCTGACTACTCTTTGGCTCCTGACTCAGTACTGCATCATCCTCCTGGTTACGACCTCGGCCTGTTTGACTATCCACTGTTCACCTGTCTCGCTAGTGACTGTCTTAGAGAACCGCAACCTGTGCACCCTCTGCAGCCAAGTCCATACCTCCTGGCGGGGGTTCCCTGGTGAATACCAAGGGAGCGTTAGACTCCGCGCCTTCCTCCGCGCCTCCCTGTTCAGTCACGTCAACACCAGCAGATTGCCCCCATCACACTTTCGTGGTTCTCCAAGTTGTCTGGGCCCCTCTAGAGAGGCCAGAAAAATAGCATCCCCAACTGAAGCTTAAGTTTATTGCTTAATTAGAGAGAGATCAGAAGGCCATTACAGAGTTTATTGAACTTAACATAACAGACGAGGTCTTTGTCACTTTCAACAAATTTTAGGCGCTAAAAACCATTAGAATAGACTGTGCTAATCTAAACTGCAGCTCTCAGTAGCAGGGATCTGAAACGCATAGATCATTATGAGAAAATAAAAATTAATTTATTAAAAGAATGAATTAAAATAATTAATTATGCTACACCGTTCTGTTATGGAGTTAATAGCCTCATTGATTAATAGATCACAATTCATAATAATCACAATAGATCATAAATAAACTGACAGCAGCAGCCTGTATATATAAATGATCATTAATATTATGTCTCATGAGGTAAACAAAAAGTTCATGATCCTTTTTAGACAAAGAAACTGAGTTATATCAACAGATGAGACTTTGATAATCAGATAAACTGACTCTCCTACATGGAACAACAAAGGAATATGAGCTGTATAAAGAATTCTTCTTGCAACATGGGAACAATCCACAGTACCAATTCAGTAATATTCCACAACTTCAAAATAAATTAAGTACTTATCTTTGTTGATTGTGAGAGCCGAAGAGCTGTTATAAATGTTAGTCCCAAAGATAATTGCACTTTTTCGGGTCACTTTATCAAGTTTCAATTAGAAATAATCCCTGGGGTTTGAGCACTCAAAAAAACTCCAATAACTAAACGTCAGCATCACCTGACCCATTTGTCCCCCCTCTGTAAGGTAACTGGCTGTTTTCTTCTACCTCTGAAGAAACTAAACATAAATGCCTCTCTCAGGGGGCACTTTAATGTCCTATTGACGTAAAAAGTGTCACGGTCTGCATCCTGCACCTCCTGTCTGACAGAAACTATGTTGGACTATATTTTTATAATATATATATATATATATATATATATATATATATATATATATATATATATATATATATATTACTAGGGATGTGCACCGGCCACTTTTGGTGTCTCGTGTTTTGGATTCAGATTTGCTTGAGGTTTTGGGTTCGGATTGGTTTCGCAAAACACCTGACGAAAGGTTTTGGTTCGGATTTAAGGTTTTGGATTCGGATTTATTTTGAAAAAAAATAAAAAGTGTTAAAAACAAGTTTTTTTGGTTTATTTTCACTCCTACGCTATTATTAACCACAATAACATTCAATAACAATCATTTCTATTAATTCCCAGTCTATTCTGAACACCTCACACCTCACAATATTGTTTTTAGTCCAAAACGTTTCACCGAGGTAGCTTTCTGGACTGCATAGTGCAGTGGTCCCGGTACACAATTTGGTACCGGGGCCACAATACCTCCGCCTTCAAATGGTCTGAATTCCACTGCACAGCTGCCTGCTTCTACATCCTCTGCAGCATATACAGGGTGTAGTTCGAGCGTGTCAATACCTCTTGTTTTTGACGATGACAGGTCATTTTCATTAATTTATGATTTGGCAGCAACAGTCAACGTTGTTTAATATCTGATACGCCTCTATCTGGACTGCATAGTGGAGTGGCCCCGGTACCCAATTTGGTACCAGGGCCACAATACCTCCTCCAACTTTCAAGTGTAGTGTTTATAATTTATAAAAACTACAGTAGTTCAAGCACGTCAATACCTCTTGTTTTAGATGACCATGGTACAGAGCATTCATCATTGAGATCCCATTAAGTATGTAAAAGACAGACAGGGACGAAGTGTTATTTGTTGACTTTGTTAACAAAAAAACTGTCCCTGTTGCAAATATTCGTGCAATGAAGAGTGACTTTTTCTATTAAAGGCCCAAGCTTTCAAGTGTAGTGTTTATAACTTATAAACACTACAGTAGTTCTAGCACATCAATACCTCTTGTTTTTAATTATGACAGGGCATTTTACTTTTGGTTTAATTTGTTGAATTTGTTTTAATTTTGTTTTACTTTGTGCTCATGACAAACGACTGTTGAATGGTCACATAATGGCAAAAAAAGAGTTGCAAGATGGAATTGTCCTTGGGCCCTCCCACCCACCCTTATGTTGTTGAAATAGGACATGCACACTTTAACAAACCAATTATTTCAGCGACAGGGCCTACCAAACAACTGTGGCTGAAATGATTGGTTTGTTTGGGCCCCCACACCCAAAAAATGATTCATCTCTCCCTGTACAAACTAAACAGGCTCTACTGAGGCAAGATGTCGTCCTCATCCTCAACCTCTGATTCCTCTCCCCCTACAGTGTGTACTTCCTCCTCCTCACACATTATCAATTCGTCCCCGCTGGACTCCACAACCACAGGTCCCTCTGTACTATCTGGAGGGCAGTGCTGTACTTGATTGAGGAATTGATAATTCATTTTTATGAACATCATTTTTTCAACGTTCTGAGGAAGCAACCTCCTTTGCCGCTCACTGACCAGGTTCCCCGCTGCACTAAAAACTCTTTCCGAGTACACACTGGAGGGGGGACAACTCAGGTAAAATAGAGCCAGTTTGTACAGGGGCTTCCAAACTGGCTTTTTTTTCCTGCCAGTAACAATATGGACTGTCTGACATGTCTATTTGGATGGTGTCAGCAAAATAATCCTCCACCATTTTTTCTATTGTGACAGCATCCAATGCAGCAACAGTAGACATGTCTGCAATGGTTGGCAGGTCCTTCAGTCCGGACCAGATGTTATCAGCATCCCCGCCAGCGGGTCTTTTAGGAAAACTGAGCTTTTTCCTCGCAGCCACAGATGTGGAAGAAAATGAGGGTGGAGCTGTTGGCATGTCACGGTCCTCTTCAGAGGACAACTTCCTGACCAGCAGGTCTTTGCACCGCTGCAGACTTGTGTCCGCCGGAAACAGAGACAAAACATACGCTTTAAACCGAGGATCGAGAACGGTGGCCAGAATGTATTCCTCTGACTTTAAAATAGTGACCACCCTCGGATCCTGGCAAAGCGTACGAAGGGCTTCATCCACAAGAGCTACATGCTTGGTGGAATCGCAATGGTTTACCAGCTCCTCCCTCACTTTCTCCAGCTGCTTCTGCAACAGCCTGATCAGGGGAATCACCTGACTCAAGCTGGCAGTGTCGGAACTGACTTCTCGTGTGGCAAGTTCAAACGGCTGGAGAACCTTGCACAACACGGAAATCAGTCTCCACTGCGCATCCCCACTCCTTTGCCTATGTCGTAGGTGGCGGTGTAGGCCTGAATGGCCTTTTGCTGCTCCTCCATCCTCTGCAGCATATAGAGGGTGGAGTTCCAGCGCGTCACAACCTCTTGTTTGAGGTGATGGCAGAGCAGGTTCAGGCTTTTTTGATGTGCCTCGAGCCTGCAGTAGGCACTGGCAGAATGCCGAAAGTGTCCAGCAATTTTGCGGGCCACCGCAAGCATCTCCTGCACACCCCTGTCACTCTTGAGGTAATGCTGCACCACCAAATTAACGGTGTGGGCAAAACATGGGACGTGCTGGAAAATTGCCCATATGCAATGCCCGCACAATGTTACTGGCGTTGTCTGACACCACAAATCCCCAGGACAGTCTAAGTGGGGTAAGCCACTGCAAAATAATTTCCCTCATTTTCTCTAATAGGTTGTCAGCGTTGTGCCTCTTATTAAAGCCTGTAATACACAATGTTGCCTGCTTTGGCACGAGCAGACGTTGTGTAGATGCTGCTACTGATGCAGCTGCTGCTGTTGCTGCGGAAGGGGATGCATCTACCCAGTGGGCTGTCACAGTCATATAGTCCTTCGTTTGCCCAGAACCACTTGTCCACATGGCCGTGGTTAAGTGGACAGTGGGTACAACCGCATTTTTAAGAGCACTGAGGACACTTGCTCGTACTTCTCTGTACATCTTTGGTATCGCCTGCCTAGTGAAGTGGAATCTCGACGGGATTTGGTACCGGGGACACAATACCTCCATCAACCCTCTAAATCCCACTCTACTGATGGCGGACACCGGGCGCACGTCTAACACCAACATAGCAGTTACAGCCGCAGTTATACGCTTTGCAATAGGGTGACTACTATCGTATTTTGTGGTCATGGCAAACGACTGTAGGACGGTCAATTGTTTTGTGAAAGACGTAGTGGTCTTACGACTTCCCCTCTGGGAAGATGACCGACTAACAGCAGCAACAGCAGCAGTGGCAGTAGTAGGCGTACCGCTGCAGGATTCCTCGGATGAATCCCGTATAGAAGAGGACTCAGTCTGGCTGGTGACATGGCCTGCAGTACTAAATCTGATGGAGATCGTGGAGGAAGTTGACGAGGAGGGTGTTGGTGGTGTGTATCCAACAGGACCAAGGGATTTAGGTGTCCCTGTACTGATGACGGTCCTATGAAGGTTATTCAGGTGATGTATAAGGGAGGATGTCCCTAGGTGGGCAAGATCCTTACCCCTGCTTATTTGAGCTTTACATAAGCTACATATTGCCATACATTGGTTGTCCGGATTTGGATAAAAATAACTCCAGACCGAAGAGGTGCATTTTTTGGTCTTCTGACCAGGCATGACGATGGGCTTTTTCATCCTATGGACATCAGCTGTTTCCCCCCCTGGTGCCTCATTTACAATAACCACATCACCATCCTCATCATCAAGTTCCTCCACAGCGCCAGCTACATCAATAGCCTCCTCCCGGTGTACAACATTGACACCTTGATTATCCAAATCTGGATCTACACTGTGGGTGATCCTTTCAACATATGCAGAGGGTGTGCTGCAAATGCTGGATGGAGTCACCTCTTCCCGTACAGTGATGGGAAGGTCAGGCTTCACAACCACCAACACCCTTGGACTCGCCTTGGGGATTTGTGATGTCATCTGTTTAGAAGGCAGAGTTCTTTGTTGTTTTGTTGTTGTTGCTGACAGCATAACTCTCTTAAATATTTTTTAAGGGGGGGAGGAGGAGGGCTTAGATCCTTGGGTGAAGCTGGACCACTAGTCATGAACACGGGCCAGGGCCTAAGCCGTTCCTTGCCACTACGTGTCATAAATGGCATATTGCCAACTTTACGTTTCTCCTCAGATGATTTTAAGTTTCTCTTTTTGCTACTTTTTGAGAACTTGGGCTTTTTGGATTTTACATGCCCTGTACTAGGAGATTGGGCATCGGGCTTGCCAGACAACGTTGATGGCATTTCATCGTCTCTGTCATGACTAGTGGCAGCAGCTTCAGCATTAGGAGGAAGTGGGTCTTGATCTTTCCCTACTTTATCCTCCAAATTTTTGTTTTCCATTATATGTAGCACAAGAGAGCATACCCCTAAGCCACACACACTCGGCAAAGCCTTTAAAAATTATATTTGGCACAGGAGAGTACCACTGGACTTATACTGCTGAATCAGTGAACTTTGTAATATAGCAGTACCACTGGACTTATACTGCTGAATCAATGAACTTTGTAATATAGCAGTACCACTGGAATTATACTGCATAATCAGTGAACTTTGTAATATAGCAGTACCACTGGAATTATACTGCTGAATCAGTGAACTTTGTAATATAGCAGTACCAATGGACGTATACTGCAGAATCAGTGAACTTTGTAATATAGCAGTACCAATGGACTTATACTGCAGAATCAGTGAACTTTGTAATATAGCAGTACCACTGGACTTATACTGCTGAATCAGTGAACTTTGTAATATAGCAGTACCACTGGAATTATACTGCTGAATCAGTGAACTTTGTAATATAGCAGTACCAATGGACGTATACTGCAGAATCAGTGAACTTTGTAATATAGCAGTACCAATGGACTTATACTGCAGAATCAGTGAACTTTGTAATATAGCAGTACCACTGGACTTATACTGCTGAATCAGTGAACTTTGCAATATAGCAGTACCAATGGACTTATACTGCAGAATCAGTGAACTTTGTAATATAGCAGTACCACTGGACTTATACTGCTGAATCAGTGAACTTTGTAATATAGCAGTACCACTGGAATTATACTGCTGAAATCAGTGAACTTTGTAATATAGCAGTACCACTGGAATTATACTGCTGAATCAGTGAACTTTGTAATATAGCAGTACCAATGGACTTATACTGCAGAATCAGTGAACTTTGTAATATTGCAGTACCAATGGACTTATACTGCAGAATCAGTGAACTTTGTAATATTGCAGTACCAATGGACTTATACTGCAGAATCAGTGAACTTTGTAATATAGCAGTACCACTGGACTTATACTGCAGAATCAGTGAACTTTGTAATATAGCAGTACCAATGGACTTATACTGCAGAATCAGTGAACTTTGTAATATTGCAGTACCAATGGACTTATACTGCAGAATCAGTGAACTTTGTAATATTGCAGTACCAATGGACTTATACTGCAGAATCAGTGAACTTTGTAATATTGCAGTACCAATGGACTTATACTGCAGGATTGTTTTTGGATATTTTTTTTTAACGGGGAATTTATAGAAGACGAGTATCGCGAGATCCGACAGCGGGATTATGACTCAGAGCCTCGGTTTCAGTTTTGCAATTGGCGGGAATACCCGGATCTGTCTCGGATCCGGCTCGGATCGGCAACGCTCGGGTGGGCTCGGATTTCAGATATCCGAGCCCGCTCATCTCTATATATTACCTGCCAGAGCTGGGCACGTCACTCCAGGGTGATTAACACCTGTCCTTGGCCTACAAAATCCTGCTTGTCCCACCAGCCTTTGCCAGATCATCTGTTGCTTTTACCTGTGTTGCCAGTCCTGTGTCCTATCCTGATGTATCTCCTGATATTGACCTCTGCTCGTCCCTCCGTTTTTTGCACCTCTTCCTGTGACCCCTGACTCAGTTTGTCTGTAACTCTGCACCAGCTTGCAGCCTTCCAGTGTTTCAGCTTTATCCTGCTGCACTGTATTACCACCAATACCTGCTTTCAGCTCTCCAGTGTTTCTGCATTATTCTGCTGCAGTGTATTATCACCAATACCTGCTTTCCAGTGCTACAGAGGACTACCTGTTGGAAATTTTTACTAGCATCTCCACTGCTTCGTGGTAAAGTCCAGCAGATCATCGTATCCTGTCTGTTATCTTCAGTGAATTGCTCCGCAGATTGTCGCACCTTGTATGTCATCACCACTACTTTGTGGTAAAGTCCTGCAAATCATCGCATCCTGTGTCTGTTACCTTCAGTGCCTTGCTCCGTAGACAGTCGCACCTTTACCACGACTTTGTGGTAAAGTCCTGCAGACCATCGCATTCTGCAACTGTTGTTTACGGAGTTCTCTTGCTATTTCTGCCATACCCTACTGTACTGTATCCTGAAACCTGTGTAACCGGTGTTTAATAAAAACCACTTCATTCACTCTCACTGTGGTCTTATATTGGGAATCCTGACAAGGCTAAATTCTGGTTGCAAGGAACACTGCAGACATAGGTAGCAAGGTAAGTGGAGAGAGATCTGGAGAAGTGGTGTAGCAGCAAAATGTGAGAGCCTGAGGGCACAGGAGCAGCAGGAGAACAAAACCATAGGAATGGCAACAAAACAACAATCACCAGCACAGCAAATAGAGGAAGGCAAGTATAAGTAGGGAACCACCAGGTGTAAGAGATGATTAGTCCAACAGGTTAACCCTGAGTAGTGAGAAGGATAAAGCACAATAGCACCACCTCTGGTAAATTAGAGGTTCTACCATAATATATACAATGGACACAATAATAAAGTCTAATAGTCCTGGATGCAGGAGCTGCCAATACAAACCAGCAAGCTGCAGGCAGATTGTGACAAGACCCTTGGGATTATGGAAGCAATGGTTCTATTACAGGGGCACGAAGGCAGATACCCTCCTCGCAAATAAACAAAGGCCTGGCAATCGAGGAATGGTGTTTATTCCATCAAAAACAAAAACGGTATTATGGTATAGGACCCACTTAAGATTGCAAACATGTTCCTCTCCTTTTATGCTCCCCATTTCATAAAACACTTAACCTGCGGGGTCCCGACATTGCCGCTTTAAATGAACAGTTACCTAGGTTGCACTGTTCAGTGACGCGGAAGTCAAGAGCTGGAGAGGTCCCTCGTCGGAATTAGTTGCGTTCAGCATCATCCACTCCTCGTAAATCTGCAGCGACGCTTTGTAGTTAAGTCTGTGTATATTGATGTAATTTTATTGGCTAATCTGTGTTTCTTTGTAGGCATCGTCATTGTCGTGGTAATCGTTTTTTACAATTATCACCAGATCAAATTACCTCCACGATCTTTGCCCTGGATGCTGAGAAGGTGTTTGACAATATAGGTTGGAATTTTATGCAATGGACTCTATTCACTTGGACTTGACTGTAAATTCTTAAATGGTATTCTAGCCCTTTACCATATTCCCTCCGCAACAGTCTCTGTCAGAGTCTTTTGGATGTTTCATTCAGGATTTTCAATGGCACCAGGCAAGGTTGTCCTGTCTCCCCCCTTATTTTCACATTATTCATAGAACCCCTAGAATTAGAGCCAATCCAACATTTAAGGTATCACGTCAGCTATCAGGAACACTTCATTATACATGTATGGCATTCTTATCACTTTGTCTCGGCCCATGACATCTTTTCCCAATCTCCTTACTAGCAAGCTTGTAGAGCTTATGCCCTGCTCTCGTCGCCACCTAAGGCTAAATCCTTGTGAAACAAACCAGACTTGCCCTCTGGTATGTTTCCAACAGCCTTTCACATGATAGAACCATGTGATTTCCCAATTAACTAGCACGCTTCGTATGCATTTCTAGCTGTAAATCAGTTTTATCAAAATCTTCAAATCCCGCATGACCACTTCTATTTTCAGCTTGCGCTCAACTTTTGAAGATCTGTCCTTTTTTCATTACAACTCCAACAAACTCATTTTCACCATGTATAACTGTTTCACAGCATCAGCTCGCCAAAATAAAGAACCACATTAAACCGATGGGGAAAGGTAGTTGGAGGTGATACTTAGCTGTGACGACTGTGAATTTTTTTTTACTCCATCTCTCCAAAAATTCCATCTTTGTTAGTATTAAAGAAAACACCTATAAGCTTTACTATCGATGGTACAAGTTCCCCTCCAGGCTGCACTCCTTTTACCCCACTGCATCCAATCAAAGCTGGAGGCAGTATAATGAAGTAGACACTTTTAGACTCTTCCAATGTTGTTTCAATGTATTCCTTTTTTGGACAGAAGTAAGAAACCTGTGATTCACCATTCAGGAATTTTAATTCTTAAATCTCCTGAAAATCTTCTCCTCCCTTTCCCCATATTCGATACTCCCAAACATACCAGCAAGTTATTTAGACACCTATGTAATGCAGCTAATTGGAAGGAGGCCAACCCCCTTACTTTTGCTATGATAATGAAAAGAAACTGGCAGGTTTACTTTATATAATATTTGACTAGCTTTCTTTGATACTCTGATAAATCATTCACTGATACTCGGCGTCCATGACTTGACTATTACATTACTTCTCCTCTTTGCTGATTAAGTTGAACTTGATAACATAATGCCCTCATGCTCTCTAGTATCCCTAATGTTCAGACCGTTGACTTTATTTGTTACTCCTGATACCTGCCTTGGATACCTCAGTCTCCAGGCCCTATTTGCCTCCAACTCCAGCCTCTCCCAGTTCCATTCCCTCTTTCTGCACTTTATTTCCCCTTCTCACATATACAATTAATTTTTTTTCCTGAATGATCTCATTGATAATATTTTCCTACATATTCTCTAATATATCACAATGAAGAAGTGGGTTGCTGATTTCTCTCATATACATCTCTTTCTAACGCATGATACATCTAAATATTGTTACGCTCAATGCCAGTACATCGTCGGGAAGCACCTACTCTGTTCTGAGCTTATAGCTGTGGAAGTAAAAGCCCAAATGGGACATATAGACGGAGATTGTCACTCAGCTAGGGTCAGAGGAATGCCCATACAGTCGGCTTGGCTCACGTTGGTATTACCTCCCCAGAGGCGCAGAGTCTAACGGCGAGGGAGATGTACGCCAAGGACTCCCGCAAGAAACTTTGGAATTTGCTGCTCTCAAACTGCAGGTCGCGGCCCTCTTAGGGAGTGATGAGCGAGACTGTATTGAAAACCTATAAAATAACTGAAAATGCCATGGATGGGAAGTAGCAGAATAACTGAGAGGCTAGGAGACAGTTTCCCAGGGAAACGGTAGATCCAATGTACTGAGAGCGAGGATCAGCAGGAGAGTATGCAGGTTATAAGGAGGCTGGTAGTAGTGATCTGCGGATAGATGTCCTGAAGACTCAGAGAACAGGTAGCAATAATCTACAGAACATTACCACTTGATAGTGGAATAAACACAGAGACTGTGATGATCTGCGAATAGATGTCCTGGAGACTCAGAGAACAGGTAGCAATAATATGCAGAGTGTTACCACAGGATAGTGGAGTAGACACAGAGGCTCTGATGATGTGCGGATAGATTCGCTGTAGACTAAGAGAACAGTAGCAAACTGGAGCCAGAGAACAGGACATCTGAACAGGAGGAAAGACCTGAAGATCTGGCAACTTACACAGGTAAGAGGTGTCTTTATATAGTGCGGTCAGGCATCCGACTGGTTGAAGGAACTGAATGGAGAGAAGTGCCGGATCACGTGTGCGCAGTTCTCCAGACATGATGGTGTACCGCCAGGATAGCCGTGGCATCCGACCCAGAGAAGTACAGCCACCATGAATAAGGTGAGTAACAATGGGGAGCCCGTCGATCAGCAGGTCTAATGTGTGACAGAGATTAAGGGAGAGCAGAGTAGGGGCCTTGGGAGCAGAAGGTCTCATAGCCACTGCAGGCTCTGCAATGGCAGTAGTACTGTGTATACTTTAATTATATCTCAACTATACTATGGCAATACCTTCCTCTGTGGTCTACCAATGAACAGAGTAGCTCCACTCCAATCTCTTATGATTTCTGCATCTTGATTTATATACCTTTCCTCCTTGTCCTGAAGTAGTACTTCTCTCTGATAAATTACAGTCTCTACAGTTCGAAATCCTAGTCTTAACCTACAATCTTCAACGTCCTTCTATCTATATCCTAACTTACAGGTACTCTTCAAAATAGAACCATCACTCTACACATGACCTTCTTCTGTTTGTTCATGATTGCCCAGCTGCTGCCAAGTGCCGTCAGTGAATTATGCCAATTATTTTTATTGCTGCGGGTTTTCTACCCCTTTAAATCTCATCTCTTTAGACAAGTATACAATCTGACCCAGTGTTAACTCACTTCACTCACCTAGCCTGTCAAAAATTTTCCATTAGTTTTCCCATTGTCATGAGCCACTGCGGCTCGTTCCTGTTGGCTGGTCTGCATCCCAGTCATCATGACAACTGGTACGTCATATCCTCCCCATCCTGGCCATCACCAACGGCTGGGATGCTTTCTGTATCAGCGCTGCGTGCCAGCTACAGCTGGTGTGTGCGCAGGATTAATTATTTTACTCCTAGCGATATTTACAGGGCTGAGGCCCTAGGCTGCCATTGGTCTATTTCTGTATATAAGACAGGGAGGGCTTAGACTCCTTGCCAATGTCCGTGAATTGCTGACCTGCTTTTGTATTATCTGCTGACTCCTGATTGATTTCCTGTTACTGACCCTTGGCTTGTTCTGGATTCGGATTGTACGCCAATTATTTGGATATTTCTGCTTGCTGCCAGCCCTGACCCTTTGCCTTTTTTTGACCACTCTATCTGCTACGGACCCCTGACATCGGCCTGCTTTTGACTATCCGCTACCATTCTATCTGCTGTCTCCTATTCCCTTGCTGCGGTATTGCTCATAAGCTTACACTACGCTAGAGATAAGACCTGGGAGTATCTGAGTACCTGTCAGCGCGACAAGCTCTTCGGAAAAGGCAGCTACTATAGTCGAAGACCTCTATGCCTAGTTCTGCAAACTTATGACAATACCCGCTAGCTGTAACACCCATTTATAATACACTTTCTGTCACCGTACATATCCCATCTTGATTTTATCCCTCTTCCATTTTACAGCAGTGCTGAGACTCCATGTTAGTCTGATTGTTAAAATTATGTCAATATTATAATTCTCTGTATGAACTACTTACTCTGCACAATGTTGCAGGATATGTTGATGACATATCCATTATTACTAATATTAATATTTCAGTGTATTTTCAATTTACAATGGGCCTCATTTAAAGTTAGGGTTGAATCCAGTTAAAGAGTGGAAATTTGCACCTAGATAAACCACGCTGCGATGAAAGAGGTGCAAATGCAATTTTTTATTTTTGCATGCAGGGAAAAAACTGTCTGTATGTAGCACACAAATACAGATATGCATGTTTTGCAAAACCTATTTGTCTACTCTCACAACTGTCACTATTAGCCTTTATTTAAATAGCACTAACATACTGTATTATGCAGAACTTCACATAGAATGTTTAATCATTCACATCAGTTTCTCACATTCACGTGAATACTTAATTTAAAAGCTTATACAAATATTTATTTGTATAATAGAATAATTCACATGTTTATTTCCCCACTTAAAATAGTTTTCTCAGTGCCACATATGCAATAAGATCCTCCTGCATTCATATTCAATATTTTCATGGCATTATGACCAAAAGGCAACATGTAATGTGAGAGGTCAGTGCAAAATATATAGAAACAACAGGTTTGCCCATCATACTACAGGATGTATATGGTAAACGCTCCTTATAAGAGATGAGCTCGCTAGCACCCCCTGGCCAAGGCTTCTGATCTCCGAAAATAAACCCAAGTCAAGGCACATGCATGCTGGTCTGCTGAGTGAGTAGACCACTGGTTTCTGATACAACATTGATTTCTTTTTGAGACAGAGGCTGCATTACACAAGTAAACGTTGGGCAGATGGATAGCACAGAGAAAATACTGAGTGCTTTTCTGGCCACCTGCCACGCTTTAATGACTAAGCAATGAAAACAATGTGAACTCATACACAGCTTAAACTATTTGTATTACATTAGCTTTTCATCTCCCTTTTCTCCTTTAAAATGATACTCTTATGTGTATTTTATTTGAGTTTATAGAATAAAATCTGGAAATATGCAGTAATTGTGCTGCCAACAATCTGTCCAATTCTATAAATCAATTATAAGGTAATAGTAACCCCCAAAGTCAACATTCGTAATTTTTTAATACGTATATGCACAACTGAGTGCACAAAATGGACATATACATCTCTTATTTATCTAAGGTGTTACTTCTACTAACACAGGTTAGACACAATTATAATTAACAGAGATTTTCTGGAGCCATTTATTATCCTAAAATAGGAAAAAAAAATAATGAAAAATTAATTTGGTTCCCAAAGTAGAAATTCAGCTCTGAGGAAACCACACTTTTTAGAGGAGAAACTTGTAAGATATATAGTTATTAGGATAAACGTGCTTAATTATACTCTGAACCATCTGAAAAGGAGAGAATGACATCCTAGGTGCGGATCCAACACTACTTGAATTTCTACTTTGGGAACCATAGATTGTGTGTGATTGACGTCAGATGCCGCTCTCCTGCAGCTGCCATCCGGTAACCTGCGCGGTAGCAAATATCATCTGGCAAGTAGCTGTCAGTATGGGAAATCTTCTCACTGATCTTTCCAGCCGGCGGGTAAGTATCACGCTCATTAGAATGTTCGCACATGCGTAAATGATGTCTGTTATTCTGGATGTTCCAAACGGGCTCAGTGGTGTTCTTACGATATAAGTAAAATGAAAATAGAATGAAAGTTAGTACCCAACGCGTTTCTCCCGTCATGCGGGCTTTCTCAAGGGCTTTCTTTTCCCATACTGACAGCTACTAGCCAGATGATATTTGCTACCGGATATCAGCAAAGCACTGGCAAGACTACCTTTCAACATATTACAGCCAGAGTGTGCAGATATCTCTTTGAGGAGTTCAGTAAGAGAATTGCACATACTGGATAATTTTTAGCTAGACGAAAATTACTACCGGATGCAAGCATAGTACTGGCAAATTGTGCGGGTGAGTGAGATTCCGTTTTATCCTTCCCTTTTGTGGATTTTTTATCTGCATATGTGCAGATTCAGAATAATTAATTAAGAACACTATGTGCTGATATATGACTCTCTCTAAAGGAATATACACACTCCGCTACTATCAGATTTATATAGGCATTTCTCTGGAACTCCTCACCACGATTTAATGAGTGACTCTCTTAAAATGCAATAAGAGGTTGTGCATGTTAAATTTAGCATTTTTGTATCCAGGTCATACATATTTTAATATTGTCTATTTGCATTCACTCTGGTAATTCCGGACTGCATGTTACATAACGGTTGCAGCTGTAAAGTCAGTCAACCTATCTGATCATTTTTCTACTTTTGTTTTGTCATACTGCAAATTTCTTTACCAGTGCACTGGTTTTTGTGTGTTTTATATTTCTATATATTATCATTACCATTTTATTTCATATATAATACTTTTGACATAAACCAGATTCACCACTTCTTTATTCCATATTTGTTTTTATATAGGTCATACTTTGCGCAAGTGTATTTGAATTTCTGTCAGAAATAAGATGTTTGCTTTTGAAAGGTTACAACAGGAAAACCAAATTTTCTACCCTGGTCTCAGAAATAACGATTTCTTATCTCACAATATACACAATATACACAATATCAAAAATAAGTGCATGTGCAATTACATAAATAAGTGCCCTGCACTATTTGCTTTAAATAAATTTTTACCAAAAGTTATTTAATAGTGATCCAGTCACAATCGCTTGCCTGACTCACTCATTAGTGGCAACTGCCACAGATCATTGCTCCCTATCTCTCTCATGAACAATTGCAGAGCATCGCTCACCATTACCACTCCTTAGTAGCTATCAAGTGACTACCTTCTCCTCTAGTGCTCGGTTCTCTATCACTGCTCACTGGGAACTTCCCTAGAGGGTCGCGACCTGCAGGGTGGAAGCTGCAAAGCCCAAATTCCCTTGGGAATGCCTGGTGAAAACCTTCCGCCTTGTTAGACTCCGTGCCTCTGGGTGGAATGCCGCCAATCCTAGCTGATACCAGAAGGATCCCACTCATCCTAGTGAATCCTGACAATTAATCTGTATCACTAACCTGTTTGAGAACTGTGGTAGAGTGGATCATAAGGGATTTAAGACATCTGCAACTCATGGAGTATCTGGCCGCCAACATGGTATGTTAAGTTGCATCTCTGAATCCTATAACTGTTGGACGGACTACCCCTTTTGTTAGTTCCAGCACTTTTCAGTTCCTATTGAAAGTAGAGCTACCAAAGTGGATCCAATTAACTACAGCAACTTATAAACTCTCTCCATTATTTGAGCTACCAAAGTGGATCCAATTAACGGTCACATTTGTTTTGGGGGCAAAGGGTACTTTTTCCATGGTTTTACCATAAGGTACTTTCACAAAATTAATTCAGTTGACAAAATGTATACTTTATGTACACTTTACATCTTTACAAGAGAAAGAAAAACAGCAGAGGCACTCCAGTCTCCAAAAAGAGAGAAAGATAATTTATTAAAACTTAATTTTATTGAAAATGTAATAAAAATAATTAGATTTTCAGGCAAAAAGGTGAAATCTTGGTTAAAAATGATAATGTGTGTATATGTGGTGCATGTTAACTGGGAGCAGAGATTGATATCTATGCACATATCTATTACTCCTTGGGATGTTGAGTATATTCTCATATGTAACTAAACTCACAAACATTTAATTTGGGACTATTTTTAAAGAAATCTGTGAGCAAATAAGAGACTCAATATTTTATATTGCTATGAAAATATCCATTGCGGATTAACCATTAGTTGGAATCTTATGAGTATTTAAATACATCAAAAAGGATTAATATGATAGAGTCATGCTCCAATAATAATCAATTATGCCACTGAAGGGTTCCTTTATTACTTATTTTAATATACACCACATATACACACATTATCATTTTTTAACCAATATTTTACCTTTTTGTCTGAAAATCAAATTATTTTTATTAAAATTTCAATAAAATTAAGTCTTAATAAATAATGATCTTTTTCTCTTTTTGGGGACTGGAGTGCCTCTGCTGTTCTTTTTGCTTCTCTTGTTATGACCTTTGACATATGAGAAAGCACCCCATCTGTATATGACGATGGTATTATCCTATAACTAACAGATGATAGTCCTGTCTCTGTGTGCGACCATACTTGTGTGTTTGTCACTTTACATCTTTTACAGGGATACCAAATATATGTATTTTTTTGGATTTTGGTGTATATTTGGAGCCATAATAAAAAGTAGGGATGTGCACCGGCCACTTTTGGTGTCTCGTGTTTTGTGTTTTGGATTCGGATTTGCTTGAGGTTTTGGGTTTGGATTTGTTTCGCAAAACACCTGATGAAAGGTTTTGGTTCGGATTTAAGGTTTTGGATTCGGATTTATTTTGAAAAAAACATAAAAAGTGTTAAAATCAAGTTTTTGGGTTTATTTTCACTCCTACGCTATTGTTAACCTCAATAACATTCAATAACAATCATTTCCACTAATTCATGTCAGAAGGAACATCAGAATGATACATTACATGCTCACACAGCTCACCTTTTATACAGTTCTGACATAACCCCTAGCAGAGGTAAGCCAGCCCCTTGGACCTAGCTGGCTCCAACCCGTCTAGAATATTCCCTCAGATTTTAGGATGTAATCTAGTTTTGCATCTAACACAATTTAACTTACATATACCCTCTTCAGATGTTCTGTCTCCATTGTTTAGAGTTCCTGTCTGTCTAACAGGACCTGCACTCAGGTAACAGGCCCCCCTGTTATGCATTTAAGTGTTGGTCAGTCACTCACATTGAATAGACTTAATTAGCATTAATGAGGACACATCCTCCAGACTACACAACAGACTTACAAATGCTTATCAGAAATCAAACATATACCTTAGACATTAATGCATTTCCAAAAACAGGTACAACAAAGCATTTCCCTGCACCAAGATATGCAAAAGGCTTTCAAAACAAAGACTTATTGTATCAGATATACATCAGAAATAAGATGCAAGAGTTCAAATGGTGCTGCTCTAGAATAGGTCAACAATGCTGCACAGAGTTATAAGGGGTGTCCCACCCCTATATACAACAATAGAAATTCAAATACACTTGCGCAAAGTATGACCTATATAAAAACAAATATGGAATAAAGAAGTGGTGAATCTGGTTTATGTCAAAAGTATTATATATGAAATAAAATGGTAATGATAATATATAGAAATATAAAACACACAAAAACCAGTGCACTGGTATAGAAATTTGCAGTATGACAAAACAAAAGTAGAAAAATGATCAGATAGGTTGACTGACTTTACAGCTGCAACCGTTATGTAACATGCAGTCCGGAATTACCAGAGTGAATGCAAATAGACAATATTAAAATATGTATGACCTGGATACAAAAATGCTAAATTTAACATGCACAACCTCTTATTGCATTTTAAGAGAGTCACTCATTAAATCGTGGTGAGGAGTTCCAGAGAAATGCCTATATAAATCTGATAGTAGCGGAGTGTGTATATTCCTTTAGAGAGAGTCATATATCAGCACATAGTGTTCTTAATTAATTATTCTGAATTTGCACATATGCAGATAAAAAATCCACAAAAGGGAAGGATAAAACGGAATCTCACTCACCCGCACAATTTGCCAGTACTATGCTTGCATCCGGTAGTAATTTTCGTCTGGCTAAAAATTATCCAGTATGTGCAATTCTCTTACTGAACTCCTCAAAGAGATATCTGCACACTCTGGCTGTAATATGTTGAAAGGTAGTCTTGCCAGTGCTTTGCTGATATCCGGTAGCAAATATCATCTGGCTAGTAGCTGTCAGTATGGGAAAAGAAAGCCCTTGAGAAAGCCCGCATGACGGGAGAAACGCGTTGGATACTAACTTTCATTCTATTTTCATTTTACTTATATCGTAAGAACACCACTGAGCCCGTTTGGAACATCCAGAATAACAGACATCATTTACGCATGTGCGAACATTCTAATGAGCGTGAGTTCTCTGAATCCTATAACTGTTGGACGGACTACCCCTTTTGTTAGTTCCAGCACTTTTCAGTTCCTATTGAAAGTAGAGCTACCAAAGTGGATCCAATTAACTACAGCAACTTATAAACTCTCTCCATTATTTGAGCTACCAAAGTGGATCCAATTAACGGTCACATTTGTTTTTCTTGATCAAATTTGGGACCCTTAAGTCTTGCTGAAGCAGGAGTGAAACAGAACCTGGAGGCCTTGATAAACCCTCTGGTCATCTGGAGTACACCGAGTAGTGGTAGCAGAATAGTAGTCTAGGATTGGAGTCTGAGCCAGAGAACAGAACTGGAATCCGCTGTAGCAAGACTCTGAAACGGATTGTGGGAACTCAACCTCGGCACCTGTAATTAGGCACACTGAGCTGGAACCCACTATTAGGAACTCAAAGTGTGTAACAAACGGAAACTCAGAACAAAATGAGCTGGAACTGGAGACAGGAACTCAGAATCGTGACTAGGAATGGAGAACTCGGGACTGTGAGACAACCATAGACCTGGAACCCACACACAGATACACAGAACTGGAAATGAGCCCTAGAGACTCAAACCAGCCGCAGCTACAGAACTGGTGATACCGGAAAAACCGTAGCCACTGCAGAGTAAGCACTAGATAATGCAAAGTTCTTGCTGAAGTAAGCACTTTTGATGAATGCAGAATTTCGCAGAAGGATGAGCAGTTTGAAATTGCAAGGTAGTTGCAGAAAGATGATCACTTGGTAATGCAGGGTATTGCAAGTATTCAGGAACAGCGCTGGAAAGAACTGGAGCCAGTAGCTTTCCTCAGGAGAAAAAGTGTGCTGCTCTGGCAATGAGTAGATCTCAGAAGCAGGTTTAAATAGGGTGTTCCGAATACCTATTGGTTGCACAGATCATGTGATCACAGCTGCTGCAATCTGGTTGGGCTAGAAGGATCACCTGACTGAATCCAAGATGACTTTGTCCATGCAGCAGAACAAATAGTAGGTGTTTGTTTACAAATGAAGAAGTGGTGCACAAGACTGCCGCAGGTGACCAGGAGAGACCCATATAGCCAGGATGTAACAGCGGTGGATAGGGTAAGTGTGTCTAAGACCCCAACTTGTGACACCACGTTGGGTCTTCTGGCAGTTTTGGATTCTGGAAGGAGGTTGAAAAATTTTATATCTCAATGTCTAATTAATAAAATTAAGTTCAGAAAAATAATGTTATTATGCTTTGAGGCGGGCAAACCAAACATACTTAATCAAAGAGTTACTTCATAATGTAAGTTCTTGCAACAATATCCAGGGGCCATTTGACATCACACTTCCTCAACACGTGCCCCTCTCCCCCCCTGAATCCATCGGTGGTTGCCCTCTTCAAACATCTAAACATTTGGCTAAAGGTAATTGTGTTGTGCATCTTAATATTTAACAAATGACCCTTTGAACATAGCTTTATGCAGTGGTCGAAGTGTGTGTGTGTGTGTGGGGGGGGGGGGGGGGGGTATACTGTGGCATGAAATACTGCCAATTCTCCTACTGCTCACTTTAAAAACTATCAACTTTTGTTTGCTTATGTTCCCATTACATTTTTCATACAGTCACTTTTGATTTCCCATACTGCTTCGACCACTGGCTGTATGTATAAAAATGTCACTTCCCTGATTACTTAACAAACATGCTTTGCTTTTAGAGTATCTGTGTTTCATGCTGATACCAGCTATTTAGCAGCATTGATCTCCTCCGGTTCCATGATTTAAAGGAGGAAAACAAACTACACAATACCATGTAGTGCTGTGAATTACTGGCCAGTTCAAGTTCACAATAACTGTACATTTTCAAAATTGTTCAAAAAAGCTGCAGCTGTGTTAAATGTCAACACATATTGAAAAAATGAGGCTTTTGTGGAAATCTGGCCAACATACAGTATATAGAGTAATTTTACCAGCATTATATAGAAAATGAGATTTCTGTTGAGGAGCATGCAAGAGCATTGCTGTAAGGGACAACATCTAGGCCTGCCACAGAGTATGAAGCTTACAAGCGTAATATACAGGGGGTTCGAGAAAATAGTAAAATGATATGTCATAATAAGCTTGCAAGACTGTAAAGGTCCTCATTTATATACATACAGGAAGAAAGGTTTTTTCCCCTTTGGAACTTTACTATAACCTTATTTCTATAACTCTTTTTTAAATAATGCTTTATAGATTATTTACTTTACTAATCTTTCTAAAAGATCTGAGCGCTTTACCATATTTTTTATTTTGGTTTTTGGGGGCAAAGGGTACTTTTTCCATGGTTTTACCATAAGGTACTTTCACAAAATTAATTCAGTTGACAAAATGTATACTTTATGTACACTTTACATCTTTACAAGAGAAAGAAAAACAGCAGAGGCACTCCAGTCTCCAAAAAGAGAGAAAGATAATTTATTAAAACTTAATTTTATTGAAAATGTAATAAAAATAATTAGATTTTCAGACAAAAAGGTAAATTCTTGGTTAAAAATGATAATGTGTGTATATGTGGTGCATGTTAACTGGGAGCAGAGATTGATATCTATGCACATATCTATTACTCCTTGGGATGTTGAGTATATTCTCATATGTAACTAAACTCACAAACATTTAATTTGGGACTATTTTTAAAGAAATCTGTGAGCAAATAAGAGACTCAATATTTTATATTGCTATGAAAATATCCATTGCGGATTAACCATTAGTTGGAATCTTATGAGTATTTAAATACATCAAAAAGGATTAATATGATAGAGTCATGCTCCAATAATAATCAATTACGCCACTGAAGGGTTCCTTTATTACTTATTTTAATATACACCACATATACACACATTATCATTTTTTAACCAATATTTTACCTTTTTGTCTGAAAATCAAATTATTTTTATTAAAATTTCAATAAAATTAAGTCTTAATAAATAATGATCTTTTTCTCTTTTTGGGGACTGGAGTGCCTCTGCTGTTCTTTTTGCTTCTCTTGTTATGACCTTTGACATATGAGAAAGCACCCCATCTGTATATGACGATGGTATTATCCTATAACTAACAGATGATAGTCCTGTCTCTGTGTGCGACCATACTTGTGTGTTTGTCACTTTACATCTTTTACAGGGATACCAAATATATGTATTTTTTTGAATTTTGGTGTATATTTAGAGCCATAATAAAAAGTAGGGATGTGCACCGGCCACTTTTGGTGTCTCGTGTTTTGTGTTTTGGATTCGGATTTGCTTGAGGTTTTGGGTTTGGATTTGTTTCGCAAAACACCTGATGAAAGGTTTTGGTTCGGATTTAAGGTTTTGGATTCGGATTTATTTTGAAAAAAACATAAAAAGTGTTAAAATCAAGTTTTTGGGTTTATTTTCACTCCTACGCTATTGTTAACCTCAATAACATTCAATAACAATCATTTCCACTAATTCCCAGTCTATTCTGCAGAATCAGTGAACTTTGTAATATTGCAGTACCAATGGATTTATACTGCAGGATTGTTTTTGGATATTTTTTTTTTATTTCTTTTTTTTAATAATTATTTTTTTTATAACTTTTTTTTAAAATTTTTCGTGCTGTGCTGTGCTGTGCTGTGTCCTTCTAAGGGCATTGTTATTTCCCCAGCACAGCACAGCACAGCACAGCACGAGATATAGCAGGACATAGGACCACCTAACACAACCTCCCTCTACCCTGATCAATGCCCGAGTGAAGATGGCGGCGGCTAGCGGGGAATTTATAGGATCCGAGTATCGCGAGATCCGACAGCGGGATTATGACTCAGAGCCTCGGTTTCAGTTTTGCAATTGGCGGGAATACCCGGATCTGTCTCGGATCCGGCTCGGAGCAGCAACATTCAGGTGGGCTCGGATTTCAGATATTCGAGCCCGCTCATCTCTAATAAAAAGCATATGTAAATTGTGTTTCTCTGTGTTTAACCCATATTTGTGTACTATGAATTTGTATTCTTCTTTAAATATGTAAACATACATTCTAAACATTCTAATACATGTAAACAAATGCTCTACTGATGCTGTAGCAGAGATGATCTCTTTCGCGCAGGAAGTACAGGTGACCATATATTTGGTATTTGCTGCCTGTCACTGGGACAAAATTATGACACTGGCTCCAACAATACCCTTTTTTTTACCTGTGTATGTGCAGTAAAGCAAAGTGGAATTTTGGGTTCCATGTAACTTGTAATTGTGACCCACTTCTCCTGGAGAGGCGAGTCAGAGGCATACTAGCACAATATATGTATAGTGAGAGAGTAGTACGCAGTAGTACTGAAAATGCAGCCTATTTATAGCATCTGTTACAACTCCCAAAGGCCTGGTGTAATGATACCTGCGGCTGCTAATAATCTTTACTAATTAATAATAAAAAAAAGATTTAAATAAACATAATGTGTACAAACCCCCTCCTACCTAAAACAAGTAGCCAGCACCAGTGTTATAGTGACTGTATAGGGATGCTGGCATTTGTAGAACTACAAGAGCCTACATACCCATAGCTGCCAGAGCAAGCTGAAGTTTATGGAACTACAAGTGATTGCATGTCCACTGAAACATGAAAATCCACAAAATTTCCTAATAGTAAAAAAAAACATTCAGACCCCGAATGTTGTATTATATTAACTGATATAATCACTAAAATCCCTTGTTTATGATTTTGTCACCTAAATCCATAAGGAACCTTCTTTCTTCTATCCTGAATCAGTCTAATTGACATACTTGCCGACTCTACCGTAATGTCCGGGAGTTTCCAGAAATAGCAGGCAGTCACGGAGGAGTCTCCTAATCTCCCTGACTGTGGCCTAGATCAGAAGAGGGTGTGCCTGTCTGCAACCTACAACTAAGACTGCCTTAGCAGATCTGTAGAGGCACTGACTCCCAACCTGAACCCTGAGAAACTCCGGAAATGAGAACATCTGTTCGGCTGATAGGAGAGCTTGAGCTGAAAGCATGACAAAGAAGAGCTGAAATGGAGGAGTAAGTAAAAAACAGAAAGAAGAAAAAATAGACAACAGGGAGGAAAGAGACAAAAAGGGGTGTATAGAAAGAGCAATTGGAGACAGCCATAAGCAGGAGAACAGACAGAGAGGAGATATAATTAGGCTGAAGAGGGTTCAGAAGTTCAATAAGAGAAAAAATTTGAAGTAATATCATACTTGCAAACATCTTCGATCTGCCCTCCTGGAGATCATGGAGGGCAGACCACGCTGCTGAGTCCAGAGGGGCGTTGTGCGTGAACTGCATTATTAAACCACCCCCATCCAGCTTCCCAACGCTGCAATTTTTGGCCTATGACAGCGGGGTCAGGGGGAGGCATTTTGCTCTGAATCGCATCATTGAGCCCTACCGCCTCCTACTTTACTAGGGAAGAGGGCAGATGTGGGAGGTTGCACTGCTAAAAATTCTAGAAATTCAGGAGTCTCCTGGACATTCTGGGAGAGTAGGCATATGAGTAATAGGCACCCAACCTGAAATATGAAGTTTATATGTTAAACCAATATATGCACCCTTGTCCTTTTCAATTTTTGAAACTCTTGAAATTCAAATAAAATTAATTTCTATATTAAAATAAAAGAAATTAAAGGACGAATAAATGGGACAATAGAAGGAGCAATTTTGAGATCTAAAGAGGATAATAGGCAACAAGGATGAGAGTAGAGTAAGCGTTTGTATGTGTACACAAGCTATTTATTATATAGCTGGTGATATTAAATGGCAACACGACCAGAAATGTCATTTTTATTTGAAGGCCTTGCCAGGTTCAACGTGAAGAAAGAAAAATACAGCTTTTAATTATAGTCACCTAATCTCCCTAAAATGAGAGGCTTCCATTACGAGTACATTTTTATATATTTATTTACTTCAATAATTTATTAGAAGCCCCAAATGTATTTGTTAAAATTGAAGAGATTTTTTGACAGTTAAAGATTTAGGAGCCAATTTATCAAACTTATCTACATGATAAAATGTTTAATGCTGCAATCGGGCCTTTTTTTTTTTTTTGCTTTGTTCTATTTATTCCCACCTGTTATGCATCTGCAAGGGAGACCTTATTGCCTAGATCAAGCAGTGCAACAGTAAATTCACTACTGCAGTTCATAACATAACTTGGTGAATCTCTCTCAAATGATTTTTCAGAGGTTGGCAATTATGCTAATCGGACAAAAATAAAACACTGAGAGAATATATATATATATATATATATATATATATATATATATATATATATATATATATAGATATATATATAGATATATGTGTGTGTACATGTGTATGGTGAACTTACACATGAAAATAGACTTTTTACCTGTCCAGTTATAATGCTGGTATCATAGTTTTTAAGACATTTCCTGTTTACCTTTGTGTGTGGAATGTGCTGATGTGAATGTGAAGTCTCCGCTTCCAGTGTTGAATCTGCAGCCTTGTACACGGAACTGATGGTGCTGCGGGATCCAGTCATCTAGAGCCAGAAGTTGTAGCTGTAGCAGCTGCATGGACAGGTGCTGAGTACAAGCTTCAGCTGGTGAGTTCGGGCTAGGGACCTGCTATGTGCATGAACTAGCCGTGACTCTGCAGCTCCTGGATGACCATAGTACCAGTTCTAAACTGCAGCTCTCCAGCTGCAAGCCTGTCCTGTGTTTTACAAGTTGCCTTTTAAACATACAGTACGTCCCCTCTGTGTGGATTAACTTTGTATTAGCATAATAAAAATAACTAATTTTGCTGAAATTTTTATGCAAAATGATGCTACTAGTTACATCCATAGAGAAAAATGTTAAGCAATACTTTCTGTAACGTTTGCACTGTAATGTAATATATGAATGAGAAACTTAAAGCTGCTGCAATTTCTACCTAAGTTTGTTCAAAATCATATATTTTGATTTGCTATAACTTCAATAAATGATCAGCACAACGTTATTTTAAATTGAGTTTAACCTACAATTGCTCTTCAAAGTATGCCACATAATTCACATATAAATCCATTAATTGATTAGTTTAGTGCTGTAATTGTTTTAGAAATGTAAGAATTTATTTTGTGACATCCTTTACATTGGGTGGGCAATAATCAGCCAGATGGGCCAAAGGCCAAAAAATGGCTGTATGTGTTTTGTTGATGGAATTACAATGAGCTTCTGAGAAATATTGCAAGTTAAATAATGAAATTTGATTAGCACAATACACTTGTTAGTATATATGTATTATGGGGACTGACCCTTTTTTGTTGACTTTGTTCCCTTGTAATGTGACCTCAAATTTCTTGCCCTGGTAGTAAATTAGTTTAGTTCATATAGCACCTTTGACTTAAATGAGCTATGTGTGCTAGTGATTTAAGTTGTATGTTAGTGACATCACATGTAGCAGTGGTGACTAGTGGGCAAACAGGTTATAGATGTGTGAAATGTGCTGGAGAAATGTTTGCACATTTGTGGTGATGATCATCATCACTGCAGTGAGGGGGAGAACCCCACTACCAGCTGGCAGGAGGTGGCGCAAACATATTTTAATTCTACTTGTGAGGTAGTCTGAAGCCTGGAATGCTGGTCATTCCTGTAAATTCAGATGACGGTCATTGGGCAACAATATGCTGTTGATTGCTGGGGAATAACTGACTGGTCATTGATTACTTTGATTTGCTGGGGAACAGCATGCAGGTTGTTATAGATGGGGAACAATATAGAGTTCATAGTTGGTTATGATATGCTTACTGATTATGCTGATCAGTGTATTATAATAATAATCAAACCATAGCTGGATATAAATCATAAAGTGTTTCATGTAACATGCTTTTTAAGTCACTGGGGATTAATAGATGTGCAATTTATCAGTCAGTGCAGACCAGATTGACATAGGCTATTTATACTAAAAGTGGCAAGGATTTAAAATCGGTGCGGAAATAACCCCATAAGGAGGCATAAAAGGTGTGTGCGGGGGGAGGGGGTGTTGGGGGAGAGGCTAATAGCTAAACAATGGCCCCAACATACTAACGGGACCGCTGATTATAGGGAGAGATTACTGTTAATGCAAGCTTTCTACCAAGCAATTCTAGGTTGGAAAGAGGAATATTTTATAGACAGATTATTGATAGAGGAAAGATAGATTCTTAATATAGATTATTTATAGGTGAAATCGCTGGCATGTCAATTAAGTCTAGTTGATAATTGTATATTTAACAACAGGTATATTTAACAATTTTTACGGGTATATTTGGGACAAAAAAATGCCATCCAACTCTAAATGAAGCCTTTACTGCTGGCAAAAGGCAAGCTCCATCATACAAACAAATGTCTCACTAAATTATAAATAACAATAATAAAAGCAATAATAATGTAAAATAAACAATTATGAAAATATAAACTTATATTTATAGCCCTATCATTTTTGTTATTTGTAAAATAAACTTCATAAATTAGTTATTGCTATACTTGGGAATGCCAGCTGATTACAACTTTAGATTAGTTCATTAGCTTGCATTAAGTGTGGAGTTAAGTTAAAAACAGAAACTTGAAAGTTTCTTTCCCCAAATTTGGCATATGTTTCCTTTTACAAATTATGAAATCACTGGTCTATGTGATGAAATGCATTAAGCTTGTGTGTTTTGATAAGCTGAACTTTTTCTAACTGCTACCACGGGTTGTTCACATTAAAGCTGAACTGGACGGTTCTGTATATGAATGCAATCATTTCAGGAACAAAACTCTCAGTAGCCCTGCAGTCTACAAATTACAGTATTATTATCCTACAATATGAATCGTGCAATATGAATTCTGTTCATATCAATTTCTGGAACTATAAGTAGGATCCTAATATGTTGGTGGAATGATAAAGGAACAGTAATTATAACTAGATGGTGTAGGTACTGACTTTTTTTCTCTCACTAACCAGAATGAGGGACTGTAGTATTGCTAAAATATTGAGTTCATTTTTTAAATAAAATAATGTTTTTGGAGTATACTGAGATTAGGTTTTTTTTGTTTTTTTTTAAATATGTTTTATTAGTAACATCTTATCTTGAACAGTATTACAAAATAGAAAAGTTTTTGAAGGGTACATTAGTGAGATGACAAATGCACATATAAATTTAACAGTGTGTATGACACTCTCACATAGCTTTTACAAAACAAATTAAGCTTTATATGAGCATGGTACCATGAAGATGTTATTTTGTTTTAAATTATACAAATAAAGGGGAGAGAATAAAGAGAATAAAGAAGAGGGGGTGGTACAAGGCAAAATGGGGGGGGGAGAACAGATTGGGAGGGTTAGGGAAGGGGAGAGGAATTCACGCTTTTATATTTTTAGCGGAAGATAATAGTTCAATCTGGTATTTTCAGTAGCGAGTCGGGTTCAACTAGCATTGAAGCAGAGGTTGGTTATAATATGAAGCCCAGGGAGACCAGACTTTGTTGAAGGACACGGAGGAGCCCCTAAGCACGCTGGTGATGTGTTCCATCTGAAAGGTGTGCCAGATCCGACCGCAGACCATTTGGAGCGTTGGAGGAATGGGGTTCTTCCAGTGGGCAGCTATTTGACAGGTAGCTGCACTGATTATATGCCGAAGAAGCTTGTGGGTGTGTGTTGGAAGGCCTGGGACAGGTAAAGGCAGTAATATGTGCTAAGGATCGGAGGGCACAGGAGTATCAAGAATAGCTGTTGCTAATGTGAGAACTTCTGTCCAGAACGGGCGCAGTTTGGGGCAGTCCCGCCATGTGTGTATGAAGTTGCCAGTATGGCCACAGTCTCCAACATGTTGGACTTGTTTGAGGGTATATAATATGAAGCCTAGAGAGAACGTAGTACCATCTATGCAGCAATTTATTGGCGTTTTCTTTGGTGCGGACATTTATGGAGCAGCTTGCTGTCCACTCATAGATGTCCGACCATTCTTCTGGATCTAGAGATGTTCCCAAATCTGCCTCCCACTGTGTCTGGAAACGGTCCTTGGCCTCCGTGGAGGTGGGGAGTGGGGCATTGTATAGCGTTGAGATTAGACCCTTTGAGGTTGGCCCTGATAGGCATAAGTTCTCAAACACATTGGGGGGCCTAGCAGATAGCCGAACCTTAACCTGTTGGTGATAATGTCTGATTTGTAAGTATTGGTGGAACTGCCCCATCACAAACCCGCACCGCTCAGTTAATTCTGAGAACTGAGGGAACGTTAGAGTCCTTGTTATGTGGTTTAGCAGTAATAATTTACCTTCCCCTGCCCATTTTGTGTACATAGGACGTGATAGACCTGGTGTAAAAGCTGGATTCAACCAAAGGGGTATAAGTATCTGGGGGGCAGGAGATAGAGATGCCATTCAACTACACCGAGACCAGATTGAAAGGGAGAGGGCTATTACTGGATGAGTTCGAGAGGGGGCTGGACGCTGTGTGGCTGAGAACCAGAGGATAGAAGAAATAGGTGAGCCTCCTAACAAGTCTGATTCTATATCAACCCAAACCCTGGTCCCAGGCGAGGAGTGCCATTGGACACATTGAGCTAGATGTGCCGCATAGTAATAATTGCGGAGATTGGGTATGCCGAGGCCACCTGCCATGGGAGAGCGTTGTAGAATACGAGCAGAGATCCTGGGTCTCTTATTTAACCAAATATAGCGCATGATAGAAGTTTGCAGCATTTTAAAAGTAGAGGGAGGAACTTTGATGGGGAGGGTATGGAAAAGGTAAAGCAGCCTGGGGAGCAAATTCATCTTCACTGATGTAATCCGGCCCACCCAAGATATTATCAACTTGTCCCAAGAAATCATGTCTTTTTTAAAGCATGCTATCAATTGGGGGTAGTTTGCTTGGTAGACGTCTTCTACCTTTCTAGTAATTGCTATACCCAGATATTTGATACTATCGGAATTCCAGTGAAATGGAAAATTTAGCTCCAGAAGCTGCTTCAACTTCTGGGATATTGAGATCCAGGATATCCGTCTTGGCCGTATTGACCTTAAAGTTCAAGACTATAGAAAAATGATCGAGCTCCTGAAATAGGTTTGGTAACGATGTTAGGGGATTAGTAATGGTAAGGAGGATGTCATCTGCGTAGAGCGCAATCTTATAGATGTTGGAGGATAATTGTATGCCGGAGATGTTGGGATTTTGTCGTATTTTCAAGGCCAGGGGTTCTATGGTAAGTGCAAACAGAAGTGGGTAGAGGGAGCAACCTTGTAGTGTTCCGTTTTGAATTTGAAAAGATGGGGAGGAACACCCATTCACCTGAACAGAAGCGGTTGGATTGACATACAGGGCGGAGACCCCTTTAAGAAAGCGGTCTTTGAAGCCATAAGCAGAGAGGGTCTTCATCATGAAGGGCCAGCCAATGCGGTCAAATGCCTTTTCGCCATCAAGGGATAAAAGGAGGGAGGGTAGTTTACGCTCATTGATATACTGGATGAGGTCTATAGTCCTTCTGGTGTTGCCTGCCGGCCTGGGGCAAATCCAACCTGATCGGGCTGTACTAATTTCAGGAGGATACAATTAACCCTATTTGCAAGAACTTTAGCATATATTTTCAAATACTACGTTAAGTAAGGATATGGGACGATAGCTACTACAAAGAGAAAGGTCTCTACCGTCTTTCGGTATAACGGTAATCCGGGCTCGGGTCGTGGCCAGGTCAAAGGGGGCCCCATCGAGTAGAGTTAAACCAAGCAGTCAGCTTTGGACTGTGGATCCCTGCAAATTTCTTATAATACTTAGCAGGGAAGCCATCCGGGGCAGAAGCTACCTTCATAATACGTAAAGCTGTAATAGTTTCTTTGTTTGTTATATCGGAACTGATAATTTAAATTTATGATTTAGATAGTTGCGGGAGTTTACAAGAACGCAGGTAGGCATTTATTTTTCTATCTAAGTCAGGAGGTGCTGGATCTGAGGCGTTCAAGTTGTATAGTGAAGAGTAGTATGTCTGAAATTCCTTCAGAATAGCGTTTGGGTTATATGTTGACTGCCCTTTAGAGGTCTTGATAGACGAGATTGCGTTACGTGTGCGCCTCTGACGGAGTTTTGGGGCTAGTTTGGAGTCCGCCTTGTCACCTTTCTCGTAAAAGAGCTGCTGAGTCCATTTAAGGGTACCGGCTGTTTTTTTGGATAGTACTGCATTGAGCTCTGCCCCTCACTATCGTCAACTCTCTCAGGTGTGACTTGTCTATGGAGCCTTGATGCTGGGTGAGTAGGGAGAGAAGACGAGCTTCCAGTGTGGATATCTGTTCTCGCTCTTCCTTATGTCGGGATGAAGCTATGCTAATAAGGCGTTCACGAATTGTGGCTTTATGCGCCTCCCAGATCATAGACAAAGATATTTCAGGGGTTTCATTAAGATTAAAGAATTCAGTGAGGGCCTCTGAAATCTTTAGGCATGTCGCAGGATTAAGCAAAAGATAATCATCCAATTGCCAGTTTGGACTTCGCTTGGGGAGATTTCCCATGTCCAACTGAAAAGAGATACCCATATGGTCTGTCCAAGTGAACGGGTGAACCTCAGCTCTGCGAAGCTTGGTAGCTAGTTTAGCGTCAACCAGGAAGTAATCTATTCGAGTGTATACATTATGGGGGTGAGAGTAAAAAGTATAACCTCTATCAGTGCCATTAACCACCCGCCAAGCATCCAGAAGAGAATTCTCCTTTAATAATGAGGCAAATCTAGTAGCCTGCCGCACAGTATGTGCCTGGGATTGAGATGAAGGTGTGGGCAATGGTGATCTATCTAGAGAGGGATCTAGAATCATGTTAAAGTCGCCTCCCATAAGCAAATGGCCTTCGGCATGTTTATGTATACGGCTGAAAAGTCTCTGGAGAAAGGAGATTTGGGCGTTTGGGGTATAGCAGCATACCAGGGTGACCGGGAGCTGGCCCAATGTGCCTATAAGCATAAGATAACGACCCTCTGGGTCTGTGATCGAGCGGCACACCACCAGTGGGACAGATGGTCTTATCAGAATGGCCACACCTCGATGCTTAGAGGCAGCTGAGGCGAAAAAAGTCTGCGAGAAGAGCTTTCCTCGGAGTGTTGCATGAGGTTCGGTTAAGTGGGTCTCTTGCAGGAAAACGATATCTGCATGTGACTTTTTAAGGGCGGCCAGAAGTGTAGTACGTTTCTGGGGTGTGTTCAACCCCTTAACGTTGACTGTCAGTAACTTAAGAGACATGCTGTAGGAGATAGTCTAAAATGCTTTACCGAGGGGCTCCCCCGTATCCCCGACCCTTTATGGATCGCGACGGGTACATGTTTTGGCGGAAAAGGCATGAGAGCGTGAATAAAGTTGGGAAATAGAAAGATTAGGGGGCAAGGGACAAGGTCAAGTTTAAGCCGTCTGCAACCAGCCAGGGAGGAGAAAGGAAGGCCGGACATAGAGTGGCCGACCTATGGTTGATAGACTTCGGAGAGCAAGGAAAGTGTTGCTACAAGGCGCAGCAACAGTAGGGGGTGGGGCGCGGGCAGGGAAGGCCCAAGCTGGGATAGAGTTCGGGGAGTGGGTGTAAGAGTGCGGGGGGCATCAACAAAAATAGTTTAGATTTGGTTTACAAACATCAACCTGTAAGACAAACCACTAACTGGTCTAGTACAAAACTATACTAAATAGTAATAATAACAATAACAGTATAACATTAGACTGGTGAACTACTTAGATTAGTTTTAATATGTACTGTACCCATTTACAGTTTGCCAAATTGTAATATGTTTATGGTAAGTGTTGGCCATCCCTTGCATATGAAGTATGATATGTTTATTGTTTTTGCTGTGATTACAATTTATATATTTTTATATACAGTGAGCTTATCCATTGCTTTTTTTCATATTTTTATAATATGTTTCATGATATATAGTTTAATAAAATTCGGTTTGTCGTTTAAAAATACCTTTGCTTCTTTATATCAAATAGTTACAGAAGGCACTCAATTCCTATTCTTGTTCCCTATGTAATAGACTTAAAAAGATATGTATTCCAATATGCTACCAAAAGAAATTTCTATGTCTCCTAAGAAAAACAATACAAAATTCACTTTGCTAATTGATAAAATTATATAATTATCTGTAAAATGGATACACCCAACACCTGAAAATGGACTTGGCCATGAAAGTGGGAACCTTGCATTCACAAAGTGATGAAAGAGTTTTAAAGTAGTTTTGTAGATTAGAGTAAACTCCCAAATAAGACCATTTTGGAACCCAGATATAACTGTTTTAGTATAGAGCTTGACTCTTTACAGTTGTACTTTGCTGTTATGAAATCTCACGATTTTGGAACTATAATCACCACTGTACCTATACATGTAGCCATCTTGTTCATGACATGTCCTGTTTGTGTCATTCTTATTATTATTTGAGTACCACCTTGTGGAGCAATGATATTTTCTCAAGGCAGGCCTGGGAGTTGCTAGACATCATACCAAAATGTTGAAGAGGCCACCAAGTCCCTCCAAAATCTACAGCTAAATACACATTCAGCCTCCATCCTTAGGGATCGTACATGTAGCAGTAGAAAAATAATACCTGTTATCAATGCAAGGGTTGTGACTGTGCCTGATGGCTTAAGCACATGGTTTTGTCCAGAAAACTTATGTAAGAAAACTTACTCAATTTCGTGCCTAAGTTCCTTAATGAATCCTTAATGAATCAGGAGGACAAGATGATTACATTGTAAGATAAATATTTTCAGATAACATTAACATTAAATTCATTAAAATAAATAGGGGAAATAGTCATGGCAAATTATTATCCTGTTCTTCACCTTTTTTCTATGTAGCTCGCAAAATAAAGATATTTTTTGCTCTCCTCTGCCAAAAGGCTATATCTGTCACAAAAACAAATATAAAATGAAACTATGTACAAAGAAGAAAAACAAAGTTATTCCCTGTGAAATAGGCACATTGCCAAAATGTAAAAATTGACTTGGGGAAAAAAAACATCTAGGGCCTGATTCATTAAGGATCTTAACTTGAGAAACTTTTTATTTCAGTCTCCTGGACAAAACCATGTTACAGTGCAAGGGGTGCAAATTAGTATTTTGTTTTAGCACATAAGTTAAATACTGACTGTTTTTTCATGTAGCACACAAATATCAACTTTAAATTTCAGTGTACAAATAAGCTATCAAGTATTTGTGTGCTACAGGAAAAAACAGTGAAGTGAACCTCTGTTAAAAAGATCCTGTATTCGCTTACCTCCTTGTCTATACCAAAAGTCAAGGCACAGGTCTAGAATCAATTGTGATAGGGCAATAGTGAAGAGGTTAGCTGAGGGGAGTTGATAATCTGGTGATAAGAGCGTCATTTTGTCCCAGACAATAAGGGAATAAATTTACACAATGAAAGGAAGTTGTTGAGCTTGGTCTGTTAGGTTTGTCTAGTGACAAAAGGTCTGCCAGCGGGAATGGAGAGGAACTGTATTGTTCAATGGACACCCAAAGTGTAAGTGGGGAAGGAGCCTGCCAGTCTCTAAGTTGGTCTAGTAAGGCAGCATGTTGGTAAGCTTCCAACTTAGGAGTTGCTAGGCCACCTCTTAATTTAGATCTAAACATTTGTTCTCTAGATAGCCTAGGTTTCTTATTGCGCCAAATGAAGCTAAATTCGATAGCATAGAATTTATTGAGTAGGGACATGGGAACAAGGTAGGGGATGGATAGAAACAAATACAGAATTTTTGGAAGCAACATCAGTTTTAAGTCAGCTACTCTACCCATCCAAGATATTTCAAAGTTTACCCATGATTTGGTGAGGAAAGAACCACCAAACCCAAATTTGTTTAGGATTGCAGACACATGTTCCCAATGGATTCTATCGAAGGCTTTTTCAACGTCCAGCTATAGTAATAATGGGTATGGAATTAGCTGAATGATTCTCACAAATGTTTAAAACCCTCTTTGTGTTGTCTGGTGTCTGTCTACCAGGCACGAAACCCACTTGGTCTAAATGAATTAGTTGTGGTAGGATGGGGTTTAACCAGTTCGCAATCAGTCTGCCAATTTGTTTTTAGATCGGAGTTAAAAAGTGCTATGGGATGATAGTTGTGGCAATAGGATGGATCTTTACCTGTTTTTGGGATGGTAATTATTTGCGCCTCAAACATTTCTGCAGGGAGGAATGTATCTCGGGTGGCTGAGTTAAATAGATGCGTAAGGACTGCGGTCAGCTCGGGCTGGAAAGTCTTGAGTGAAGCCATCAGGGCCGAGGGCTTTGCCACATTTCATGGCCTTTATGGCATCTTTAACCTCATCCTCCTTTCAGTCCGAACTCAAAGCCAGAGCCGCCTCCGGGGGATAAGAATGGAGAACTGGGGGCCATGATTTATTAATAGACTAAAGATAGCTGGGTCAGAGTTGCGTCTGTCTTTCGGTTGTAAAGATCCTCATAGTGTGAAGCGAATCTATTCACTATGCTAAAGAGGTTAGAAATATCATCATCATCATTTATTTATATAGCGCCAACATATTCCGTAGCGCTTTGGTATGGGTATCTTGTGAGTTATGTATAGCCTTAATCCTGTTAAATGCATTTTTTCCTCGGAGCTTGCGGGCCAACAGTTTAGTGTGTCTGTTACCTAAGGTATAAAATCGCTGATTTAGTCTGGTTATTGTTACAACTCTGTCTGTTGTTTGTACCTAGCAACAGTGCCTCATACCACCAGAGGTGCTGCTATTCTGTTCCTGAACTCTTCTACTTGCCTGAAGGAGTTAATCTCCTTGCATTATGCCTGATTAGAACTGCACCTGTCGCACTGCTTGAAGTACCTGCCTCTAGCTGTGCTCTGTGCAGTTCATCTGTTTGTTCCTGGCTGCTGCTAGCCTGCTCCTGTGCTGTTTGGTATATACCTGCTGGACTGAACTTCTGTGTATGACCCCTGCCTGTACCTTGGACCTTGCCTGAGACCCCGAATCGTTTGCCTGTACCTTGGACCACGCTGTTTTGCCTGTTGCCCTGACATTTTGGTGAGACTTCTGGACCTTGCTTATTTGCTTGATCTCTGCCTGGTTATTTTGATTTGTTTGTCTGATCACTGCTTGATCCCTGGACTCTGTCTGCTTTCCTGGACAGCCTTGTGCCTTCTGGACTGGGGTAAAACTTATAATACCTGTTCCTGCCATTTTTACTATACAGTCTCCTTAGGAACCTGTTCTTATCAGTGGATCTGAGTTATCTTTGTTTGTTTGTGTATTTACCTGAATAAAGACACTTTGCTTTACACTTCTGTTGCTCTTCATGAATGCACTGGGATTCATAACAGTTATGGCATTGTTTATCTGTAAAAGGGAAACATTGTTAATTTTCCTGCTTAAGGCAGTCAGTTCGGCTTTAATCTTGGGATCCTGAGGTGAATTTTTGTGTTGGGCTTTTAATGTTGAAGCTCGTAAGAGACCTGAATTTCATGGCAATGGGGTTTCTGGGATCAGTCTCGGGACTCCTGAGACTAGCTGTGGCAGGAGTGTAGTGGAAACTGGGGGGCCGGATGAATACCTTGCTCATAGAGCTTGCACTAATCCCATAAACAGGATGTTAGGAGGAGGAATGCTGGACTGGACTTCATACTGAAATAAATGCCTGCAATCTGGACCTGATGGACTGGAGCCTGGAAAAGGGAACAGGGGGGACCTGAACCCACGACGAGAGACTCAGTGCTTCCAAGAACTCAGAGACTCAGGCAAATATAGTACTACAACTGGGACTGGGAAGACTCGGAACTCAGGCAGAGGATATACAGGGGTGGTAACCTCCTGAAAAGACTAAGCCTGAAACTGGCCCAGGGCAACTCAGAACCTGAGTTAGGCCTGGAACCCCTGAGTCACAGAAATGGCTCCAGAAGGTGGGTGACTCAGAGCAACTACCTACTACCCCAGATAGCCAGTAGGAGAGAAAGGAATAGATTGAGGAGAGGAGGATTCACACAGAAGTTAATAGCTGGAATCTGTACACAAGCAGATAGAATGAATGTGTTTCCACACGAGGAATAAATAACCAAAGTATTTATTTCAGCAGGCAGAATAAAGCTGAATTCACATGAAGGGTTAATGGTTTGCAGTTCATATAACTGCAACAGGATGAAGCTGAATTCACACAAGGGGTTAATGGTTTGCAGTTCATATAACGGCATACCCGATGAACCTGAACTTACTCAGAGAGTTAATGGTAGAAATCCATAGAACAGCAAACTGGGTGAAGCTGAATTTACACAAAGGACTGATGGTTGAGATCTGTATACAGCAGACAGGATGAATCAGTAAACAAACAGAAGCTGTGGTAGTCTAGAACTAGGAAAGTGTTGCACTGGCAAATTGCTGAGTGTAGGAGGGGACTCCTATAGCCTGCAGAGGAAGCCAGTTGGTGGATGAGATCAGGGGCTAGATTTACTAAGCTGTGGGTTTGAAAAAAATGGGGATGTTGCCTATAGCAACCAATCAGATTATAGCTTTCATTTATTTAGTACCTTCTACAAAATGATAGCTAGAATATGATTGGTTGCTATAGGCAACATCCCCACTTTTGCAAACCCGCAGCTTAGTAAATCTAGTCCCAGATGTTCAGACTCAGCAGGATGTTTAGCAAATGTCTACCCAAGATGGCAGCCTCCAGTACTGCAGACAGAAGTCACGCTTGTCCCAGGATAGAATGCTGCATTCGATCAGGAGGGAGATGTACTGTGATATGGTACCGCTGAGTGGTGTAAACAGGACTAAGATCCCGATTCGTGATACTGAACTTCTGTTTGCATTTTTATGATTGTAGCTGCAATTTGAATAGCGGCTCCTCTCATAACTGTCTTAAGGGCGCACCAATGGATTTAAACTGTTGTATCTTCTATGTTGAATGATCTCTAAATAAGACTCTAATGACTCCCTCATTACTTGAGCCCCTCCCGAATCAGCCACAATGTAGTCTGCCAATTGCCAGGGTCTAGGTGGGCAATGCCCAACAATGAGTTCCAACTGCCACACCAAAGGGGATGGTCTGACCAGGTAATGGCTAAAATCTCAACTCTTTTGATGTGTTGTAGAGACCACTTATCAGATAATACAAGATAATTTCTTCAGTATAAATTGTGTACATGGGAGAAGTATGTGTAGTCCTTCTCACCTGGGTGGTATGCCCTCCACATGTCATACAAGTCATATTCCGCTAACAGTTGAGAAAACGCCAAGGAGACCATAGCAGAGGATGTTGTCGTTTATTTGAAGGGACTGGAAGTGCAGTCTAGCTTAGGATCTGGAGCTCCATTGTAATCCCCCATACATAATTGTGTTCCACATTTTACTTTGTGGATGGCTTTACATAGCTTCCTGAGGAAAGGGAGTTGGTGAGAGTTCAGGGCATATAAAGAGACTAACGTAAAAAAACTGACTTCCTGTTTTCCCCACTAGTATCGGATATCTACCATTTTTATTCAGTGATTTGTTTCTACAACTTAAAGGGGCAGTTGGCGCTAATCAAAATGGCTACTTCATTTCTCTTAAACGGGCCAGAGGCTGAATAGCAAGTTGCATATTTAAGTTTATGAAATTGTGGTGAGGAATTTAAGGTGAAGGGGGTCGCCTGTATCGTTACAATATCGGCCTTTTGGGCTATAAAACTTTTAAGGGCGATCCTCCGTTTATTGGGGGAGTTCAAGCCCTTCGCATTTATAGAAAGAAAGTTAATCATTAACCTAGTATTTTAAGTTGAGTAGGATAGCGGACCCAGAAGGCTGACCGGAGCGGTCATCGTCTCCAATTGGGGAGGAAGCGGGGAGAAGGACACATTAGAAAAGGGGGATAAAGAATAGCAAGAGAACAAAACTGAAATAGTACCCGTAAGGGAACTAACACTTATGACACTAAGTAGAGGAAAGGAAGTGGCAGGAAAGTAGTATGTATGTGGGGGCGTGTGCCCGGGCCATGGGCGCCCCAATCTAGAACCTTCTATTCATAACATATAATCAAAGCTATTAAGTATACCAATATAACGTGTCTTTACTCTGCGACAGAACTACAACTTATCACGGAGTCGCTAAATGCCTTAATACAAAAATAATAGGTATTACCAATAGCATAAGAGTTTAAACAATTTAAGCCATAACATCATTAGAGTCATAACAGGGTATAAACAAGAGCTGCTCGAGCTTGGTTCTCCGAGAACTAAGCCCACATGAACGTCACTGATCTGAGTGCCGAGCCGGCTCAGTACTTTTGCGCGCCCTCGCAAGTGAAAACGAGGCAAAACGTCACTGTTGCGTTGTCGGATCTCGCAAATTCGGGATTCTATAAGTATCGCCCACCACGGAGATCCAGCGCCATTTCACAGAGAGACACAGAAGGGGTAGCAGGGTTATTGGCAGTCTCCAGTGCAGTTGGGCAGCGTCATTAATGAAAGACAAAGCGGAGGGGTGGCAGTCTCCAGTGACATTGTACTGTGCCATAGCTCACCCAGAAACAAGAGAGGTGGCAGTTTTCAGTGCTGAAACAGAAATTATAGTAATAGGGCTGGCAGTGTTATTAAAAGTCTACAGTCACATTGTACTGTCATCAAAGTGGATTCACATCAGTCCACAGAAGACCAGGATCACCAAGCAACTGCTGGCACCAGTCATGATGATAGTAATCCTTCTACATCGTCTGCTAAAGCCTATGTTAAAATGCATAGTGTTTTTAAGTCAGGGAAACAAATATGTAAGCACCTTTTACCTTTTGTAAAGAGAAAAAACACCTGTAATCCAGGCAAAGTTAAGTGCTGAAAAAAATAAAATTGCCAACATGCCTTTCTACACACGCACTGGCAAGGAAGAATCAGACCTTCGCTATGAGTGCTAGTTCTGCAACTGTCAGTGAGCCATCTTATTGTAAGGTTAGTGTTGACGATACAAGACCTTGGGGTAAATGTATTATGGTCCGGTTTTTTCAACTTCCCGGAAATCGGCATTTACAGCTAAAATTTAAAGCGGTGCTGGCTTGTAAATGCAAGTTTGCCTTTACAAGCCAGCGCCGCTTTAAATTTTAGCTGTAAACTCGCCGATTTCCAGCAAGTTGAAAAAACCGAACCATAATACATTTACCCCCTTGTCATTCTGACTCAAAAAGTGGTGCCCAAATACTTTTACGTGTAAAGACTGAGCTGGAAGAAAACAGTAAGGCATTAGAGGAAAATGTATGTTCAGATTCAGAAATGACACAAATCCCTGAGGAGAGTCTATCCACGAGTGTTAGGTGTAAGCCTGAAATTTCTGATACTATACTCCTAAAGAAGCCTCCTTTCAGCATTTCTGCAGATGTGTGGATGACCAGTCCAAGTGTAGCCGGTGATACACAAATTGAGGATGCCACTTGAAATTGCAATAGGATGAGGGGGATATTTGTGTAGCTGACGTCGGCCGCTAATGAGGATGTTGATGAGGATGATGTTTGTGTAAGTCCAGCACTAGTGTAAGCAGTTCTTGCACGTGATAATAATGCCATTGTCATGCCTGGGCATAAGACCAAAAAATCCACCTCTTATGTGGAATTATTTTTCCCCAAATCCTGACAGCAGTTGTCTAGTCATTTGCAGCGTTTGTAAAGCCACAGTCAGTAGAGGTAAGGACCTTAACCATCTAGGAACCTCATCCATGTTACGCCATTTGAAGCGAGTTCATGGCAAGCTGTTAGGAAAATCTCAAACTTAAGCTAAAAAAATAACAACAAGCAATCCAGTATCGGCTAGCTTCCTTTTCTCACCTAGATCCCGGCGCCTGCAATCTACACCCACCACACCGTCCTCATAAATATCCTATGTAGCAATCGGAGTTAGTCCTGCATCCAAGTTGCTAAGGCTAGATGACTCCTCCACTACCCATGATTCCTCTGAAGAATTATTGATCGTTAGTCCTGCTGCTGCTGCTGGGGGTGGGTCTTCAAACCAGAAGCAGACCAAGAAGAAGAGTACTAGTAGTTTACAACAATTGACTGTTAAACAATCCTTTGCAAGAGGAAGCAAGTATGAAAACTGTCACCCAGTCGCAAAGCGGATCACAGACGCCATGGTGACTATGCTAGTATTAGATCTGCGTCCAATATCCACTATTAATGCAGCTTGTTTTAGACCGTTAATTGAAGTCTTGTGTCCCCGTTACCAAATTCCGTCACGACACCATTTTACAAGAAAAGCTATTCCTCACCTGTACAAGAAGGTTCGTAAAAATGTAATAATTGGGCTAAAAAATGCCATTCTACCCCCACAAGGGGGTAAGGACTTAGTTGCCCCTATCCCGCAGGTCGCGGTCCCCTGGATGTGTGCTAGGCAGAGTAGTAGGTGGAGCCAGATGTGGAGGAGAGATGACGGCAGCTCAGAGGAGTAATGGAGGAGTAGAACTATTGCTAACCCGATGATGGTAACACAGAGCAGCAGCAGGATAGTTCCTGGGACAGCGGCAGTTCAATAGAGGCAATAGCGGTGTAGAACTATTGCTGATCCGAAGATGGTAACTCAAAGCAACAGCAGGTGAGTCACTGGTACAGCGGCAGTTCAATAAAGGCAGTTGCGGTGTAGAACTATAGCTGGTCCAAAGATAGTAACTCAGAGCGGCAGCGGGAGGAATCGTGAGAGGTAGCGTCCACACTGGAGCAACAGCAGAAGAGTCAGACCGAAGGGAGCCAGATCCTTACAGAGAGTGAATGAACTCGAAGAACAGGCATTGGACAGGAGGAAGTGGGAGGTTTAAATAGCGCTCCAAAATGCCAGGACCAATGGGGAACAAATAGGTCATAAGAGAGGGGAGAAAGTCTTGCACACGCACAGAGCGAGAGGCCAGGGGGTTGGATATATGCAAGGGTGTCATCAGGATACCGGCATTACCGCTTACAGGAGGAAGGTGACAACGCCGGTGCCCGTCCGCGGGGCCGGTGTGTGACAGAAACTGGGCAAATTAAAGATTGTATGACTGTGACAGCCCATTGGGTTGGAGATTCGTCTTCAGCAGGAACAGCAGCAGCATGTACCCGACTATGTCACATTTTTCACAGGCAGGCTATTTTGTGTATCACCGGCTCCGCTAAGAGGCATACAGCTGACAATCTGTTACAAAAACTAAGGGATGTCATTGCAACATGGCTTATTCCACTTGGACTGTCCTCAGGATATGTCATTTCTGATAAGGCCACCAATATTGTGAGAGCATTACAGCTGGGTAAATTCCATCACATTCCCTGTTTTTCTCACACATTCAACTTGGTGGTGCAGAGCTTTTTGAATGACAGGGACATGCAGGTGATGCTGTCTGTGGCCCGTAAAATATCTGGACATTACCGCCATTCTGCAACAGCATGTAGGAGATTGCAGCAGCTACAAGAACAATTTAATTTGCCCTGCCACCAACCGTAGCAAGAGGTGGTAACGAGGTGGAATTACACCCTGTGTATGCTTCTGCGGATGGAGGACCAGCGAAAAGCCATCCACGCTTATTCCACAAGCCATGACATTAGGAAAGGAGGGGGAATGTATTTTACTTAAGCACAGTGGAGAATACTTTCCGTGTAGTGCATGGTGCTGAAACCACTCCAAGTAGTCACCTGTGAAGTGAGTTCAGACACTGCTAGCTTGAGCCAAGTGATTCCCTTAATTAGACTTTTGGAAAAGCAACTTGAGAAACTGAAGAAGGAGATGAAACAAAGCCATTCCGCTAAGTATGTCAGACTTGTAGATCAAGTACTTTACTAGTTTCACCAGGATCCAAGAGTTATCAAAATCTTGAAATCGGATCAACGACTGTGCTTGATCCTAGGTTTAAGGGCTATCTCTATTTCTTTCCATCTGACCCAAATCTCAAAAGATGCAATGAGCTCCTGGGGAGCAAGATGACAGCTCAAGTGTTACGTGACAGGACGGGATCTCCTCCTTCAGTTTCTCAGTCAACTGCTGCTAGGAAAAAACTTAACTTTCCCAAGAGATCCAGGGATGATGCAGTTGATTCAGAACAACATTTTGACGTCTGGGGGTAAATGTATTAATCTCCGGATTCTTGAACTCTCGCGGGAGTTCAAGAATCCGGAGATTAATACATTTACCCCCTGGTCTAAAAGAATTGACCAAAAACCGTGACACCTCTGCCTTAACTCCACCTGATCCTACTATCAGCATCCAAAAAATGGTGGAGGTTTATTATTATTATTTTTTTTAAATGGTATAAAGACAACAGTTTTATTAACAATGAACAGCGTTGCTTGCAGAAGTAATTTGAGCATGGATGTCTTAATTGACGTGTATATGTATTACTCAAACTTTCCATTTTGCTGCTGTTTCATCAATATTGAACAAAGTGTTTGTAATTTGCACTTTACGTCAAAGGTACCTAGATATATTTACATTTTTTGGATGGGGCAGATTCGAAGCTCAGTGATGACCTTCCTTTTTGCTGTGAATGTCAATGGCTATTTTTAGTGCATTGTCTGGAACAAGATCCGATATACTCATGTCAGAGTGATCACAGCCAATTTTTGGATACCTGGCGGATTTACCCTTCTGAAGTTAGTTTTCAATCGTCCATTTAATTGCTTCTCTCTCGTACATGTCATCACATACTTTGTTTTTCACTGGGTTCACCATCTCCAACTGTGTTCTAGAGGTGCACTGGGTGACTGCGATATCCTCCTCCATCTTACAAAGCGTAGTCTGCAGGGGACGGTGACACACCCATTTGTTTTTTCAAGTCTCTTAGCTGTTCTTTAAACTGGACATATATATCGTCTTGCCTCAGGGCCTCCTCTGCATTATTCTTCTGAAGCGCAGTGTATCTCTTGTGTACAAGCTCTCCTTAATCTGTGATCTCATACGGTGGGTCATGTTTTAACTGAAGTATGGTCTCCTCAACTGCATCTATATATTGGTTTAAATCTCAATGCAGCATATTCCAACATGAGGGATTTAATGCTGCCCACCTGTTCCGTGTCACAGTCTGTCTGAAGCAGATCTAATGCCACTCCAGTTGTAATATCCATTCCTGTGTCTACATAAGTTTGGAAGTTCTTCAGGCATGAGAGGGGGAGAGGAGAAGGAGATTAAAGATACTGCATGAGCAGACATGGTTTAATAACGTAGAGTTCATTGACAGTGTAATGTAGAGTTCATTACCAATAGCTTAGCTTCAAGGCAGCTAAGCTATTGGTAGCTTGTTTTGTGGGGGCCCAAACAAACCAAGCACTTCAGCCACAAAAGTGGCACTCCTTGTCGATGGAGTGCTTGGTTTGTTAACTATACATGTCCTTTTCAATATCTTACATAAGGGTGAGTGGGAGGGCCCAAGGACAATTCCATCTTGCACCAATTTTCTTTTCTGTGTCTGCTGTGTGGCAATGTTTCCTAGATGTGCTATGAACTGCCATGTGTTTGTACTCGCTGCAGTCTTTGTACGAAAGTGTATGAATATTATATTGTGACCTGTGAGGAGGTCAAAATTGACTGGAAATTAGTGTTATTGGGGTTAAAAATAATGTAGGAACAAAAAAAGAGCAAAATTATGTGATTTTAGCAATTTAGTCTATTAAGTCCTGTCACTTAAATCTCTGCTGTCTTTCCAAGCTGTCCCTGCGGTGCTCAGGCTCTGCTGGTTTCAGATCTCTCTGCAAGATGCTGCCCAGTCTGTCTCCACTCCAGAGATCCCTCCAGATTCAGGGTATGGGTGCTGCCATCTTGGATTCGGTCACATGATTCCTCCCAGCCAATCGGGATAGTAGCCTCCACTTCTGGTTTGCCTCCAAAACCAGTTCCTGGGAGCTGCCATCTTGGATATAGTCACCTGATCTATCTCAGCAACTCAGAGTGCTGCTTCTGCCCAGTTGACCGTGTCTTCAGTAAGAAATGTTTCTGAGTGTGAGCCTAGGACTATAGTATAAATTGACGAGATCATGACAGAGAATAAGCAAAATGTCAAGTTTAAAAATATTCAAATAATCTTGGGCTAGTATGAGGTGCTTTTGCCTAATTAATCTAGCGAGGCCAAGTGTGAGTTATTGGTGAGATGTGTAATACATTCAACACCCACATTGGACCAATACGTCAAGTGTCCAGAATAACATCCTGGTGGAAATGGGACTGTCCTATATCAGGCTAATAAGGGAAATAGTGATAACGAGGTTAATCTTATGAATGGAGATGCCCCACACCTTTAGTGCAAATTTGAGAGTATATAAGAGAATAGGATTAATATGCGACAAGGTTTCGGAAATTCACATAAGAGAGGAGAGTGATTAAAATTTGGCTTCAGCATTCACCTAGGATATATTACCATATGTAGCAAAGGTTGTTACAACTTGAGCCAGATGAGCAGCCCAATAGTAGAGCTTGACATCTGGAAACCCTCTACCTCCTGCTAAAATTGATTTCTTAAGGATTCTTAAGAATGTTCGTGGGGGCTTCCCATTCCATCAAAATTGTATAAATATCTGCTGTAGTTTTTTGAACATACAGTATGGGACAGGTAGTGGGAGGGTCTGGAAATGGTAATGGAGTTTAGGTAGGACATTGTCACGGGCACTAGGAGTCTTTACCCAGGGATCACCAGGTGATAGGCTTACCAGAGCAGTATAGGTGGTAATATGGTACTCTGGTAGCAGGGTGATCACGGAACAGGAAATAGCAGATGATGAGATGCTCAGGAAAGTCTATGACTAGCAGCACTGGCAATATGGAGGTAGTAATACACGAGGAACTGTATGGACAAAGGACACGTGAAGGTAGTCAGTGGTCTGCGGTAGCAAGTTGTACCACTGCTATAGTGAGGAGGAATGTCCAACAGAAACGAGGAGGTGATGAGAGTCAGCGGTCTGCGGATAGCAAGTTGTACCGCTGTCTGAGTGAAGGAATGGAATCCAAGTGGAGGTATCCGGGGAGTCAGTGGTCTGCGTTAGCAAGTTGTACCACTGCTATGTGAGAGGATACTGGAGCAGGAGAAACTGGAAACAGGGGTCAGTGGTCTGCCACTAGCAAGTTGTACCACTGAATATATATGTGAGGAGGTGCACGGGGAGAGACTGCAACACAATATATACACGGGCACCTTGACTTTGATCCACAGTAATATGCACAATATATACACGGGCACCTTGACTTTGATCCACAGTAATATGCACAATATAAATGTATAAATGACTGAACAACACTGCCAATATAGAAAGTCTCTTGAAGTAATCCAGCATGAGATAACACAGTCAATGATGGCAATAGACTCAGCGGATAGTACACTCCAGAGGAGAACCAACACAGTCCAGCAAGGTATGCAATACACAGCACAGTCAATGGGAAGTATGCATACCGTGGTTCAGGAGAAGGCAGTCAGACAGAAGTGCAGAGATACCTGAACGGCAGGAGGCCGGCAGGATGCAAAGTCCCTGGATGGGTGAAGCGGTGGTCTAGCAGGTGCAGCGCACAGGTAGGTAGACCAGCAGGGAACCCAGGAAGGCGTGGAGAGCGGATCAGCAGAAGATGGACGATAGCACTGACAGCAGCAGCAGGACTCTGCGCCCACGGAGGTAACCAGGGGCAACCAACAGGACCCACAGTGATGGAACACGGGATGGCAGAGTAGACCAGGAGCTGTAGATCCAGGAGTGTAGCGGATGGCAACGTGAGCAGTAGACTGGAAACACAGGAGAGCTGAGATGAGGCGGCAATGCACAGGGGTAGCGGATAGGAATCAGCTAACAGTCACAATGATGAACACAGGCGAGTTGCAAGCTGGAGACTGTAGTGCACGGAAGCAGCGGATAGGAATCAGCTAACAGTCACAATGATGAACACAGGCGAGTTGCAAGCTGGAGACTGTAGTGCACGGAAGCAGCGGATAGGAATCAGCTCAGGAACTTGATGATGATCAGGTGAGTGGATGTGAAGTGAAGGCTGGAGTGCACGGAGGCAGCAGATAGGAATCAGCAAACAGCCACAATGATAATAATAGCGTTGAAGTGAATTAGAAGACTGTAGTGCACGGAGGCAGCGGATAGGAATCAGCAAACAGTCACAATGATAATAATAGCGTTGAAGTGATTTAGAAGACTGTAGTGCACGGAGGCAGCGGATAGGAATCAGCTCACAGTCACGATGATACAGTAGATGGTAGAAGTGGTATGGGAACCACAGGAGTAGAAGTGGTTTGGAAACCACAGAGGTAGAAGTGGTTTGGAAACCACAGGAATCAGCAGCGCTGAATACACGAGGAATACAGGAACACCTTCAGAGACTCATGGGGAATGAGACTCCAAGATCAGGCAACGTGGTATTGACCACAGGTGCTTAATATAGGGAGTGTTGCCTGATCTGCCAATTAAGTTAAAGGAACATACACTGAAGGATTAGAAAGGGCTGCGCATGCGCAGACCCTCAGGATGGCGGACGGCCACGGTTCCTAAATGTCCGGGAAGAAGCACTCACAGTCCGGTGAGTGACAGTACCCCCCCTTTTAAAGGTGGGCACAGAACGCCTAGAACCGGGCTTGTCCGGATTTTTGGAATAAAACTTCTTCAGAAGAGCTGGAGCATTAAGATCTTCAGCTTTGATCCATGAACGCTCTTCAGGACCAAAGCCCTTCCAATGAACGAGGAAACGGAGGACTCCTCGCGAAATTTTTGCATCCAATACCTCAGTAATCTCGAAATCCTCCTCCTGATGAACTTGAACTGGCTGCGGTGCTGAGGGAGGAGTCGAGAAACGGTTGATGATGAGAGGTTTGAGCAAGGACACATGGAAGGCATTGGAAATCCGAAGATTCTTAGGAAGAAGAAGTTTAACACATACTGGATTGATAATTTGAATGATCCTATATGGACCAATAAAACGAGGGGCGAATTTCATAGATGGAACCTTCAAACGAATATTTTTGGTAGATAACCAGACACGATCTCCAATTTTTAGTGGTGGAATAGCCCGCCTCTTCTTATCTGCGAAAGACTTATATTTATTAGATGTCTTCTTTAAACAGGTTTTGACCTGAGACCAGATATTTTTGAAGGTTTGACAAGCAGTCTCCACAGCAGGAACTTGGGTGGGCGGGAGGGCAGGAAATTCCGGAAAAGACGGATGGTGACCGTAGACCACAAAGAATGGAGTTTTGGATGATGACTCATGGTACATGTTGTTATGGGCGAATTCAGCCCAAGGGAGCAATTCTACCCAGTTGTCTTGGTTGGCTGAAGAGAACATCCTAATAAAAGTCTCAAGATCTTGATTGACTCGTTCCGTTTGTCCGTTAGATTGCGGATGGTAAGACGATGAGAGTGCTAATCGTATGCCCAAGGTTTTACAAAGGGCCCGCCAGAATCTGGAAACGAATTGTACTCCTCTATCCGACACAATCTCAGACGGACATCCATGGATGCGGAAGATTTCTTTAATGAAATGTTCAGCCAGAGTAGACGAGGAAGGTAAACCGGACAGAGGGACGAAATGGGCCATCTTCGAAAATCTGTCTACCACTACCCAAATAGTATTGTGATTCTTACTTGGTGGCAAATCAGTAACGAAATCCATACTAATATGGGTCCAAGGCTTGGACGGAATGGGTAGTGGTCGCAGCAACCCTGCTGGAGTTCTGCGGGAGGATTTGAACTGAGAACATAAATCACAGGAAGCAATAAACTCTTTGACGTCTCTCCTCATTGAAGGCCACCAGTAACTACGAGAGAGAATCTCAAAGGTCTTGTGTTCACCGGCGTGTCCAGAAAAACGAGAGGCATGGAACCACGAAAGGATTTTCCTCCTCAGAGTAGGAGGCACAAGGGTCTTCCCAAATGGTAGCATTTTGGTGGATGAAGCAGCCAGAGAAATACATTTGGGGTCTAGAATAGCATGGTTGGGAACCTCTTCCACATCAGAGGACGTCACAAAAGCTCGAGATAGAGCGTCAGCTTTCTTGTTCTTAGCGGCTGGTTTGAAGGTTATAATTAATTCAAAGCGGGAAAAGAAAAGAGACCATCTTGCTTGACGAGGGTTCAAGCATTGAGCAGATTGCAAATATGACAAGTTCTTATGATCCGTGAAGATCGTCACCGGATGGCGAGCTCCTTCCAACAAGTATCTCCATTCCTCTAATGCAGCTTTGATGGCCAGCAACTCCTTGTCCCCGATAGTATAATTTTTCTCTGCGGGCAGAAGACCCCGAGAGTAGAAGGCACAAGGATGTAATTTTTGTTGCTCCGAGCGTTGGGAGAGAATAGCTCCTAAGCCCACATTAGAGGCATCTACTTCTAGGAAGAAGGGGAGTGTCACATCAGGCTGTCGCAGAATGGGAGCAGACGAGAAGGCCTCTTTGAGGATTTGAAAGGCTTGGAGAGCCTCAGATGACCATTGCTTAGTATTAGCCCCTTTCCGAGTTAGGGCCACAATGGGAGATGCAATGGATGAAAAGTCTTGAATGAAGCGTCTATAGTAATTGGCAAAACCTAAAAAACGCTGGATGGCACGAAGAGTAGTTGGCTGAGGCCAATGTAGTACAGCATTTACTTTGTCTGGATCCATCTTCAGGCCAACTCCGGAAACTATATACCCCAAGAAGGGAATCTGGGGTAACTCGAATGAACATTTTTCCAATTTACAGAACAACGAGTTTTTCCGTAGTCTGGAGAGGACCTCTGCCACATGTTGGTGATGAGAAGGCAGGTCCTGTGAGAAGATCAATATGTCGTCTAGGTAGACAACGACACATACATATAATAAGTCCCGAAAGATCTCATTGATGAAACCCTGGAAAACAGCGGGGGCATTACACAGCCCGAAGGGCATTACTAAATATTCGTAATGCCCATCTCTGGTGTTAAACGCGGTCTTCCATTCGTCACCGGAACGGATTCTAATTAAATTGTAGGCACCACGAAGATCCAACTTAGTAAATATCCGAGCTCCCTTGATGCGATCAAATAGCTCAGTGATCAGCGGAATGGGATACCGATTCTTGATAGTAATGGCGTTGAGTCCACGAAAATCTATACAAGGGCGTAATGATCCATCCTTCTTTTTGACGAAGAAGAACCCAGCTCCAGCGGGAGAGGTGGAAGGTCGAATGAACCCACGCTGGAGATTCTCCTGTATGTACTCAGATGTGGCTTGAGTTTCAGGTAACGAGAGAGGATAGACCCGACCCCTGGGAGGAGTCTTGCCAGGTAGAAGGTCGATCGGACAATCCCAAGAACGATGAGGAGGAAGACGTTCAGACTGAGCTTTATCAAACACATCGGCAAATGAAGCATACTGAGGAGGGAGTCCCGGGGAGGAAGATGAGATGGAAGATCGCTGTACTTTAAGAGGAATAACTTGAGAGAGACAACGATGGTGACATTCAGACCCCCAAGACGTAACTTGAGGGGTGCGCCAGTCAATCTGGGGAGAGTGACACTGAAGCCATGGAAGGCCTAAGACAATCGGACTTGTCGTAACTGGAAGAATTAAAAACGAAATTTCTTCATGGTGTAGTACACCAATCTGAAGGGTTACTGGAGACGTACTCTGGGTGATGAGACCATTGATGAGGCGTGATCCATCTATAGCCGTCACAGTAATGGGTGTTTTTAAAGTGATCACTGGTAGGGACCATTGATTCACTAGTGATTTAGAAATGAAATTTCCTGCTGCTCCGGAATCAATCAATGCCTGTGACTCAAAGGATTTGGTAGCAAAGGAAATCGTAACATCAAAAGCGCAGACTTTAGATTTCATAGACAATGGAGAGGACTCCAGGGACCCTAACTTCACCTCTCCAGAACTAGTTAGGGCCTGGCATTTCCCGATCTCTTAGGGCAAGAGCTGAGCATATGCGTGGAATCAGCACAATAGATACAGAGTCTATTCTTTACTCTTCGTTTCCTTTCCTCTGAAGATAATTTGGAACGTCCTATCTCCATGGGAATCACAGAGGATGGAGCTGGACGAAATTGAGGGTTTAAACGAAGAGGTGCTTTGACAGCTGTTGTTTTCTCAGACTCTCTTTCACGAAATCTCATATCTACACGATGGCAAAGAGAGATCAAATCTTCTAGTGACGAAGGAAGCTCTTGGGTAGTCAGTGCATCTTTAATTTTATCGGAGAGCCCCTGCCAGAAGGCGGCAACTAATGCTTCAGTGTTCCACTGAAGTTCAGAGGCTAAGATCCTAAATTGAATGACATACTGTCCTACAGTATGGGAGCCTTGTCGCAAACGAAGAATGCTGGAAGCAGCGAAGGTCACACGACCTGGTTCATCGAACACACTTCGGAACGTGGAAATGAATTTGGCACTATCTTGTAGAATTGGATCGTTTCTTTCCCACAGGGGGGAGGCCCAAGCCAGGGCTTGACCCGAAAACAATGAGATAAGATAGGCCACTCTGGAACGATGGGTAGAAAAATTTTGAGGTTGGAGTTCAAAATGGACTGAACATTGGTTAAGGAAACCTCTACAAGTTTTGGGGTCCCCGTCATATTTTGACGGAGTAGGCAGGTGAAGCGTAGGAGCTGTAGACACCTGGGATGGCACTGGGGAAACGGAGGAAAGCACAGGAGCTTCAATATTAGCTGTAACAGTCTGTCCAGATGTTCCTTGGGAGGTTAATGATTGGTAACATTGAAGTAACAGCTGTTGGCAAGCATCCTGTTGCTCCACACGGCTGACCAGATGCTGCAGCATCTCTTTAGCGGTAGGTTCCGTATCTGGGTCTGTCATGGCCTGATCTTACTGTCACGGGCACTAGGAGTCTTTACCCAGGGATCACCAGGTGATAGGCTTACCAGAGCAGTATAGGTGGTAATATGGTACTCTGGTAGCAGGGTGATCACGGAACAGGAAATAGCAGATGATGAGATGCTCAGGAAAGTCTATGACTAGCAGCACTGGCAATATGGAGGTAGTAATACACGAGGAACTGTATGGACAAAGGACACGTGAAGGTAGTCAGTGGTCTGCGGTAGCAAGTTGTACCACTGCTATAGTGAGGAGGAATGTCCAACAGAAACGAGGAGGTGATGAGAGTCAGCGGTCTGCGGATAGCAAGTTGTACCGCTGTCTGAGTGAAGGAATGGAATCCAAGTGGAGGTATCCGGGGAGTCAGTGGTCTGCGTTAGCAAGTTGTACCACTGCTATGTGAGAGGATACTGGAGCAGGAGAAACTGGAAACAGGGGTCAGTGGTCTGCCACTAGCAAGTTGTACCACTGAATATATATGTGAGGAGGTGCACGGGGAGAGACTGCAACACAATATATACACGGGCACCTTGACTTTGATCCACAGTAATATGCACAATATATACACGGGCACCTTGACTTTGATCCACAGTAATATGCACAATATAAATGTATAAATGACTGAACAACACTGCCAATATAGAAAGTCTCTTGAAGTAATCCAGCATGAGATAACACAGTCAATGATGGCAATAGACTCAGCGGATAGTACACTCCAGAGGAGAACCAACACAGTCCAGCAAGGTATGCAATACACAGCACAGTCAATGGGAAGTATGCATACCGTGGTTCAGGAGAAGGCAGTCAGACAGAAGTGCAGAGATACCTGAACGGCAGGAGGCCGGCAGGATGCAAAGTCCCTGGATGGGTGAAGCGGTGGTCTAGCAGGTGCAGCGCACAGGTAGGTAGACCAGCAGGGAACCCAGGAAGGCGTGGAGAGCGGATCAGCAGAAGATGGACGATAGCACTGACAGCAGCAGCAGGACTCTGCGCCCACGGAGGTAACCAGGGGCAACCAACAGGACCCACAGTGATGGAACACGGGATGGCAGAGTAGACCAGGAGCTGTAGATCCAGGAGTGTAGCGGATGGCAACGTGAGCAGTAGACTGGAAACACAGGAGAGCTGAGATGAGGCGGCAATGCACAGGGGTAGCGGATAGGAATCAGCTAACAGTCACAATGATGAACACAGGCGAGTTGCAAGCTGGAGACTGTAGTGCACGGAAGCAGCGGATAGGAATCAGCTAACAGTCACAATGATGAACACAGGCGAGTTGCAAGCTGGAGACTGTAGTGCACGGAAGCAGCGGATAGGAATCAGCTCAGGAACTTGATGATGATCAGGTGAGTGGATGTGAAGTGAAGGCTGGAGTGCACGGAGGCAGCAGATAGGAATCAGCAAACAGCCACAATGATAATAATAGCGTTGAAGTGAATTAGAAGACTGTAGTGCACGGAGGCAGCGGATAGGAATCAGCAAACAGTCACAATGATAATAATAGCGTTGAAGTGATTTAGAAGACTGTAGTGCACGGAGGCAGCGGATAGGAATCAGCTCACAGTCACGATGATACAGTAGATGGTAGAAGTGGTATGGGAACCACAGGAGTAGAAGTGGTTTGGAAACCACAGAGGTAGAAGTGGTTTGGAAACCACAGGAATCAGCAGCGCTGAATACACGAGGAATACAGGAACACCTTCAGAGACTCATGGGGAATGAGACTCCAAGATCAGGCAACGTGGTATTGACCACAGGTGCTTAATATAGGGAGTGTTGCCTGATCTGCCAATTAAGTTAAAGGAACATACACTGAAGGATTAGAAAGGGCTGCGCATGCGCAGACCCTCAGGATGGCGGACGGCCACGGTTCCTAAATGTCCGGGAAGAAGCACTCACAGTCCGGTGAGTGACAGACATTTATTTTAATGGTTATGATACTACCCAGCCATGATATTTTCAAGGGTTTCCAAAAGGAAATGTCTTTAATTATTTTTTTCAGGAGTGGAGGAAAATTCTCCTTGAAAAGTTTTGATTCCAAGATATTTAATTTTTGGGGCTGCCACTTCAGGTAGAAGGAAGAGACAAGCTGAAGTTTGTCGTGTGGGGGAATATGAAACATCAGAGCTTCTGACTTTGAAAATTGTATCTTTTATCCAGATACCTTGCCGTAATCATACATCATTTTATAGGTTTGGTTGCATAGTTCGTGGTTGGTTAAGGGTAAGGAAAATGTCTTTAACCAAGAGGGAAATTTTATAGTTGGAGTCCCGCATTTTCACACCTTTGACATATTGCGATGTTCTGATCAACGCAGCCAGTTGTTCAATCCTTAATGCAAGCACTAGTGGATACAGGGGTGTCCAGGGATAAATCCCACCTGGTCATGATGGATCAAAGTGGGTTTGTTTAAGCGGGTGGCCAGAATTGTAGCTTACAATTTTATGTCATCTTTTAGGAGGGATATGAGCCTATAGCTAGCTCAGCTTTCTGGGTCCTTTTCCTCATTGTGGATGACTGATTCTCGCTTATAGCATTATGTCTGGAAAGGGAGTACTCTTAAAGGTCGCATTGTACTGGGAGTGAAGGTGAGTCACTAAATAATCGTAATTTTTTGTAGTAGGCTGCTGAGAATCCATCATGGCTAGTGGATTAGCCAGATTTCAGGTCCTTGATTACTTGGATTATTTCTTATGTTGTGATTTCATCACCAAATTGTGCTGTGGCATGTCGGGAAAGTCATAGGAGATATATTCTCGCTAGAAAGTCATTGATATTTTCAGTCAGAGTGGAGGGCATGTCATGCTAAGCAGGGAGATTGTATAAACTGGAATTTACTTCTAATGGCCCTTGGTATGTCCTGTCTCCTGTGCTCATTCCCCTTCTAACTAAAATCTGTAATCTATCTCTTTCTACTGGTATTTTTCCATCACTATTCATGCATGCAGTGATTACTCCCATTTTAAAAAAACAGAATTCTGACCTTAACTCTCTCGTAAATTACCGCCCCATCCCCCAACTCCCATGCCCCTCCAAGCTGCTCAAGAGAATTGCCTACACTTGCCTCACACACTTTCTTACAGCAAACAACCTATTGGATCCTCTTCAGTCAGGCTTTCGCTCTCAACACTCCACAGAGACTGTGCTGACCAAGGTTGTCAGTGATTTGATCACAGCAAAAAATAACAACCATTACTCTCTTCTAATTCTCCTGGATCTCTCTGCTGCATTTGACACTGTTGACCACTCTCTCCTCATACAAACGCTACAATCCCTAGGTCTTGAAGGCACTGTCCTATCCTGGTTCTCTTTCTACCTATCTAATCGCTCTTTGTGTTAATTTCTCTGGATCCACCTCTGCTCCGCTTCCTTTATCAGTTGGAGTACCACAAGGATCAGTCCTAGGTCCTCTGCTATTCTCTATCTACACCACTTCTCCTGGAAAACTAATAAGCTCCTTCGGATTTCAGTATCATCTCTATGCGGATGATACACAAATTTATCTATCCTCTCCTGATCTTTCACCATCTGTGTTGTCTCGCGTTACTGACTGTCTTTCTGCCATTTCATCTTGGATGTCTTCTCGCCAACTCAAACTCAATCTTTCAAAAACTGAATTAATAATATTCCCACCCAAAAACAGAAGCTTCCTGGCTGACATTTCTATTTCTGTTGATAACATGACCATAAATCCCACCCTGCAAGCTCGTTGCTTAGGTGTAATCCTTGATTCACAACTGTCATTTATTCCCCACATCAACTCTATCTAAATCATGTTACATACACCTAAAGAACATTTCCAGAATACGCACATATCTGACACAAGACACCGCAAAAACATTAATTCATGCACTCATCATCTCCTGCATCGACTATTGCAATTCCCTCCTTACTGATCTTCCCAAAGTCAGACTTGAACCCCTACAATCTATTTTGCACACAGAGGCTAGATTGAATTTCCTTACTAACCGTTATTCCTCTGCTGAGCCACTCTGTCAGTCTCTACATTGGCTGCCTGTATATCAACGAATCCAATATAAAATTCTTCTACTAACATACAAGGCCATCAACAAAATTGCACCGACATACATCTCCTCACTTGTCTCCCTACTCGACACCTCCGTTCTGCAAAAGATCTACGTCTCTCATCCACTCTCATCACATCCTCCCATTCTCGGTTACAGGATTTTTTCCGGGCTGCACCCAATTTGTGGAATTCCCTCCCACGCACAATGAGACTTTCCTCTAGTCTTCAAACCTTCAAGCGTTCACTGAAAACCCACCTCTTCAGACAAGGTTATGATATTCCTCAACCACCATCTTAATTTCCCTAGATTACCCTATTACCATCCTCTACACTGCTAATGCAAGACAACAACCCTCTGACCAAAATTGCAACACACACAGCCCACTCACTACTTTTACCTTTGCGTTCTAGCTGGTCCATTGTACAATATGACGTAGCACATGCCCTTTTGTTTCTAACTACCATTGTCCTATAGATTGTAAGCTTGCGAGCAGGGATCTCTTACCTCTCTGTCTGTATGTATTACCCAGTATTGTCTTATCAGTGTTTGTTCCCAATTGGAAAGCGCTACAGAATTTGCTGGCGCTATATAAATAAGTGTTGATGATGATGATGAATGGCATTTGGATCATTTGTGAGTGTGTTGTAGAGAGTCTCAGTGGCCTTTTTCATTGAATGTTTTCTCCAGCCATGTGAGTTTATGGGATATTTGTTCTGACAATATTCAATTTAGCTCCCTCTTTAATATTCCAGATTCTCTTTAGGATGTTCGGATCAAGGGATCGTTTATCTTGCATTTCAAGGTCTTGAAGGTGCCTAGAAAGCTTGGTTATTTTAAGCAACTTTTCTTTCTGTGCTGCAGTTTTATATAATCTACCTAAGTTTTCATATATTTCAAGTATACAGTACTTTGCATAGGGTGCAACCCTCTCAGTAAGACACTATGGATGTGTGAGAATGTGTTACATTATAAGACATTGCAATGTTTATTGAACAAAACAAAAATGGGTTCCCTTTTAGATGGTGTGTTATGATCTATGGTCACTAGATGGCAGGTGAAATGTATTGAAATCTTATGGTACACGCTCATAACCCCTTTGATTGTCAATGGCGATCTGCATTTATATGTTTAAATTGTTTATCAGAGATTTCCATTTTTATCTCAAGGGGTTTAATGACAAGCCCGATTTTCATGAAAATACTCATACGTATAATCTATAATTCTATGTACAGTAAGGTTAACAATATTAATTAGTAACATCCAGAATTTCTTACCACGGGGACAATTCTAATGTTAATATGGAAAAAGAAAAATGTATTAGCACTATAAATGCCTAGTTTTAAATAATTTCATATACAATTTAACAAATCATTGTTATTTGTGTTATATGTGGTAGATAAAATACTTTTGGACGGATCTGACAAATACGGCAGTGTAATCAAGCAGGTTCCCTAAACAAATGGTCCAATCACCTGCTGTTTATATTTAATCTATCGCCACAAGGCTAAGGGTGCCCCTTTAACCCCTGGGATCCATCGAGGCTTGACAACTGGCCCACCCCCGGAAGGATTGGCAACAATGTGGATCAGGGGGGCTGGAAGCTAAGGGCCACACAGTCCCCCTAGATCTTCGAGGATGCAGAGCCCAAACGGGCCTACCTGCACCCCTAAAATCTGTGAAGCAGAAAAAACATAAAAGTGAAAGTGACAAACCAAAGGTGTAATAAATAGATAAATAAAAAAGTGCCGAGTGGTTTCGGTCCCAGCCTCATAACCTATCCATTTAGCCTTACAGTAAGTGAGCCATAATGCACAGATCTGACCATTAGGCTATAAAAGTTTTCATGGAGTGCAGTTGGCCTATGCTGCACACATGCATATTGTGGTGACTGAATTATCGGATTTGGCTTTGCTGTTTGTTAATTAAATTATTATTTAAATTGAGCTCTTGGTACCCTCACTGTTGCACAAACCACTGAAGGAATGCTGAAAAAATATTAACCATAAATCTCAATGTACCTTTGGCAAATTTTATTTGGTGAGTTTTCTTGGAGAGAAATGAAAACTTGCTGTACTTGTCCTGTAGCCCAGTCTAAAGGTTTTTGCAATAAGAAAGGGGAGGTAAAATACACCTACTATAATGAGTGTTTATATTATAAAAGCGATTAGTGAACTATTTTCTACTGCACTAATAATAATGAATGAAAAATGTGGTTACATTCTATAATGTGGGACAGGTAAAAAATGATGTATTAGATGTGTAAATGATATCAGCAGAACACTGTGTTCCATATCAAACAATACAGTTTGTGAAGTTTAACAGTTTACCTTGCTATTTCACAAATAAAGTTGAACAATGGGTTTATATAATGAAACTATCCGCTAATTGAATCACAGCAGGCACTCTGATTCATCCATACCATCTGATTTATTAATGCCGGTGCAGGCCCATTGTCTGTATGTCTCCTAAGATATGTCTCAAGTGCTTTCTTTATACTCCATGAATCCGAACATTAAATGTATTGTTATATTTAGTCAATGTGAACTCTGTAGAACCAATATTTCTAGTTACATGAGGAAGAAACCATATTGTGAGTGCCTGCTTCTGAATAAATGTTTGCAAAAGCTGTTGACACCCCCATCAATATTGTATGTAGAGTCAACGCTACCCGAGGCATTGTAGGTGAATATACCCTAAATTGATGATAACATGCCCTTCAGTCCAACAATCCCTCCCCCTTTATATCTGTATAAAATAGGTGGTTAATAAAGAACAGCTGGCAGGAAAAAAAATAAATAAAAAAAAGTGTACCTAAAACCATCTGCTTTGCCCTGAAACAGTGCTGTTCGTGCAACGTGCCTTGTTTGTCTGTATGATAAATATAGCCCTGCCCACATAAAACTGTTTTGATGAATGTAGATCTGTTAATATATGTTATCATTTTCTGATTGATTGGTGTGTTAAAGATATTTGATCAGAATTTTTCTGTTACTTACTCTTTCGCTTGATTTATAAGAGCAGGAGGTAATGTTTTTTCAACAGCGTATTTTTCATTTGAGAAATCCTGTTGCTGGATGTCCTTGATATATACATTAGCTGTGTGGAAACAATTAATTGTCCTTCTCTTTTAGCAAAAATGTTGTAAAAATCTCATGCATATCTTATATACTGGCCAAACTAATGATTCTACTGTATAATTAACATTCTGTCAGTGCCCTAATTTATGTTATGTTTATAGACTGATTTAATATTATGCTACTTTTTGTCCTCTACCTTGGATTTTCTTGGATTGCTTTTCCTTCTGTTTTAATTATCGTAGATTTGTAAGATGCCATAGTGCTCCGCAGCACCGTACAGCACAGTGGCCTAGTGGTTAACACGTCTGCCTCACAGCACTAGGGTCATGAGTTTGATTCCCGACCATGGCCTTATCTGTGTGGAGTTTGTATGTTCTCCCTGTGTTTGCGTGTGTTTCCTCCGGGTGCTCCGGTTTCCTCCCACACTCCAAAAACATACTAGTAAGTTAATTGGCTGCTATCAAAATTGACCCTAGTCTCTCCCTCTCTGTCTGTCTATGTGTGAGTGTGTGTCTATATTAGGGAATTTAGACTGAAAGCTCCAATGGGGCAGGGACTGATGTGAATGAGTTCTCTGTACAGCGCTGCAGAATTAGTGGCGCTATATAAATAAATGATGATGATGATGATGATACATGACACAGGGACATACAAGGTAGACAAAATAAATGCAGACATGAAACCAAAGGGTAAGAAGGACCCTGCTCATTAAAGAGCTTACATTCTAAGTGGAAGAGGGCATCGCTGAAGTAAAAGGAGTAAATGTGTTTCAGAGTGTAGATTAGGATAGTAGTGAGGGTGTATTAGTGTGACTAATGTTATTGATGATAAGGTCACCTCAAGCAGATGTGGAGCGGTGAGAGAGGAAAATCAGTCTTGCAGCAGCAGAGAATGGATAAAAGTTTTGTTAGCATGTTGAGTAAGAAAAGGGTATATTCTGGCAATGTTTTTAAAGTGGGATCGACAGGACTGGGAGAAAGTCTGGATGTGAGGAATAAAGCAGAGGGCGGAGTCAAGTGTGACACCAAGGCAGCGGGCTTGGGAGACTGCGGAAATTGTGGTGTTATTGACAGTGAGGGAGATTTGAGGGAAGGTGGTGACTCCGGCAGGAAGGAAGCTCTGTTTTGGATATGTTGAGCTTTAGGTAGTGTGAGGACATCCATGTGGAGATAGCAGAAAGACAGATGATTGCACAAGATAGTACAGAAGAAGAGAGGTCGGCGGAAGAGATATAGATTTGGGTGTCATCAGCGTAGAGGTGGTATTGGAGGCCAAATTAGCAAATTAGTGCCCCAAGAGATGAGGTGTACAATGAAAACAGTAAAGGGCCAAGAAGAGAGCCTTGTGGGGACCCAACAGATAGTGAGAGTGGTGGGGAAGATGTGCCAGAGGTAGGAACACTAAAGGAGCAGTTTGATAAGTAGGAAGTGAACCAGGAAAGAACTTTGTCATTAAGACCAATGGAGTGAAGGGTGTGTAGGAGAAGAGGGTGATCAACAGTATCAAAAGCAGCAGAGAGGTCCAGGAGAATGAGTATGGAGAAATTACCATTAGATTTTGCAATAAGTAGATCATTGGTCACATTTGTGAGAGCAGTTTTAGTGGAATGTTGGGGGCGGAAGAGGGATTGCAGAGAGCCAACAATGGAATGAGAGGAGAGAAAGTGAGACAGGTGTTTTGTACACTAATCGCACAAGTAGTTTGGAGGCAAAGGGTAGGAGAAAAATAGGGCGGTAGTTGGAGGGAGAGTCTGAATCGAGAGATCTGTTACTGTTTAAATAATTTGAATAACGTAAAAAACATTTCCAACTGGTTTAGCTAGGAATTTACACCCTTTGTTGAGGTGTGTTTGACTTTGATCTGAGCATGTTTTGTATTCAGTCATTTCCTGCTTGAAAAAATATATCCCCAGTTTATAAACCAGTCAGTTAATTAGAATGTTCAAAGTAGCCCATAATATTTTGGAGTTGTGTATGTTAATCTTGTGGGAAGCAGTGGCCAGGGAAGATATGGCTGCATGTATTGGACAGTGTCATGGCAAATGAAGGCGATTTAGGGCTCCCACATTTTTTTTATTTTTTTTTAAAAACGTTTTATTTGCATTTTAAAATACAAAAAAGAAAAACCGTAGATATTCAATACATATTTTCCTTTTCAAATAGCGACATATATCATAGACTTTCATAAATTGGAGTGTAGATGTCTTTGTTAGGTGAATATCCACTTATTAACAAACATAGAATAATCAGAATCAAACTCAAAGCATCAGGTAATCATCATTTGTTTTTCTACAATAGTTTTACTACATTATACATACTGCAAACATTTATTTTGACGTTTCGTATTGTCTATTTCATTCTGTGTGTTTGGTAATAGAAATTGGATATTGGATATTAGATATAGGATATTGGATATTGGCGGAGGGGGAGGAAGTGTGAGAAAGGGGGAATGAAGAGATAATGTCACATAAACCAAATTATCCAAAATAGTACATTGCACAAGTTATGTATGAAGGATCAAAGAAAGCAAAAACAAACCATTAATCATCTGAACCCAGATGCCTATATAAGGACCATTTAGTAGATTCAAATACTTGAAGAATGTCATCCTGCTGAGATTTTGGCAACGACTTAACATAAGGACCCCACTCAAAATAGAATTTAAGTACTCCCTTCATAATGTCTCCAAAAGCTTTGCGTCTATCAAAGAAGAGAAGTTCTAATAATTCCGATTGTACATCTTTTAAGAATGGAACATCCTTTAAGAATGTAGGAGAAGTGGATGTCCAGATGCGTAGAATTATTTTTTTTGCCTCTGTCAAAACTACTGTTAGAATTGGAATAATATTAAAAGAAGGCAAGCTAGCTTTCCAGGTGTCGAAGTTACAAAACAATAATGGGATGGGATCCCTGTATAGTGTGATCTTAAAAACAGAGTTCAGGAAAGCCAGTATTTTGTTTCAAAAACGAGATATTTTTCTGCATTCCCAAAAATTTGGGTAAAGAGTAGCTGGGCTTTGCATACATTTTGGGCATAAACCTCTCACTTCTGATATGAAATGTTTTCATTGTGATATATAAGCTCTGTTTATCACTTTGATATGTACCTCTTGTAGTTTCGGTGAAGTTAAACATTTTAGTGTTTTATCTTGATACTTCATCGAAGTATCTAGATTTGTTAATGGAGGGATATCACGACTCCAACCTTGGAGTGTGTTATTCCAGAGTCTAGAACTATCACAATATAAGAGGGCCTGATACAAATATCTGATTCTAAATTTGTTGCTTTAAAGAAAATGTAATAAACTTTCTAGCTTGTCAGATTCTGGCCATCTGCTTTAGTTGACTGTTGTGGTCATAATAAAATGGCGAAATTTTAAGTACATATAGAACTGTTTATTATCTAATGAGTGTATCTGAGATAATTGTTGAAATGAATATAAAGATCCTCCAGGATCGAACACATCTCTAATAGAAGAAATCCCCTTATCTTTCCATTTCAAGAAATGTGTATTGGTCATTCCAGGTTCAAAAGTGGGATTGCACCGTATGGTGTTGTATATAGTGATGTTAAAAGCTTGGTCTAATTTCTTGTTAATTGCGCTCCATGCGCAATATGTGTCCCAGAATAAAATGTTATTTGCTCTCTGAGGAGGAAAAAGAAATGGGGGGGGGGGGGGGGTGTAATAGGGCTACTAAAGTATTAGGAACAAAAAGTTCGTTCTCTAGTTCTAAATTAACAAAAAAGGACTGTTGTAATTACCATCCAGAGGCATAACAGAACAAAGCGGATTGTGAGAACACCACCACATCCGGAAAGCCAATGCCACCTCTCTGTCTATCCAGGTATAATTTTGCTTTGGTAATTCTAGGCTTACAATGCTTCCAAAGAAACTTGAAGAATGGCTTAGTGCAATGTGTGGCGTCTGCTGCATTTAACCCTAGAGGGAGTATTTGTAAGGGATAAGTGAGTTTGGGGAACAACATAGTCTTAATGACCGCATTTCTGACCAACATAGAAAGATTTAGGTCTTTCCAAGGATTCAGTTTGGCTAAAATTGCTTTGATTATGTGTGGGTAGTTTATATTTATACTGGTTTCGAAGTTGAGCAGGAATATATATATACTCAAATATTTAAATTTTTACTATTTTAAATTTTGATAATGCATCACGAATCTCGGGATCAGAAGTATGATTAGTAAGGAATAATGCCTCTGACTTTTATATATTGACCTTGTAACCAACGAAGGAGCCAAACACATCAATGATGCCCAATATAGACGTTATAGATCGTATAGGATCTGAGATTAATAGTAGCATAACATTAGCAAATAATGCTACTTTGTTATCTGTTTTGCCGACTTCAATACTACCTTGGTAGATAGCATCTGTTCTCAAGGCAATCACCAAGGGCTCCAATGCAAGTGCAAACAATAATGGTGACAATGGACACCCTTGGCGCGTGCACCGCTGAAAACAAAAAGTGCCTGAGAGAAACCATTAGTTAAAATTTGAGTCATCGGTCTTGTATATAATGTCTGTATGTTCTTCATAAAAACATCAGGGAACCCAAACCGACTCAACGCTTCAAATAAATGGTCCCATGTGACTAAATCAAAAGCTTTTTTAGCGTCGAGTGATAAGACGATGCCTGGGTCCGAGACCCCTGATGACTGCAGATGTTGAATCGCTGTTAGAACTTTTCTCACATTGGTTACAGAATGTCTACCCCAAATGAAACCTGTTTGGTCAGTATATGTATTATATTGGGTAATATCAATTTAAGTCTCTCTGCCAATAATGTTTTGAAAATGTTGTAATCAAGATTAAGTACAGATATGGGGTGGTATAAGGCTGGATTTTCTGGGTCTAATCCTGGTTTGGGTAATAATTTTATCAGGGCTGAATTAAAATGAGTTGGCAAGAGACCTCGTTCTAATATATCATCAAAAAAAGTATCGTAAACACCCAGTGATAGGACCTTGTAAAATGTTATAAATTTTCCGATACATACCATCAGGTCCGGGAGCTTTCAACGCCTTTAGGGATTTAATGACTTGCTGTACTTCAATCAATGTGCCAGGGGCTGTAAGTGACTCTGCCTGTTGAACTGTGATCTGAGGTAATGAAATATCTTCCCAGAATTTTTGTTTATTAGCGAGGTTCAGGGAATCTTGAGAGTAAAGGTCTGAATAAAAGTTCTTTTAATATTTGCGTAATCCGCTTTGCATCATATATAAGACAGCCTTTTTCATCCCATAGGGCAGAAATAACGTTCGGCCTCTATCTCCCTGCAAAAGATTAGTCTGCAGACAACTAGATTTATTGCCGTACTTGTAGAATTTAAATTTCGAGTATATATATCACTGATTTGTGACACTACACTATCAAAATAAGTCTTCTTTTCCTTGTATTCTGGTCTGGAAATGGAGGAGGGATTGGCGTTTAGATTTTGATAAGCAGAAGTTAAATAAGTCTGGGCCTGTAGATACAATTTAGATTGGTCTTTAGTGTGTTGTTTGACAAAAGACATAATGCGTTGTTCAGTGTTCTCCCCATCACCTATTTCCCGGGTGCTCCACCTGGCTGTTTTTACTTGCCGCCCGGCTCTTGGAGCCCAACAGAGTCCTATTATAATAGAATAAACCATTGTTTCTTCTATTAGAACAGATATTATGTTAGCACTACAGCCAGCAGTGTGTGTTAGACCACTGGCCACCAGTTTGACCAGTCCTGGCAGGTGTGGACAATTACCTCCAACATTTTTCATGATCATTGCAAAGTATTACAACTGCCACCAACTGACTGCTTCTTAATGCCACCCGGCTGGCAAAATTTTCTGGAGAGAACACTGAATGTACATTTAACAGTTTCCCTATAAGATGTTAAATGGAAAGAACTCTGGAGTCTTATTACATTTATATTGATGGAGGTGATACCTAAATTATATATTTTTAAAGTAGCAATCCCACAGATTCTTTTCTTGCTTTATATAGTAAGTTACATATATATCAGATACACATTTTTTACTTATATGTGCAAAAAAGCTGACAGATTGGGGTATTTCCTTACAGAAAGATAAGAAACATAATTGCCCTATTACAGAATGCTTATGTTTAGAAGCTCTGCAACATTAACAGGGAGCCAAGAACAACAGTAACTATTTGGAAAAAATATAGGACCAGCAGATACTACGGAGGGTTCATTCTCACACATATATTGGGAAGATGGGTAGAAACACATGAAAATGAATGCATGATTTAGACATGTTTAAGTGATGCATTTTTAATTCATGCATTGTGCTTTTACCAATACAATCTATTTCACTAGCGTTGTTAGTTAACGTCTAAGAATTGTGCTGAAAAGCGCATTGAAAGCATATGGGTGTGAACAAGCTCTTATACTTTCTTTTCATACTTTGCTGTTATCGTTTTTTGAAGAGAACAGTTTTTGTTTGCTATCAGAAGGCCATTATGCAGAATGTTAATGAGTTTTTTGCTATTAAGATGTAATTATATACCTTGAGTATTTAACTATAAACTTGAAAAATCCTCTTGCGCAATCTCAAAGGAATACTTAAAATGCACGTCTAGTAAATTGGCTCATTTTCTCATCATTTACTAGAAGTGTATTTTGAGAACTATTGTATTATAAAAATTACATAAATCTGCCGCGTTACATTACGCTACAGAGACTTTAAATATAAACTCCTAAAATGAATGCACTTTAAATGACTTAGGTACACTTTGATTTTATGAAGCAAATATTTATTTGTGCAATACATCACTAGGATAAAGCAAACTATAATTTATATAGCACAAGTGTTACTGCAGAGGGGTAAATTTATCAAGCTGCAGCTTTGAAAAAGTGGAGATGTTTGTTGCATGTTGCAACCAATCAGATTCTAGCTATCATTTTGTAGAATGTGCTAAATAAATGATAGCTAGAATCTGGTTGCTATAGGCAATATCTCCACCTTTTTAAACCCGCAGTTTAGTAAATATACCTTCAGGTATCATAGCCTATTTTCTTGCAAATACGTAGAATATTTGGTAAGCGGCAATCACGGATAAAACCAAGTTAGATTACTAGTTCATGACCATTTACACTGGGGAATCTACTAAAGAACTAAAACAGTTTGTTTTTGTTTTTAGTGATTTCAATTCACTTTATCTATTAAAGAGAAATCACCATGTCTTTCTCCATTTTTTTTCAGACTTGTCCCCATATATGTCATAATACACAGAAATCATCATTTCTTCATTGTGACGTGACGAACAAAAATAATTTCACTGGTTTAGGCAGACAAGATTGCCTGAAAACTAATGAGAGGAGTCAGATTTCCCAATCATTGTAGTGCATAATGCATTTGAAAGGGTGCAGAAAGCCCATAGAAATGTGTTGCCAGTTGAAATTATTGGGATTAATAAATGCTCCGTTAAATAGATAAACACATAATTTAACAAACAATAAATTCAAATAAAATTTGAAAATTATTGTAAAGCTACAAACCTCAGAAAGTTTTGGTAGCCATTGACTGCTTGGACATACCGATGCATCTGGAACTACAAGTCCCATGAGTTGCTGGAAGTTATGGAACTAGGGCACTCTCGAACATTTCCACAAAAGTATTTAATTGTTTTGCTGCTAGTACCATTGCTACAATTACAAGCATGTAATGTTCATGTTGAACATCACTTGTGATTGACTGAGCTCAATTCAATGGGATTGCCAAAATATGAGATTTTTGCTCCCTTTGGAAATGCATAACCTATTCAAATGTGTGAGAAATGCAGCGATTTTGCTCAGCAGAGTAAATCCCTCCCAATAGATATTTAGTAAATTGCAGAGTTTGTCTAATTAAATAGCTATTTATTTATATGTATCTCAAGTGATTTAAAGTTATTAACATTACCCCTCCTTCATTATACTGCCTTCTATCAGTAGCGGCAGACACAACTATATGGCTGGGTTAAAAACAAATGAGGTGTGTAAAGGCGACTTAAATACTTTTATATATTTATATATGTCTGTGTGTGTGTATATGTGTATATATATATATATATATATAGAAGTTAACCCGTGCATGATACTCATGCATTCTAGTCAAATCAAGCTACTTAAGGTGTTAAAAAGGTTCTTGTCATGCATTTGGGCCTAGCCCAGGCCTCCTCAGGGCAAGAGCGTTACTTCCCGACGTAAGCGCCCTTTTTTAACGTGGTTTTGTCCACATGTCACCACCTCATCATTCTTCTCCATCACCTCATCCTTCATTTTCATCGCCACATCTATCCAGATGTCTATCCAGACACAGGGATCTCTCTCAGCGGTCCTGAGTATCACACTCCTCTCACTCTGTCACCCCCGGCAACCACCAACCACTCCCCACTGTCACCCCCGGCAACCACCAACCACTCCCCACTGTCATCCCTGGCAACCACCAACCACTCCCAACTGTCACCCCTGGCAACCACCAACCACTCCCAACTGTCACTTCTCCTTCAAGAAATATATATATATATTTTTTAAATCTTTATAAACACTTTTAACAATTAACAAATTAAATTAACAAATTAAAAACATCTTAGTATACCAAATTTCAGCCCTTTCTGAATTTTTTTTTCCACACACACTAAGAATTTAGTAGGTCAGTGTATAACACCGCCCAGCAGGTGGCGCTGCAGCTTGGTTTTATTTTTTCCACACACAGACAGACTAACACACGCCACTAAGCATTTATATTATAGATATATATATTATAGATGTGTATGTGTGTGTGTGTGTATGTGTATATATATATATATATATATATTTGTTAATACTGTGCAGGAGTTTTTAGGCAGGTGTGGAAATAATGCTGCAAGGTAATAATGCTTGATAGGTTATTTTTTATCAATTAACAAAATGACCAGAAGAGAAACGTAAATAAAATCGTGACCACCCTTTGCATTCAAAACAACATCAATGCATCAATTCTTCTAGGTACACTTACACACAGTTTTTGAAGGAACTCAACAGGGAGGTTGTTCCAAACATCTCTGAGAACTAACCACTGATCTGTGGATGTAGTCTTGCTCAAATCCTTCTGTCTCTTCATGTTATCTCAGACAGACTCGATGATGTTGAGATCAGGGCTCTGTGGGGGCCATATTATCACTTCCAGGACTGCTTGTTCTTTACAATGAAGTTCGTTCTTAATGAAATTGGATGTTTGCTTGGGGTCGTGGCCCTGCTGCAGAATAAAGTTGGAACAATCAGAGGCTTCCCTGATGGTATTGCATGATGGATAAGTACCTGCCTGTGTTTCTCAGCATTGAGGACACCATTAATCCTGACCAAATCACCAATTCCATTTGTTGAAATGTAGCCACAAACTTGCAAGGAACCTCCACCATGCTTCACTGTTGCCTGCAGGCACTCATTATTGTACGGCTTTCTAGCCCTTTGACGAACAAACTGCTTTCTGTTACAGCCAGATATTTCAATTTTTGACTCATCAGTTCAGAGCACCTGCTGCCATTTTACTGCACCCCAGTTCCTATGTTTTCATGCATAATTGAGTCGCCCGCCTTGTTTCCACATCGAAGTTTGGCTATTTTCCGCAATTCTTCCATGAAGACCACTTATGGCCAGACTTCTAACAGTAGAGGGTGTACCTGTGTCCCACTGTTTTTTTACAGTTGTGAGCCGAAGGGCTGGAGATGGCTGTTTTGAAGGCAAAGGGTGGTCACACCAAATATTGATTTGATTTAAATTTCTCTTCTGTTCATTCACTTTGCATTTTGTTAATTGTTAAAAATAAGATATTAACACTAATATTGTTGAAAACATTCTTACTTTGCAGCATTTTTTCATACCTGCCTAAAACTTTTGCACAGTACAGATATAAAGAAAAGGAGATTAAAACCATCCTAGTCTTATGCATAACTCAAAAATGAATATGTAAAGAATAATGAAATCGTCAATGTTGAATGATATTGAATAATGAAAATACTTTCTAAATGTTGAAAACAATGGTATAGTACTGTTTGGAATATAATATTGAAAATAATAGTATAGTACTATGCAGAACATAAAAAAGAGGGCCTAGGCAAATTTATTAATGCAAGGTAGTGTATGCATGTTCCTCATTCAAATAATATGCATATAATGGAATTTGTACTATGTCTGCTGCTGGATAGTAGTATGTGGTTCCTATGGTTTATCACAGGATATAGTATTTAATAACATGGTGCGCCACATGAAATACAACAGAGCCTAACAGAGGCCCTGTTGTATTTCATGTGGTGCACCATGGGAGTTAATACTTTCATTTTGAGTGCAAGATCCTTTTGGTTCTACAAGAACAAGACAAGTTGGCAACAAACAGGAGCAGAAGCGATACCAAGCAACAGGAAGAGGAGCGGTCCGGAACGGTCCTGGTCAGAATTCACAGAAATTAGCAACAAGATGCACAGGAATGCTAGAGTGCAGTTATGAAACCTAATACTCTTGCACATGACTGTGCGTAGAGCAGGATTAAATAGCTGAACTGTTTATAATAGGGTAGGCCTCTTGTCAGCAGTTCCATGACCAGAAATTCAGAACTCTTAAGGAGCAGGCGCCAGGAAAGGCGGGGATGGGGGGGGGAACGGTAATGCAGAGGGAGCATGGCAGACAGAAAATTCAGGCGCATTGCAGGTATATTTGGAAGGTAATTTTAGATCTGAATTTGCACATTCATGTATTCAGATTTCGTTAATTGTCTTGTTTGTTTTATACTGCCATTTCTTACCATTGTTGAAAAAGTATGTTTTAAACATTTGTATTTGGAGTGTTCAGATCAAATTGTGGCATAATAATAATATTTTATACAAACATTTCACTACACAAAATACAGTATGCTTAGTGAGCTCTTTCACCTAACTATTATTGAAATGCTCCTGTGACTCACTCAAGACCTGAATGGGACGCAGAGAAATTCAGTTTGTTAATTATTTTTGTTGTTTTGTTGCAGGAAACAGTCCATAATAAAATGTCACAATTCTGTCTAATGACATTCTATTGATCTGAAAGTATGGTTGTATGGAACTTGGGATGGAGCAAAATGCAGACGATTTGCCCCTGATGGCCAACACTAGTCACATTCTTGTGAAACATTATGCACTGGACCTTGATGTGTGTTTTGATAATCAGACTATAACAGGAAACATTGTTTTATTCCTTCAACCCAACAGTTTTGAGGAAGATGTTACTGGAAAGGCTTGCAGTTCTCAGCCTGGTGAAAACTGTGGCGATAGGGAAAATGAGTCTAACGTATCAAATTTAAGCATATGTTCATCACAGAGTAAAATTAAAGACTCCACTTTATGTGCAGTAGGTGTAAGAGATACTTTTGATAAGTGTGATCACCATGGCAACAGTAAGCAGGCTTCTGGGATTACTAGTTCAGAGAACTGCTGTGACAGAGAGAATCATGGGAATGGGGATTTTGTTCTAGTGTTGGACTGCTGTGATTTATCTGTGTTAAAGGTCGAAGAAGTGGATGTCACTGCTGTGCAAGGTGCTGAAAAATGCATGAGTACTGTCCAGCCAAGTCATGAATATGAGCAGCAGTTAACTCTAAGCCATCAAACCCCACCTGAACTTGTGGCTTTACCTACAAGCCGATGGAAGGAGCAACTATCATATTACACGCAGTGCAGCCGGGCACCAGGATGTGGAGAGCTCAGGTTTTTTACTGACACATGGAGCTTGCAGATCAACAAATCTGGAATAAAGGTGGCTGCTGCCTTCCCTTTAGCAATAAGGATATGGTATAAAACCACAGCAAATGGAAGGTCAGTGAAGTGGACCAAAGACCAAAGTGGAAGGTTAGTATTTTGAAAAAAAAGGATTTATCAGCTACTGTCAGGTTATACAGATACAAGAATGAGACATCTAATACGGATGAATTCAGTTGCTATTAAGATACTGTAAATATGCTTGGCATCCCTTTTATGCCTTGCTTAAAATCTGGATCACAGCAAAGAAGGTCAGACTTATAGCACATTGGGCTGTAACAGGATTACATCTCTTAAGCTTGGATCAAAGGCAATGATTTCCCATCCCTCTCTATTCAGACGTAACAATTTTCGAGACAAGAACTGCAGGAAGTCTAGCTCATAATTCAGCTGTCTGTTTGTATTTTTAGATTGGCAGGTGATTAGTTGCCTGAAATTCTCAGTTTGTCATAATGGTGTAGGGGGAGGAGGCGTTGTACACCTGTGTTTTTAGACAGATTGTTTTGACCTAATAAATTATAAATGACACCTTTTGCTTTAGGCTGCAGACATACTTAACAGGCCTAGAAACTACTTTATACACACTAGTTTGTAAAGCTCCATTTTCACTACACTAAGACACTTTGCCATCTGTTCCACCATTTCATTTAGTCTTGAGATTTACTTCAAAATCATGAGAATTCATTGGATATTTCACTTATTTTTGGACTTCTGCGATATGAGTATCTGTCAATATAGAGACTTTGCGTGCCATTTTGTTTCGTTATATAAACACATTAACAATGTAAATTCGTTAAAAGACTTAAATGTTTAAGATGAAAATATTTTAATTCATAAACCTTAATTTAAAAGTGCACATTGATATCTTTGATATTTAGGGCCTGATGCTGGGTTGGACACAAATTGGGCATAATTTACACTCAAAAGCTGCCTGTAAAAATAGCGCAATAGCCCATATGCTGGATCATACATATCACAAGATATGTCCAGCCCTGCACCTGTAGCATAGGTGCCAGGTTTACATCGGGCATATACATACACTCACATACATACAACCAAGTCATAAGCACAAAAAAAAGTTTGTTAGCATTTGTTTTGATACTGTGAAAACATTCACTATTAGGCTTGATATAATGCAGCACATATAATATTTCTTCTTGTGTACAGATGTAAGTAGCAAAAAAATATTTTTAACATACGCACCCCAAAATCTTATAATATATGCATAAACAATGAAGAAAATATCTATTAATTTTTAGCTAGTGCTGGAAGGTGCAAAAAATGCAGCTCCTTACAGGCGTATATGCTTTTCCATGTTGGTCTGCCTCTGCCGCATTTATGTGAAGATGCCTTCACTGCTGGATCGCTCCTTCCCTCCCCTGTGCCCCCTCTCCAGTCGAAAGAAGGCGCAATTGCCAGATTCGCACAACTCTGCCTGCACATCTGCCTGTGTAGGTGTATGTCCAACTCCACATCAGGCCCTAATGTGTAGATTAACACATGGAAAATATTGTGCATAAACAGATAAAGGTTCCAGTGGCCAATAGCTTATACAGGAAATCCAATTGTTACAACCAACTGGCATGTTATTAAGCTGTGGTCGAGGGATCATTTATGCTTAAACATATACATTGCATTGCGTATATTTATATGTCTGATTTTACTGTTTAATAGTAATTATTTTCCTTTCAAAATAGGCCTTGTGTTTATACCATTGGATCTCCAATTAACAACAGGGCCCTTTTTCCATGTCAAGAGCCACCAGTAGCAATGTCAACATGGCATGCACGTGTTCGGGCTGCAAATAACTTAATTGTGTTAATGAGTGGTGAAAATTTTGCTGCTCCAGTACATTGTGATCAAGGTAAGCAACCATCACTATAATCTACTATGACAAAAGAAATTCCCAAGATTGGGATTGTATTTTATATTTTTATATATTGATTGAACCATGCCTTATTGAGATGATGCTATACAAATAAAAATTTCGGAAAATTATTTTACTACATTACATTAACTACAGTGAGAATTTCACAGTACAGAGGTAAAATCTATTTAATTACTATGCAATTAAGATTATCTACAATATAAAACTTTTCAATGATAGAATTTGTTGAATCTGCATGCACATTCCCTTTGTAAAATTAATATATAAAATATTCATGTAGTAACACATTATCTAGTTTTTATTTAGGTATTGCTATAGACTATATAGCATTCACTAAAAAGCCATTTTTTTTGTGCCTGTACCATAATTAAAAAACAGCAATTTATTCACCCTTTTTCTTTAAATATATACATACTATAAAAAGTATTCACCCAATTAGAATTGTTAACACTTGTCAACACCAAGTACTAAAGCTTTTTATTTTTCTTAATTCGCCATAAATAGCAACCTGTCAGTAATTGATTATATAAGTATTCACTTTGTCCATGTTTTGATACTTGATAGAATCACATTTAACTGTAACTACAGTTGAATGGGTAAGTTTCTTCTAGCTTTGCATATTGGGACCATTTTTCGTTGCACCTAGTGCTCGAGCTCCATAAGAATGGATGGGGACCATTAGTGAACAATATTCTGGAATCACTACACAAATTCTCAATGGGATTATGGTTTGACTTTTCATTAAGTCACACAAATATCGTTTTTGCTCTGTGTTTTGGGTTATTGGCCTGCTATAATTTAAGTCTTCCAAGTCCTAGGTCTCTTGCAGAATGCAGCGGTTTTCTTCCAAGATTTATTCACATTTTGACCCATCTTTTTTGACAAGTTTGCCAGTTTCTGAAGCAGAGGAGCAGTTTGAAAGCACTACTCCTGCCACCATGCTGGTAATTCTAGTGTTCTTGGGATGATGCCCAGTGTTAGACTTGCACTAAATATAACTCCTATTGTTTATTTCAAAATGTTAATTGTATTTGTGTTATCAGTCCATTTCTCACTTGGGAAGAGGGTCTCCCATATGCTTTCTGATAAATTCTCTGGTTCCAATTATCTGATAATGACTGAATAGCTACATTTCTCAGAGCTCTGGCTACAGCACTAAGAGTGCATGGTTAAGAAGTAGCTTTCTCTTTCTTGTACAGAATGCTTCTCATCACAGGGCTCTCATTGCATTGTGAGACTATAGACGTTGCAATCTTCTGTGAACCAGTTGCGATCTGGCAGCTCTTAGCATAGCACCATCAACTCACATGTACTTGTATATTAGACCCTTGTAGTCTAATGAACCTTCAAAGGGATGACAAAGAGGACCTTTTCTCAGTTAAAACACTGTTGCTGTACTCTGCAAAACAGCTAACCTATGGTGACATGGAAAAGCTGATAAGTTTAAATTTTTCTTTCTCAGACACAGTGGTAAGCACATGATTTTAACATGAGTATTACAACCTTTTTCATCAAAATATTTATATTTGCAAATTTACACGTAGAGTTAGACGTGCATCTGTTTGTTTTTGCATGAAATATGCATTTCCGTAGTGTTACGTATATGTCCATATTCAGATTTTGATTCATCTTACAATTATCACTCATTGCGCTTGAAAAGGTGGAGTGGTAGTGCTAAGGGGCAGGCATGGGAAGGTTATTAATATATGTAGTGGACTTAGCCTTTAATACAGGGGTGGGCAAACCTGTCCTCAAGGGCCATATTCAGTTCATGTTTTTAGGATTTCTGTCTGTAGAAACAGGTGGGATAATTACTGACCCAGCCAAATAGATTAACTCAGCTGTACATGATTAAAGAAATCCTAAAAACATGAACTGGATATGGCCCTTGAGGACAGGTTTGCCCACCCCTGCTTTAATAGGTAAAGATGGTGCTATAAATGTTAATGGAATGAAAGTTAAACTGAGGCCAATATGAATGAAGAGAGAAAACCTCATTATAGGTGTTTCAGGGACCAGAACCGACAAAATTAACAGTGGGGTTTTAGGAGAAAGGAATTCCACTTCATTGCCACTCTGTGTTGTTCAGGTGTACACTTCCCTTTCTGCATCTAAGGGGGGTATTCAATTGGCGAAAACCTCGCGGTCCGCGCACTATTACCGTTATTACGGTAATAGTGCGTGGAAAAACCGTTACTACAGTAATTTTCTCGCTGGATTTCAGCCGCCAGCTCAAATCCAGCTAACTATTACCATAATAACGGTAATAGTTTTAACGCACCGTGGAAACAGGACAATTGAATATGCCCCTAGGAATTTTCATCCTAAGTGACCATTTGTAAGAAATTGAGACATATTAATGTGTGACATGAGTTTAGAATGTGCAGATGAATTCTGGGATGTTGGAGGTGAACCTGAATCATAAACTCCATACATAGAATGAGGCATACAGCAGGGAAGTTTTGTGAACTTCAATATCTTAGTTAATTTTGTGTGTAGTATGTATAAATGACCTTAACATCCTAAAGATGGTTCAAATCTATAGTTAATGTAACTCTCTTTCACTCTTCTGTTGCTCTTGTTATTACTTTTCCAGTACTCTTTTGTTCATTGCACTGTAATGAAGCTTAAATAATGAATCCTTGAAATCTGTAAGCTTCCTGCCCTCTTTTATCTCATAAAACTGTAATAGAAGTGCCTACATAAAGATAGCATTCCCGGACCTGGTCTGTAAACCACTCTGGCTTTCACTCTGGCACTCTGCAAATAAAAATAGCAGTCTGACTTTATCTTCTGTAAGTGACTGTTGTAAGTTAAAGAAAAATGTTTGGAGGTTACTCACAAAGCACAAAATATCTGCTATGCAGTGCAAAATCCGTGCCACTGTGTACCTTAATTTGCCAAACTGCACCCAGATTTCTGCTAGTGTAGATAACAGTATAGATAAATATTTAAATGTATCTATAGCCCCTGTGGACCAGGTGCCCATACAAATTGGCCTTAATAGTTCCTGCTGAATATGCTGAAAATGTTACAATAATTTCAACCAATGCACATGCGTTTGCAGTTCAAGATGGTGACATTTGTTGAAGGGCACAGCCTGAGGAGAGGAGAAGGGCATTCCTTGCTAAATTTTGAGTAGGCATACTAGTGCACTTAGTTTCCAGAGCAGTGCAGAAACTAGATTTCCTTTTGTGGAAATTAGATAAGAGGGTTCATTTTAGGGGCATCCTTTGCTGTGCAGACGGATGTACAACAATTTTCACACTGAGCATAATCTAGAGCATAATCTAGATTCATGAATCATTAGCAAGAATAAAAAGAGACCAGTGATAATTATATAGCCTGGGTTGCTAAAACCATATTTACTGATGCTTAAAATATTAAAGAGGATCCTTTCAATATAAGAGACCTGGGAAAACAAAGCATGCTGAGTGGAAGGGGATGAAGGAAAAGATAAGTTGCGAAGGTTGAAGAAAGACCTTTCAGGACCCCATCCAAGAACGTCTGTATGGGCTTTAATCTTGTGCATTTTAAGCCCATTGGGTATAGGGGGACAGGATTAACTTCCGGCCTCATTGAAGTTGTAGGGGTGGGTCATTCACACCCCCTTTAAGAATGCTGTGTGACAGCACACATGCACTGCCCCAAGGAACATGGTTGACATGTTGAAAGGTATGCTGACAGGTCTCCTCACTTGCATGATTAATTTAAGTCATACATTTCTGCACACATAGATGCATTTCTAGTTTGCAGAGGCTTTTCCTGAGAGCTGAGAGAATCATTCAGTTGCACCACTGCATAGCCAAGGTGTTTGGCAGTGCTTGTAGAGTACAATTTGTAAATAACTCACTATGTATATTGTATTTTATTTTTGGTACTTATTGATAGCGTATAAAATTATATATAGACATATTGGGTGTGTTTTAGAGTGGACCGTAAGCGTAAATTGCTTCTGCTTGACAACAGGCACAACCCTAAGACACTTACATGTCACAAAAACCTTTTTATTTTATATATTAGCAATTACTGTGGAACATCATTTTTTTTATTTTTGCTACAGCATGCTCCGCAAATCCAAATCTATGGATGAGCGACTATTAAAGTCTAAAGAAGCATCTGCGAATCATTTGCAAATCTGGAAATACAAGTGGTTCACTAGTTTTGGTGTTTGTCATCAACCTCTATTTACTAATGTGCCTGACCACCCACAAATAAACCATTTTTTTCAGCCATATCTACGACTACGTCCCAGTTAGTATCTGTATTGCTCGAACATGGCCTTACTTACTTACTAACCGTACATTGCCAACCTTGCAACACCCTTTCCCCCCCATTCGAAAGTGCCAAAAAGTTGCAGTCACTTTTTGAACGTGCTTCATAAAAGCACAAACATACACTGTGCAAATGGACGTATGTCTCTCTGAATCAGGCACATTATGTGCTGTAAAAATTGTAAACATTTTTACCCTTATTCAGTAAATGTTACAATGTTGAGCTGTGTCCGTGGCGCTCCACTAAGATATGCCGCCCTGCTTGTATCAGAAAAAGTTCACCACAACTTTACAATAACATGGACATATATAGATCGATACATACACTAGGCGCTGTCTTCACACACACTGGGAAGAAGAATGTATATTTCATATAGGAACAATGTCCAAATTTCAATAATCTAGAATATGAAACATAATACACAGAAAGAAAACTTTGATGGTGAAGTATGTTAGCAAAAGTAGGATCTTGATAAATCTTTAACACTCCTTTATGACTATATGCCCGTGCCAGATATTGATGGTACATATGACACCCGTGTTTTCACTCTGTGGAGGCCCCCTATAGGGTATGCGCTTACTCAATAGTAGAAATAATCAGGCCCTCAGAGGATACAACGATGTTTCACTTGATCCAAATAGTACTCTTGGCGATTTTCACTCAAAAATAAGAAGAATAAAAACAATCTGGTGCATTACCTTTTATAAAACATCAAATAAAATACAAATACATATTGCTCGTACCGGAAAGCGGATTAGTTCTCGCGTGCAACAACAAGGTGGATGTATCCCTCACCCCAATCGATACCATCCATCCGTGCGTATGTCCGACAATCCTGGTGACTCAGCTGTTAAAAACCAACGCGTTTCAACCTAATAGCGGTCTTTTTCAAGGTGTAATAATCTGTGAGCCCAGCGTCCTATTTATTCTCCCAGACACACCCACTAATCAGAACGAGGCTTGGTTGTATAGTTGAAAAAGCGGAAGTTCCGGAATCCCATTTGTTTGAGCTCGATCTCCGTTGCCATGGTCACATTTATATTTATAGTATTCTCCGTTTCATTCATATGTCCATGCTGGAAATGTATCAAGGACTCACCGAAACAAAAGTCTTATTTTCCCTTTTCTCTAAAGTTAGTCTCTGTTCCAATGGTGGTTTGAATGGTAAGTTCGTGAGGGAAACCGATTGTATGGCTCACAGTGAAGTATGAAAAAGTAAAAAATAAAATATAAAAATACATACATATAAAAAGATAATTATAAACATTGACATTGTTAACTGATTAACATCAACTTGGTACTACTGGTACTTGTTAAGGCAGGATACAGTGATAGGGCACATGATTCCAGAAAAACCAACCTTCATATATAGGAAGGCCAATAATCTAAAGGATAGACTCATTAGGAGTCATCTACCGGATGAGAAAAGAGTTTCAGATAGAAGCAGAGGGTTCCATAGGTGTGCTCAATGCATTGCTTGCAGAACGTGTAAAATGAAACAGAATAAAACTACGACTCTCACCTTAAATGGAAAAAAGATTCAGATAGAGCAATTTATTACCTGTCACTCTAAGAACGTAGTTTATGCTATCGAATGTAGCTGCCATAAAATTTATATAGGTAGAACCACCCGTCCACCAAAGGTGCGTTTAAGGGAACACCTCTATAACATTAGAAGAGGTTTGGAAACACATGCACTATCGCAGCACTTTAAAACTCACCATTCATGTTCTGATGAGCAAGTTATTGGTTTTTGGGGACTACAGAAAGTAGAGGAATCATGGAAAAACAAAGATATTGTGGGCCATTTATCCAGATCGGAAATGAAATGGATTTTTAATGCAGACACATTGATTCCAAAAGGCCTAAATTCAGATTTTGAATTAAAGTGGTTTTTATGATAATGTCACATCATTATTGTGGTTGTTTTAATTTCTAGAATATATGGAAGTTATTCTAACAACACCATTTTAGAATGTCAAAGTTGATGTTAACAATGTCAATGTTTATAATTATCTTTTTATATGTATGTATTTTTATATTTTATTTTTTACTTTTTCATACTTCACTGTGAGCCATACAATCGGTTTCCCTCACGAATTTACCATTCAAACCACCATTGGAACAGAGACTAACTTTAGAGAAAAGGGAAAATAAGACTTTTGTTTCGGTGAGTCCTTGATACATTTCCAGCATGGACATATGAATGAAACGGAGAATACTATAAATATAAATGTGACCATGGCAACGGAGATCGAGCTCAAACAAATGGGATTCCGGAACTTCCGCTTTTTCAACTATACAACCAAGCCTCGTTCTGATTAGTGGGTGTGTCTGGGAGAATAAATAGGACGCTGGGCTCACAGATTATTACACCTTGAAAAAGACCGCTATTAGGTTGAAACGCGTTGGTTTTGAACAGCTGAGTCACCAGGATTGTCAGACATACGCACGGATGGATGGTATCGATTGGGGTGAGGGATACATCCACCTTGTTGTTGCACGCGAGAACTAATCCGCTTTCCGGTACGAGCAATATGTATTTGTATTTTATTTGATGTTTTATAAAAGGTAATGCACCAGATTGTTTTTATTCTTCTTATTTTTGAGTGAAAATCGCCAAGAGTACTATTTGGATCAAGTGAAACATCGTTGTATCCTCTGAGGGCCTGATTATTTCTACTATTGAGTAAGCGCATACCCTATAGGGGGCCTCCACAGAGTGAAAACACGGGTGTCATATGTACCATCAATATCTGGCACGGGCATATAGTCATAAAGGAGTGTTAAAGATTTATCAAGATCCTACTTTTGCTAACATACTTCACCATCAAAGTTTTCTTTCTGTGTATTATGTTTCATATTCTAGATTATTGAAATTTGGACATTGTTCCTATATGAAATATACATTCTTCTTCCCAGTGTGTGTGAAGACAGCGCCTAGTGTATGTATCGATCTATATATGTCCATTTTTACCCTTATTGACAAATTTTACTAGGATGTAGGTAATACCACTTAAAGGAGGAGAAAATATTTATTCCAAATTAAAAAAATAAAAATGTGTCTTTTGTAAAATGGATATCGATTATCATTGTACAACTATCAGTTTTCTTAAATACATTCTTGGTAGCGATACAATATACCTAGCATTACTTCTAATTAAAAACTACCTGCTGTCCTGCATGTTTTTATTACAAAGGAACAGAATTAAGAAGTCACTGCTGCATGCAATGTTAAAATTCAATGAAACGGTTAAACTCCAAAAAGGAATAAGACATTAGTTTCAATGCAAAATGTATTTTATTATACAAAGTTATATATGTTTATGAAGCCAATGTACCACATTGTACAATGATATACTACATCCTATTGCACACAATGGACCTGATGCGGAGTTGGTTGTTCTACTTCCGTTTGCGTAATGTAAAATCTTGTGTAAAATTTGTGTGTACACATGCCGTAAGCAGATTTTTTTGCATCTTACAATTTCGACTGAAGGGTTGTGATCAGCTGAGGTCCTGGCAATATGTTAGAGTCAGCACTCTGCTAATAGTTTCAGGGTTTCCTCTGTGGAGAAGTAAAGATAGGAGATTTTCAAAAGTTTAAAACCTCTTTAACAATAAAATCATTTATCACTTTGCAACATGTCAGTCACTCCTAATAAATTGTCATGGCAAAATATATACAAAGTATGTTCTAGGACAAAAGTAAAAATATAATAGAAGATTATTATTAAATATGAAATCTTAGTAATAGTAATGATAATGGGAACACGTTTGGTGCTGATATTATATAGACATATTGTTAGTAGTCGCGGCGGCCACGGCACCGCCACGACTCTCCTTGTCTTCCTGCTGACGTCCCGGCCGTCGCTATGGCGACCGGGACCTCACTTCCAGTCCCGACGTCCCGATTGTCTTGGCAACGACCGGGACGCCTGTAGTTTCATCTCACAGCGCCCGGCCTGCTGTCAGACAGCCGGGCGCGTGCGCACAGGGGGCCATAGTACTCAGCCAATAGTGGCTGATGGTAAAGACTCTGCTACTCATTTACTGGCTGTATGCCAGTAATTCATCATGCAGCCACCTGGCTGATTATTCCTAGCTCGGCACCCTGTAGCCTCATTGGCCATTAGCAATTATCATTAGGCTATTCCTGTGAATGCTGGTAGGGCTGTTCTGATTAGCTCCTTGTACTATTTAAGGCAGTGAGGACTAAGCCTCACTGCCGGTTATAGCGTCCAGTTTGCCTGTCAGCCTAACCTGCTCCTACTCCTGTATTGTATTGGTGAAACCTGTTGGACTGATTGCCTGTGTATGACCCCTTGCCTGGATTTGGACCCTGCCTGTGCTTCTTGTGACCCCGACCTCCGGCGTGTTTACCGACCTTCCTGTTTTCTCGTGACCCTTGACCTCGGCCTGTTTACTGGATCTGCTGTCTGCTGCCAGCCCTTGACCCTTGCCTGGACTCCACTTCGCTTACCTGGGTTCTCCCCAGCCGGTACACACTTCACGACCCTCTGTCAGTCTGCAGCCAAGTCTGTCCCCACCACTAGGGGCTCCGGTGAACACCTGACTGGTGGAGCAGACTCCGGGTTGTGCTGTATCGGCTAGAGGGGTTCCTAACACATATGTTCCAATTTAAAAAAATATATGGCCTCCTATGCCACTGCCACTACCATGGAAACCTCATTGTGGTCCTGAAAAAATAGATAAAAAGTCTTGCATGTATAAAGTGAACACCAACAATTAAAAACATAATTTAGTTATGCGAGTGTAGTAACACCATGAGTGCACAAAGTTATTCATAAACTCATATAAGATCTTAGTGGTCTCTCCTACATACAATAGGGAAGATGGTAAAGCATGCCTAGAAGATATAATGGGCGTGCTTCATTAAGGAAAGCAAAAAAATTAGCTTTGCACCTTGGCAAAACCATGGTGCATTGGAGAGGGAGGCAAATTTAAAATGTGATGGCAGATTTATAATTGGGATAAGGCATGTTCTAGGTCAACTTTCAATTTCAGTGTACAAATAAAGCTATCAAGTATCTGTGTGCTACATGAAAAAACAGCCAGTATTTAGCTTATGTGCAAAATAATAAACTAATTTGCAAAAAAAAGATAATATAGGACCCCTAAGAAGTGAGATGGGTGAATTGATAAATGATACTAAGGAAAATCAGAGGTATTAAACACGTTCTTTTCTTCAGTATTTACCAGAGAGGAACAAATGGCAGGAGTAATACATAAAAATGGAAATGAAACCATGCCATTAATTAATACTTGGTTGTCAGAGGAAGAAGTCCAAAGGCGACTGAAGAATATTACGATAAATAAAGCTCCAGGTCCAGATGGCATACACCCAAGGGTCCTTATGGAGTTAAACTCGGAAATAGCTAGACCGCTATTCTTAATTTTCAGAGATTCAATCTCATCATGCTCAGTACTAAGGGATTGGCGAATAGCAGATGTGGTGCCGTTGTTTAAAAAGGGGACGAGATCACAATCAGAGAATTATAGACCTGTAAGCCTGACATCAATAGTGGGGAAACTACTGGAAGGTATTTTAAGGGACAGTATTCAGGATTACTTGGTACGCAATAAAATTATTAGTGGGAATCAACATGGATTTGTGAGGGATAGGTCATGTCAAACTAATCTAATTAGTTTCTACGAAGAAGTTAGTGGGAATTTAGACCAGGGCAGGACAGTAGATGTGGTCTACTTAGATTTTGCAAAGGCCTTTGATACAGTGCCACACAAGAGGTTGGTTTACAAAATAAGGGAACTGGGTCTAGGAATCAAAATTTGTACTTGGATCGAAAACTGGTTAGAGAATAGGGAACAGAGAGTTGTGATAAATGGAACATTTTCTAATTGGTCAAAAGTCTTAAGTGGAGTACCTCAAGGTTCCGTGCTGGGACCACTCCTTTTTAATATATTTATTAATGACCTTGGTGATGGTTTAAAGAGTAAAGTTTCTATTTTTGCAGATGACACTAAACTCTGTAAGGTAATAAAATCAGAGCAAGATGTAGCTTCTCTACAGAGGGACTTAAATAAACTGGAGGATTGGGCGGCCAAATGGAATATGAGGCTTAACACAGATAAATGTAAGGTTATGCATTCAGGGATCAAAAACAAGAACGCAATCTATAAATTAAATGGAATTAATTTAGGAGAATCTATAATGGAAAAGGATTTGGGAGTGCTCGTATACAGTAGACTAAGCAATAGTGCTCAATGTCAAGCAGCAGCTGCAAGGGCAAACAAAGTATTGGCATGCATAAAAAGGGGCATAGATGCAAGGGAAGACAGTGTAATTTTGCCACTGTATAAATCGTTGGTAAGACCTCATCTTGAATATGCAGTACAGTGCTGGGCACCACTCTATAAAAAAGATAATTTGGAACTAGAAAGGGTTCAGAGAAGGGCGACAAAATTAATAAATGGTATGGAGTCATTAAGTTATGAGGAAAGGTTAGCCAGTTTAGGCATGTTTACTTTAGAAAGGAGGCGTCTAAGGGGAGATATGATTACTATGTACAAATACATTAGGGGTCAATACAGAGAGCTTTCATGGGAAATTTTTACCCCAAGTACCATACACAGGACACGTGGTCATCCCCTAAGGTTAGAGGAGAGGAAATTTCACAACCAGCAAAGGAAGGGTTTCTTTACAGTAAGGGCCGTCAAGATATGGAATTCATTGCCAGGGAAGGTTGTGATGGCAGATTCAATAGATATGTTTAAGAAAGGGTTAGACAAATTTTTAGTGGAAAGGTGTATCCAGGGATACGACCGTTAATTTAAAATGAAGGAGTGGATATAGGGTAAAATAGGACTGCAATATTGAGTCTGGGGAGATTTTCACAATTGAAACAGATTGGCGGTTGCTTACTCTGGATTAATTTCAAAAATAAATGCAGGATCGCAGGAGATCCAAAATAGGTTGAACTTGATGGACTGGTGTCTTTTTTCAACCTCATCAACTATGTTACTTACCCTTTGCATTGTAATATGGTTTTGTCCAGGAGAAAACTTGCTCATTTTCTTCCTTACTTTCCTTAATGAATCAGGCCCAATGTCTCCAGTAAATATATCTTGGTACAGTAAAACACACTTTGCATTGAATATGTGGATGTGTTATTTTTTATATTAACTCATCTTCCTGAATCATTTTGATTATCCGCTGCAGCCATCTACTGTAAATTCTGCAGTTATTTCCTGCCCACCAAATACAGTATTTAAGATTAAAGAGAGATGAAATGTAATTTTTTACAGAAGCAAAAAAAATAAATCAATACTGAGATGAAAAAAATTTCCACAAAACAGATGCTAACCTGCAACTGTGTTCTCATGATAAATTTAACTGCTGAAATTGTTATTGCTTGATGAACCTAGAGAACCATTTAAGACATGATATGCAATTATTTCTTTTATAATCTTTGTTTAAATAGTGCCAACATCTTACATTGCTATTGACAGTGAATGGTTTTTAATCACCACACACTCACTAATGTGAACCTGCCAGTATGTTTATGGACTTTGTGAGAAAACCAGAGGATCTAGAACAGTGTTTCCCAAACCCAGTCCTCAAGGACCCCTAACAGTGCATGTTTTCCATATCTCCTTGCAGGAGCACAGGTGTATTCATTACTGACTGATACATTGTAACAGATCCACAGGTGGTGCTAATTATTTCACTTGTCACCCAGGAAACCTGCACTGTTAGGGGTCTGTGAGGACTGGGTTTGGGAAACACTGATCTAGAGGGATACCCACACAAACACAAATAGAACATACAAACTGCACATGGATTGTATATACGCACTGAAACTTTAGTCAGATAGGGCCTTTGAAAGAATTTTGGATTTGCATCTTAATTTTATTTCCACTGAACAAGGTATTAGCAACTCATTCCTTAACAGCCCAGAATAGTGCCAACTCTTGTTGCCAGAAAAATAAAAAATAGGGGAAAGCAGGGAAATGTGCTGTCCAAGAAAGCTATGCTCATGCAGAGTGCAATACATGCACATTCCAGAAGTACGTCACCTGTGTGGTGCTTCCACAGAAGTGGATAAACCTGTATGTATTCAGGACTCTAATAACTATATCAGGGGAATAGATCTCGCAGTAGAGATTGTGAAATTCTATCTGGCAAACCTTAAAACAAAATCCTAGTATAAAAAAATACCCATTTATATTATACAAAGCACACATACAATCTGTATGCGTTGGGTGTAAACTCAAACAACAATGCTACCTATATGGTGCTAAGAAAAAGGAACTCTTATCTGTACAATTACTGCTACTACTATGTGCAGGATAATTCCTGCAATTCACTGATTCAGCTGGTTACTAGGCAAATAGTTATAAGCTTCATTCAGCTCTCAGTCTGGCAGCCTCAGGTGTGCAATCACCTACCACACTCATGCATCTAATCATCATGCAGTTTGATCATGCTGATTGGTGCTGCTGCCTTTATATACTTCTTCCTGTCAACATACCAACGCTGGTGATAGTTCCTGCTTGACGTAGTATGCCTTGTATCCTGACCTGTTCTGCTATCCGTGTTTGACCCGGATTGTTTATAGGAATTGCTGTTTTCTCCACTTTGTTAAACTGATTTGCTCTCATATCTCTAACTGCCCTGACCGCTGGCTTATTTAAAGGATTCCACTGTCTTTTCTACTCCTGATCCCGGCCTGTCTAACTCTGAATTCAGCCAAATACATTCTGATTGCTCACTACCTTTTACCTCAGCTGTCCACTCCATCAGACAAGTGCCAGACTACTCTACTTTAACCCTTGCCTGTCTGGCTCCGAATTCTGCTAATATATCCTGGTTGCTCATTAACTCTTAATGTGTTTTGTTCTCACCATCGGGCAAGTGCTAGATCGACAACTGCTACTACCCAAGCCTAAGTTCTGGCGGCAACCACTCGGAACATAACAAGTTCCTCGGAGAGGGGGCTGCTAAAGGTGAACATCTTGCAAAGGGGTTCTAGCACTTGCCCTTAACACATGGCTTACCAAGGAGAAATAATAAAGAGCTGGATATTTGGTGAGGGAGACATTTTAGCACTTACAAAATCTCCAGCACAGAAGGACGCCGGCACTGAATAATTGTTGCATTTGTGTAAGAGAGAGACAAATTACCAGTGTCCAGGAATGCATAAAAGGGTGCTTTCCAATCTGCCACAACTCTTATTTTTAATATTCAGATCCATAGAAATCATGCCTTTATAGATGGGTAACTATTTAAAGACAAGGGAGAAATAAGGGTTATTAAGTAACTAACTTATTTGCCATCCACAAAGAATTCTGATGGAAATATATACTAGACAAAAAAAATCTTAAAATACCCCTAATTAAATAGGTTGGAGTCTGTGTATATCTAAATTTATATATTAGCTGAAGTATTTTTAAACTGGTAGACTCTTGGAAAAACAAAACATAGTAGTTTCAGATCCCTGATCCAAGAATGTTTCATTTTTTATTCTGCTCTGCTCATGTGTTTTTGTCCTTTTAAAAGATATATACCCAAAAAATTACTTTTATATACCGTATATACTTGAGTATAAGTCGACCCGAATATAAGCCGAGGCACCTAATTTTACTACATAAAACTGGGAAAACTTATTGACTCGAGTATAAGCCTAGGGTGGAAAAGAGCGCTAAATTAAAAACCTAAATGAAAATGATAGGTTCAATCTATGAAATCATTTCTAGCTAGAGGACAAGGAACATTCATAAATGATTATGAAATCATTGGGTACAAACTAACTTAAATAGAGAGAGAGAGAGAGAGATAGAGAGAGAGAGAGAGAGAGAGACTGACTTTCAATGCATACTGTGCATATGATGCGTTTTTATAGAATATCTTAGCAGCATACAGTTGTTCTATGATAGCAATATCTAGTGTCTCCAAACCTATGTAGCCGAACTGCATTATCTGCTTACCTGTCAGCCGCCGGGAGGGAACATCAGTATAGTGAGCTGCCGCTGCTGAGATCAAGACAGATGAATGGAGAAGGCAGTGTCCAAAAGATGCCGCTATGCCGTTATTCCTGACTACAGGTGGAAGCGGACGTAGGGTGAGATTTTTTGTTACCTACCCGGCAGTGGAACGCATATGCGTTCCAACAACAGGAAGTTCGGCATTTGGAACGCAAGTTTGCGTTCCAAATGCCGAACTTCCTGTTGTTGGAACGCATATGCAGAAGTTGACAGCCAGGGACCGGACACCAGGTAAGTTCACCCGTGTATAAGCCGAGTGCCCTTTTTCAGCATACAAAAGTATGCTGAAAAACTCGGCTTATACACGAGTATATACGGTAATATGGAAAAGTTGCTACAAATATTTTGCAATGATTTATTAAAAGTCTCATTTGGGAATAATTTGCCACACTACTGTAGCCATAATAGAAAACTTCCCATTTTATTTTAACAGCAAAATAGAGTAACACAATTGGAGAGTCTGTTTTTCAATATGTACTTTTTTGTGGATCTACTGCTATTCAGGGTCAGTAATATGAAAAAATAATTTCCTGTACACAAAGGATTGCTGTAAATTCACAGATATGGTCCTGTCTCTGATAAAATGTCCAGGCAGCAAGTAAAACACACATCTTGAAGCCCTGGAGCTTGTTTAGCACTCAGTAATTGTACTTCCCTCAAAATAAGAACTACTGGTATGTTTATACAGTTTCAATATTATTAAACATTTACACAGAATGCTAATTCAGTCACCTTAAGTGTGTATCCATTAGTGTATCATATATTTGTCTCACCCATTCTTAAAAAACCCATTTCACTCTCTCCCACTCATTTTTCTTCTCCCATTTGCCTCCAAAATACTTGAGCGGCTTGTCTACAACGGTCTCAGCAACTACCTCTGACAACTCCCTTGATCTTCTCCAATATGGCTTCTGCCCCATCCTCTCGACTCCACAGAAATTACCTTGACCAAACTCACTGACGCACCGCCGCGACTCGCTCCCCTCTGCTTCCGGACGTCCCGGCCTTCGTCATGACGACCGGGACGTCATTTCCGCCTTACCCCGACTGTTGCCAAGGCAACGGTCGGAATGCTCCCCATATGTAGTGCCGCATCCCGGCATTCAGGGCAGCCGGGCGCGTGCGCAGGCGCAAAATTAGAAAATAGCAGCTGGCCCATTAACCTCCTGTGCCTCTGGCATTTCTATTGGCCAGTGCTAGTATTTAAGGCAGGGAGGGGCAATCCTTCCCTGCCGGTTATAGTTCCTGCTTGCTGCTGACTAGCCTGCTGTGTTCCTGTTGGGATAGATTTCTTGTTGCCGACCTTTTGCCTGACTTCGTTTGTTTGCCTTTGCCCTTTTGACCTTCTTGCCTGGACTCCTACGCTGCTGATTTGCCTGTGACCCCTGACCCCGGTTTGTGTACTGGATATTCTGTCTGCTGCCGGACTCGACCCTTGCCCGGACCTCACTCTGCTACTGCTCCTATCCTCAATCGCTGGGTTCTCCCCAGTCCGCGCACAATTCACGACCCTCAGCTGTCTGCGGCCAAGTCTGTCCCCACCACTAGGGGCTCCAGCGAAAACCAGACTTCTGAGTAGACTCCGGGTTTTGTTTGTGCTGGCTGTGGGGGTTCCTAACAACGATCTCACTGTGGTCATCGACGATCACAAAGTCATCTACGATCCACTCTGTGGATCATGCTCTCTTACTCCACACCCTTCATCCCATTGGCCTTTCTGACACCGTCCTTTCGAGGTTTATCTCCTGCCTTGCCAACAGCTCCTTCTCTGTTTCTTTCTCTAGTTCCTCCTTTATTCCATCCATCCTTCCCGTAGGAGTCCCACAGGGTTCTGTCATTGGCTCTCTGCTCTTTTCTCTGTACCCATCCTCCCTGGGTGAACTCCTCAGTTCTTATGTCTTCCAGTACCACCTCTATTGGGACGACACTCAACTCTACCTCTCCTCTCCTGATGTTTCCCTTTTCCTCCTCTTTCGGGTGTTCAGTTGCCTCTCCGCCATCTGCTCCTGGATGTCCTTATGCTTTCTCAAACTTAACAATAGCGAAACTAATTGTCTTCCCTATATCAGTAGTCTCCTCCCCTCCATGAATTCTCTTCTTATTCCTCACCCTCAAGTACAAGGCCCTGTCTAACTCCACTGCTCCCAACCTCATTTTCATACATAGTCCCTCCCGCCCTCACAAGTCAGCCAATAACTGTTGCCTTTCCTTCCCTCTGGTAACCACATCTCACTCCCTTATCCAAGATTTCTCCCATGGTGCCGCACACCACTGAACGATCTCCCTCGTTCTATCAGACTATCCCCTAGCCTTTATAGTTTCAAAACGGGCATTGAAAACCCACCTGTTTATAAAAGCCTATCCGTCCTCCACTTAACCATTTCACCATATATTATTTCTCACCCTCTTTCATCCTCCATCTCTCCCACTCTTGCTTCTTGCCCTCAGATCCCTTACATTGGCTCACTCCCATGTGTCAACCGTTTGTCTGCCTCTTTCCCTTTAGATCGGAAGTCCACTTCATGGTATCGGCGGTCACGTGATCGTTAAGCTCGGGGCGGGAAATTTCAACTGCTGGTTATTTAAACCTCACTTGTATGCTTCCTGGCTCCTGATTCCTCGTGGATCTCTGTGACTTCTTTGTTCCTGATCAGATTCCCGTGTACCAGTTGTGCCTGTTTGAGCATTCTGTTTCTTCTGCGTTTGTGTACCGACTCGGCTTGCTGACTATCCGCCATGGTTATCCTGTGTTCCTGACTCGGCTTGTTGATGTTACTTCTGCCTCCTGATTTTGCCTGATTTTGCCTCTGCCGCCTGTCTGTGTACCCAACCTACGAATTCCCTGACGCTGACACCGTCTGCTGATTCTGTACCGTTCTGCTCGATTGTGTACCAGTTACACTTGTCTGACTATGTATTCCTACCTGCTCATTTCTCTGCTAGTGCTACATCTAGAGGCAGACTAGAAGACCGCGACCTGTGGACTCCTAGCAGCTAAGCCCATCACGCCTTGCTGTGGTTCTTGGTGAACACCGGGGAGTTTGTTAGACTGTGCACCTCTGGTAAGCCAGTGCCAATCGTGATTAGCACTAAGATCCAGTTCATCCGTTACAGGTACAAACCGAGTATGCAGACAGTGAACAAGGATTTCTGAGAGAAGCTAAAAGCAGGTAATAACGAGAAGTACAGCTGGTGCAGGTGAATAGACTGAGTGGAAAGAATCCAGGTACAGAGATGTCGGCAAGCAGCTTGTAGTAGTTCAATGGAACAGGAGAAACGTGAGCACAACAAAGTCAGGCACAGCAACATAAACAACAATGACCAGCAAAGGTATCTAGGAGAGGCAGGTATAAATAAGGAGACAACAGGTGCAGATGATTAGCTAGTGCATCAGGTTAACCCCTGGTAGTAAGAGGAGTCAAGCCACAATAGCAACACATTTGGTGAATTAGAGGTACTGCAGGATACATTCAAAGTACCAAGTCCAGAGTAGTCTAAAGACAGGAGTTGCCAATAAACAACTCCCCGCAAACGTCACCATTTTATTATAAAAAAAAAAAACAAATCGTTCTTGAGCAGCCATAATGCATTGGGAATTAAATCCTTTCTCTTCTTCCTTGTTGTAATGTAATCCAAAGGGTTAAAAACATGTGGTTTGATGTTTGCTTTCCTTTGCAAACCACAAATCAAATTTGATTAAATTTAGCGGTTTGACAAATCCAGGCCATTGTCTTTAACTGTAGCCTTGCTCTTTCAGTCTTAGTTTTAGCCTGTGTCTTGTATATCCTGTTTCCCATGTCCTATTGTTTAGCTTGTATCTACCTTCTTCTGATTTAGCTCGTGGTACCTTCTCTTGTTTCCTTTGTCTGTTTGCCCTACTATACATCTAACATCATCTTACACTATTCCAAGTCATGGGGCAATGAGGTCAGTCTCAAGGAGAAATGCAGGTTATATAGATTGAGCAGCATGGTGGCTTCGTGGTTAGCTCTTCTGCCTCACAGCACTGGGGTCATGAGTTCAATTCCTGACCATGGCTGTATCTGTGAAGAGTTTTTTTTTTTTTTTTAACTATTTATTTTGAAAAAATAGCAATCATGTACAGAGAAGAGTCAACAATTAGTACATTTGCAGGACGAGAGACAAAAACAGAACAGTACATGTCATGAGCATGTGTCAATGAAGCTAAAAATATTTGAATAGCAAATATATAAAGTAGGCAGAGGTTGACAATAAACCAACAGGTAAGTATACAATTGTCATCTAGAATACTCAAGAAACATTTTATAGCAATATAATGGGGTGGGGGTAGGGGGTCACTGGTCGCCACCGAGATTGAAAGAAAAAGAGAACACACTTCCCAATTATCCCCACAGTTCCCTATCCCTATCTTTCCTTTTTAAGAGGAGAAACAAATAAATAGAAGAGGGACAATAAAAGTTTCAGAGGGGATTACTACTTAGATTCTCTGGCAAGGAAAACAGCATCGAGAGTTCAGAGTCAGGCTGCTTATGAACCTAGGAAGTCTGTTTAGGAGGAAGGAGTTTAAACAAGAGGTATGGGGTTATAAGTAAAGCCAAGGGGCCCAAATCTGGCAATAAACCAGATATAGGGTCTCAGGGCCACCAGAGTGGGGGGTTCAGCTTGTTTCCAAGACTTAGCTACTAGGCATCGCGCAGCAGCCAGGACATGGGAGGCCAATTTTGCAGACTGTCTATCATCATCCATCAAAGGGTAACAGAGAAGAAAGGACCATGGATCTGTCCGGACAGGGCATGGAAGGAGGGAGGCGAGGAGGGCCCTAACTCGATCCCAAAAGGAGGATACTTTAGGGCAGGACCACCAAATATGCAAAAAGGAGCCCATCTGGCCACAACCCCGCCAACATAATGGAGAACTAGAGGGGAACATTTTGGTGAGTTTGTCGGGTGTATAGTACCACCTATAGTATACTTTATATGCGTTCTTCACCGAAGTGGAAATAGAGCTGGTGGCAACTTGGTCTCTTATGATTTCCCAATAATCCTCCTCTGGGGGGGGGGGCCCAGATCCCTCTCCCACTCCCTCTCATGCCTACCGCCCGGAGGTAAAAGTACATTAAGAATTAAGCTATAGATAGAGGAGATCATGCCCCTACTCAAGGGTGAGGAGAGACATAGAGATTCAAAGGGAGACCTAGGAGGAGGGAGAGGAGCCCCCCCCCCCCACCCCGAGGAGAGAGCCCACAAAGTGTCGTAATTGGAAGTACTCGTAAAATTTAGGATGGAGACTTGGATATTTAGAGCATAGGCTATCCCAGGAGATGAAGGCCCCCTGAAATAACAGGTCTCCGACAAATCAAACTCCCGCAGTGAGCCAGGGGCTATAGAAGGCAGCGGAGAGCCTAGGAGCAAAGGCAAGGTTATCCCAAAGAGGTAGGACAGAAAGGGAGGACACCGGAATCTTGAGGTGGGGTCGGCAGGTCTCCCATATTGCAGCTGAAAATAGTAGGGTAGGGCATTGGGAGGTGAGAGGAGATCTAGTTTGTTTTGAGAGACCCCATATACAGGACAAAGCTGGAAAATTGAGATAGGCGGATTCGATGTCAACCCACGACAGTGCCGCGGGGGGGGGGGGGGCAAAGGAGGCTACGACCTGGCTCAGATGAGCCGCCCAATAGTAAATTTTCAAAAATGGGAAACCCCTACCACCACCTCTGGTGGGTCTCTTTAAGAGAGCCAGCTTAATCCTGGGAGACCGGCCGTTCCAGATAAACTTAGAGAGACATTTTTGGATAGATGACAGATCCGAAAGGGGGACTCTGATAGGAAGGGTCTGGAAATAAAAGAGGAGCTTAGGAAGGAGATTCATCTTGACAGAGATAATCCTGCCCAACCACGAAATGATCAGCGAGCGCCACAGACTTGATCTTAGCAAAGAGGGCCGGGTAGTTCTCCCGGTAGAGGGAGTCATAGGAGTCGGTAATGAAGATGCCTAAGTATTTAATTTTCTTTCTCTGCCACCGGAATTTAAAGCGGGAGGTGAGTACCAGTCCTTCTGGGGAGGGAATATTAAGCAGGAGAGCTTCCGATTTCGTAATATTGATCTTGTACCCTGAGAGGAGGCCATAATGCTGGAATATGCTAAAGAGTCTAGGGAGAGACTTCTCAGGCTGCAGGAGAGTCAGAAGGACATCGTCCGCAAAGAGAGAGAGCTTACTCTCCAGATTCCCCGTCCGCACACCCAGTATGTTCGGGCAGGCCCGGATAGAGGCCGCAAGAGGCTCTATAACAAGGGCAAAGATGAGAGGCGACAGAGGGCACCCCTGGCGTGTACCATTGGATATGGCGATAAGGTCAGAGGGAGAACCGTTGATCATGACTCTTGCGGAGGGTCGAGAGTATAAGGCCTGAATACCCGTGAGGAGGTTACCTGAAATCCCAAACGCCGACAAGGCTCGGGACATAAAGCTCCAGGAGATCCTGTCAAAAGCCTTCTCGGCATCAAGGGAGAGAACAATGGCCGGGATCTTCCTGGTATTAATGATATGAATCAGATCAACGACTCTCCTGGTGTTGTCTCTGGCCTGTCGCCCCGGTATAAAACCAACTTGATCATAATGTATAAAGGAGGGAAGGACCAAATTTAGTCTATTAGCCAAAATTTTTGCGTATAGTTTGATATCTATGTTAAGCAGGGAGATAGGGCGATAACTAGAGCAGTCGTGAACATCCTTACCCTCTTTATGTATAACAGAGATCCGAGCCTCCAAGGATTCCCTAGACCAGGAACCTCCAGTCAGGATTGAGTTGAATAGGGTGTGCAAACGGGGGACCAGGAGCCCAGCAAACCTCTTATAGTAAACTGCAGTAAAGCCGTCTGGCCCCGGAGCCTTTCCTGTTTTCTGAGACTTTATGGTTTGTTCAATTTCCTCTCTAGTAATCTCAGTCCCCAGAAGAGTACTAGCCTGCGGAGAGCGTTTCGGAAGCTTAGCAGAAGAAAGAAAAGATTCAATCAACTGCAAGTGTTGCTGGGAGACTCTGTGAAGAGTTTTTATGTTCTCCCCATGTTTGTGTGGGTTTCCTCCGGGTGCTCCAGTTTCCTCCCACATTCCAAAAACATACTAGTAGGTTAATCGGCTGCTAACAAATTGGCCCTAGTCTGTCTGTCTGTGTATTTTAGGAAATTAGGACTGTAAGCTCCAATGGGTCAGGGACTGATGTCAATAAGTTCTCTCTGTGAATTAGTGGCGTTATATAAATAAATGGTGATGATGAGATAGGCCCAACAGCATGGGGAACTTGGTTTTCCAGTAGTGGCTTGGGTTACAGTTCCTTCCCCATTCTTGTGTTATTCCTCAATCTTGTCTAAATATTATTGACCATCATCATTTATTTATTTATAAGGTGCCACAAAAGTTATAAAACAAAACTCAGTGTCGGCAGTCAGTATGAAAAAATCATACAACAAAAAAAAGCAAATCATGCATAGAAAGAAATCAGACATTCAAAGTGGACAGAGACAGTGCAAACATAAGACATTTTAAAGAGGAACCTGCTTGTGATAGTTTACAATCCATGTTTGTGTCTTGTTAATGTTTTGTTTGTTTTTGGGCTCCTAGAATTGACTTCTGTCTAGCGGTTTACTTGTCTAGCTTTTGAGCATTGGCTATCTGACTGCTTGGTCTGGACTCCTGACCCTGGCCTGTTTGGCTATTTTAACTCCTTCCCTTGGTTATTATATCATTCTTACTATGTCCATAAAGCATAATCTCCTCTCCTAGCTATCATGTTCATTTATGTTAGATCCTGCCATGGGATTACATTCTCCCTAAATTACTCATCAGCAGTCTCTTGTTGATTATTCCAGTATGTTCAGTGTAGCAGGTAGTATTTTTTCCCTTTTATATAGATATGTAAACTGCACTTTGCAGTCACAAATAGAGAGGCTGCCCCATGTTTTGTACTCATGTAATTGAAAGTCAACTTCCACCCCAGCTGCAATATCTGTTGTGTATGTGGTTTTTACACACTGTAGATAAACCTAACCATCTTCTCAAAATTACCCTGTGACTGTTTAAGCTATTTAGCAAGTATTAAAATATATACCTTTTTAAAATCTATTTTATTAAACACATTAGTAGGTTGATTTTGGAAACATTACATTTTCCTCCTGTATGGAATTCTATTAAATGTTTTTTCAGATACACTTCTTATGGTTGAAGCTACTTGTTTTTGTATCAAAAAGGCTTGCATGTTCAATTAAACTAACATGGATGCTTTCTTCAAAAATGGGGGGGCAAGGTTAAATTTAAAAGGTAAAACTCGGATAAACTGTTGATTTTAGGATTTCTAACCAAAGAAATATGAAAGGAACATTTTACAGCCTGACAGCGCATCAAAGTGACAATGATATTCCAAGTTGTTGGCAGCACCAGACGCCAAGCTTAGTCATTTGTGCCTAATGGCAGAGCTGCTGTTTTAAAGGGCACCGATTTTCTATTCATTATTTCTGAATGACTCATTTTGTAGTTTAGTAATTATAAAGTAATTTTAGATTTTCCACAGCCCTTTCCACCTACGAGTGAGGAAAAAAATGAAACATATTTACTTAAAACAGATTAGCTCATTTAAACTTCAGTTCACATGGTCCCACCCATCCTGTATACCTCTGTATTCCTTCACCACAGACGCACATTGTGTACGGTACTATGCTAATGAAATCAGGAGAATGGTGTATTTTTTGGTGTTTTGGAATGTTGGAGGAACAAAGGGGATTTCTTGAACTGTGGAAGTGGTTTGTGGTTTCCAAGGAAATTATCATATCTGGGAAATGCACACTAAAATTACTAAACAAGTGCCTACAATGAATGATTTATACACAAATATGTTGCTGTCGTAATATCTAAATGTATTGAGGATTTTTAATTTTGTTATTAACTAACTTATTTCATTAAACAGAAAACTTATTCATTGCCCACACATATTTACAAAAAGCGGTGAAACAAAAGTTCACAAATCATGTAAGGTTAATGTCAACTTTTTTACATGAATGAGCATTACGCAGAATTGTGGAAAACATATCTTGTGTAGGTCATGCTAGCGCATTTAGTTATAAATAAATAGATCACCTTATGTATACAGAATCTATCATGCACAGAACAACACTGGATGAGACCCATGTCTCCACACTAATCCCTTGTACTCAACATTACTGGGCTTTTAGAGCCTTGTGAGAGCCTATAGGAACACCATTATATTTTATCAGAGAGCCAACCAATAGGCTCTACCAACATACTTTCAAATAACAGTATTAATATACCCCCAGTGCTTCCATATTTATTGTACCAGCAAGCACAGTGTGCCCATTAATTGATTAATTGTGTATAAATTGATTTTACTAGCACTGCCCCACTGAACATGCTAGCATTGCCCTAATTATTAGTCCTACATTGTACCCCATATATTATGCTAGAGCTGTGTCATTGATTTTAGAAGAACTTTGCCCCAATTGATCAAACCATTATGATCCTGCATTGTTAGGAGCTAACCGTAACCCACTATGTATATGTAAGGCATCAGGTTATGGTCTGGCAAAATGGGGAACTAATGATAATCATGACTGATAGTCCCAAAATTGACATCTACATGCAAAGGTTGGGGAGCAAAATGAAAATTTCTTTAGCAATGCAGACTGTTCGGTTCACAGGAAATATCCCCCTGTAACGGATTAACTGGATCTGATACTAATCTTCATTAGCACTGGCTTACCAGAGGTGCGGAGTCTAACAAACTCTCCGGTGTTCACCAAGAACCGCTGCCAGGTGGGATGGGCTTAGCTGCCGGGAGTCGCATGTCGCGGTCCTGGTTCGCCTCAAGATGTAGTATAGCGGGAGGAGGAGCATGTAGAGAGACCGTAGTCAGACAGTCGGGACTGGTGCACAATGAGGCAATGTAGTACAGAATCAGCGGGCAAGCTCAGTGTGAGAAATATCTGGTACACGGGCTGGCAGCAGAGGTACAGGACAGAGACGAAGCAACGTTGGACAAACCGGGTCGGGATTACCAGAAATCAATAGGAGAAGTCAGCAAGCCGTGTCGGTACACAGGGGCAGGAGAAGAAGAATAGTCATACAGGCATGTACTGGTACACAGGAGTTCAACAAGGGCTGGAGCACAGAGATCCACAGAGGAGAGGAGCCAGGAAGCAGACAAGTTGCTCTGACACTCGCTGAGTGTCAGAGTGAAGTTTAAATACCCAGGTAAGTTTCAAATCCCCCGCCCCGAGTTGCGGTCATGTGACCACCGAACCCGGAAGCGTGGCTTCCGACATGGGACAGAGCGCCACTGGAACGGAGGAGAGGTAAGTCCGTCACCCCCCCCCCCCCCCCTACATTGTGCTAAAAAAAGTAGTAGTCTGTCAACTTTGAGTGAACATTGGTCATTATTAAAAGAGTCTGCATAAGTAAATTAAATTGCTTCATTAGCTGTTTTGCCCTCTGATTTTGTGCTGCACTGGATGTTATTGGTTAACAAAGTGCAATGGTTTAGTAGCACATAACAATAAACCAGGAATTAGCTCTGATCAATTTACGTTAGCCAATTCAAGCAAATGTCTGATTATTTGCAATTGTTAAATGCTGATTTGCAATTTTGAACCTTGTGAGTTAATAATCCCAATTGTGTATAGTTGGACTGGGGTCCTCTTGGGAAGGAGCCCCCTCGTGGAAATCCTATCTATATTACAGAAACACTTTCACACACACCTACACATTAAATGCAGTCAGAATCCTCTTTTCAATGCAGTACCACTGGGAAGGTAATACATATTAATAAGTTTTACTTGCTATTTTGCTTTATGCACCACCCCACCTGTGATATCTTAGGCAGTGCAAGCTATATTAAAAGGCCAAGTTTTTTTTAAATAGTCCTGGTCCGAGTTCTGAGTGGGACAGGATGGGCTGGTTTTAGCATAATCTTATCTCTCAGTCAGATTTGTTTATATTTTAAACTTAAATAAAATATTGGTAAATAAGCTCTAAAGTAATACACAACTACAAATAAGAGCAGACAGAAGCTTGTCAAGGCTCAAACATGGCTTGTACCTTCATAATAAATAAGTTTACTTGTTTTTGTTTTTAAGAGAATCTGTGAGTAATAACATTATTCAAATATGCTTATGTTAAAAACAGATGTTTTCTTTGATGAAAGTTTAAATGACATCTTCTCTTTTTCTAACTATTTTTCTCTTTTTCTAATTTCTTGCTTGATGCGGCTGTGACTGGTCCTCTCACTCAACTCTTCGACCCGCTTTGTTACTTTTTTTTTTTTTCTTTAAAGTGTTCATACTTTAAGCAAGCCTGAAACTACAATTTCTCATACGTCCAATATGTGGACACTGCGATACGTAGGGGTATAGTAGGTGGTAGCAGGAGTCCAGGCACGTAAACAGTTAATTCTGTGAGTGTAACTCCACCCCTGCTATACTCCTCCCATAGGAAGAATCTTCAGTGTAGTTTTAGTGCCCTCAGAAGTCATGCATGTTTTCCAGGGCCACTGCCCTTGATTTAATTTAATTTTATTTAATGTTTATTTTTTCTCCTTTTATTACAGGGGAAAAATGCTGGGCTCAGGGATGCCACCCAAGGGGTGGACAGCCCCTGGCCTTCCTCTGCCCCGGGTCCCTGAGCTGGGATGAGTAACTTTGACAGCTATCTCACCTCCAGCATAGCCAGCCACTATCTTTTACGGGATAGAGTCTCACCCTAGGGCAACGAGCATCTCAGTCGGCAATCAGCTGGACAACCGCGTTCACTGCACACAAACAGGTGCTGTGGTCGCGTCTCCCTCCCCCCTAGGCAACGAGCATTGTCGCATAATAATGGGGATCAGAAGTAGCCACAGCAGATCTTCGTTGAACCGGAGAACACAGCTGTGGCTGCACCTCACACAGGGGGCACAGGTTAACACAGAAGAATTCTGCTGTGGACATGGGGGGCAGCCATTTTCTGAATAGGAAGGACTCCTCTGCTTCCTGGCGCCAGCATAGAGCTTTCAGCCCCATTTCCAACACTGTAAAAAACGGAACCTTGCTGTGCCCCTCATACAGGACAGGTTTTTTTGATTGTTAGATCGCTCTTTTTACAATTTAATTGTCTCTAAAAGTGTGTGTGTGTGTGTGTGTGTGTGTATGAGAGGCTCTTATTGTTGTGATTTGTCACTGACTAACATTACAATTATATCTGTTTTGAAGATTTATATTTTGTACAGTTTGCAGAAGGGGTCACCAGATACATTCTTAAATACATCCTGGGCCCTTGTTAATATATATCTTATATATAATTCCTGTATATCTGAAACAAAACAAAACAAACAAAAACACTATTATATTCTCTGTGAAGGAGTATATATAGATATTTTCTGTGCTCTATATATTGTTTTCTGTGCTCACATTGGCATTATATATATATATATATATATATATATATATATATATATATATATATATATATATATATATATATATACATTCACCATGACTGACAAAGAGACCTCTAGGAAGGGAACTGCTGCAGGGTCTGTTATGCATTACAATTGTGCCAAATGTAATGCAAAGTTGTCTTGTGGACAGTCTAGTACAGAGGACCTGTATACAGCTTGTGAGGCGGTGATCCGGGATCACAGCCAGACACAGTCTTGGTTCAGGTCTGCGGATGAACCTGCTTGGCTGTGTCCTTTGACTTCGATGTTAGCAGAGCACACAAGGGTAATATCTGACCGTGAGGTAGGTCAACCTTCTCAGGATGTTTCATCAGAGGAAGAAGGTGAGGTTCTCCCAGATTTGTGAGAAGAGGATTCAGCCAGTGTGGAAAATATATCCACAGTGCAGGGTTCTGGGGGTGTTCCAAGCATTAGGCTTCACCAACCCAAAGGTATCCTGGAAAGCTGTTTTTTCTTTGCTTAATAGACAGATGAAACAACTTATTTCCTTGCCTCCATCTCCTCAATTAATGGGAATAATTTCAGTCGTCTGGAAAAAGCCTGATCGGTGGTTTAGCAAGTCAGGAAAGTTTAAAACTCTATCCTCTTTCAGCTGAATATTGTGACAAATGGGAAGCACTTCCAAGGGTGGACCCTCCCATAGCCAGGTTGACTAGAACAACCACCTTACCAGTTGAGGGAGTTAGTTCCCTCAAAAACGCCACGCACAAGAAATGTGACTCTTTGCTCCGGTTAGCTTAGGAAGCAGCTGGTAGTATTTTCAGGCCCGCCATGTCCACAGCCTGGGTCAATACGGCTATCCAAGCATGGGCAGAGCAGTTGTCCAGAGTTCTCCGGGATGGAGCCCCTACTGACGAATTAATGGTGCTTTCCGATCACATTAGAGAGGTATCGGAGTTTCTAGGGCAGGCCTCATTGGATGTTATTTCTGTCGTGGCTACACTCTCTGCGTTAGTCATAGCAGCCAGCGTTCTCTATGGTTGCGCTTTTGGTCCACGGACGCGGATTTGAAACGCACCTTGCAGGCTGTAACTTTTGACGGCATCTCCCTCATTGGAACCAGATTAGAACAGCTCATTTCGGAAGAATACAGGAGATAAAAGCCCATTTTTGCCTGTCTCTCAGACCAGGTCTAGAGAGCCTAGGTTTCAGTCCTTTCGGCCCTTCCACAGGTCCAGAGGATCCCCTGCTAGTGGCTAGTCAAATGTCCCCACTAGCGGTGGCTTCCGTAGGGGTCGGGGTCCTTCACACAGTGGACATCCCAATACCTCCATATACAGAGCTGTAGTGGGGGCACGTCTTCTGATTTTTTGTAACAGGTGGCTGGAGTCATCGTTAGAACCATGGATCAGGGACATAGTCACGAGGGGGTACGTCATAGACTTACCTCGGTTTTCCTTGTTGCCGTTTTGTTCACCACGGGGCTTGCAGTCTGTGGCATTCGGTGCAAAGCCCTGCTGATAGCAATCTAGAACTTGCTGGATGTGAAAGTCATCTATAATCCCATCGCAGAAGATGCAGATTCATGGGTTAGATTTCGACTGTGTCAGAGAGTGTTCCTTCTGGAAGACAAGATACTATCGCTCCAGTCCAAGATCAGAGACCTCTTAAGCAAGTGTCAGGTGTCCCTGCTGCAATGCATGAGGCTGCTGGGGACAATCAGTTAATCAGTCTTAAAAACAGTGCCTTATACTTCGTTCCTTTCGCGAGCGCTTCAGTGGGAAATCCTGCGCAAATGGTCAAGCTCTCTCTCTCATCTGGGCAAGCAGATGATCATTCTGTCATCTGAAGTCTGCCTGTCCATCACTTGGTGGCTGCTCAGGTTACATCTCTCCCAGGGACGATCCTTTCAGACATGGGAATAGACGATTTGTCACCACAGACACTGTCAGGTTGGGAGGGATTCATTGCAACCCTGCTGGAGTCATTTCTTCCCATAAATGTGTTGGAGCTATGAGCTACCTACAGGGTGCTGGTACAGGCTCAGGTGTTTCTGCGCGGAAAGCCTGTCCGAGTCCAGTAGGACAATGCGACGGCAGTAGCATACCTCAATCATCAGGGCGGCACGTACAGTGCTAGGGCCATGAGCTCTGTGGGCAGAGAGACACACTTCAATTTATCTGCAATATTCATTCCAGGAGTAGACAACTGGGAGGCCGATTGTCTCAGCTGAAACATAGTTCATCTGGGAGAATAATCCCTTCATCCGGAAATCTTCGATCTTCTGGTTCAATGCTGGGGTTGTCCAGAAATAGTTCCTATCTTTTGCTAAAAGACCAGGGACCCTGCGGCGGGATTCGTGGATGCTTTAGTGATTCCGTGGTAGTTTCACCTAGTTTACTTATTCCCTTCCCTTCCTATGATCCCGAAGGTTCTCAAGAAGCTGAAGAGGGAACGGTTGAAGACCATCTTAGTGACTCCAGACTGTCCACGCCGAGTCTGGTACTCAGATCTGCTAGGAAGAGTAGTAGAAGCTCCGTTTGCACTACCTCTCAGACCAGACTTAATCACTCAAGGTCCCCTTCAGTGCCACTTGTTAGGTCGGCTGACTTTAATGGAGTGGCTATTGAGACCAAGGGGTTTTCAACTAAGGTAGTTTAGACCATGATCATGGCCAGGAAGCCTTGATTGGCAGCCAATTATTACAGAACTTGGAAGACTTATGTACTATGGTGTGAATCAAATGACTTTCACACTTTCCGTTTCAACCTCTCTAGGTTGCTGGCCTTCCTTCAAGCTGGTTTGGACAAGTGGTTGCGCTTAGCTTTGTTGAAATTGTAGATTTCAGCATTGTCCATTTATCTTGAGCATAAACTGGCCTCCCTGCTGGAAGTTCACACTTTCTTACAGGGGGGGATTCATATTTTCCTCCATTCATTCATCGTTTGGAGCCATGGGACTTGAATTTGGTTCTCCAGGCTTTGAATAAAGATCCATTTGAGCCTTTACAGTCTGTGGAGCTTTGTTACCTTACTTGGAAGGTGGCGTTTCTTTTGGCGGTGTCTGAGTTGGGCACTTTATCTTGTTTCACCCCTTTTTGGTTTTTCACGAAGACATATCAAGCCTTCCTTTGTCCCTAAAGTTGTTTCCCAATTTCATTTAAATCGGCAAATTTTTGTCCCTGCATTTCCTCAGTGTTATAGGTCACAAGATCAGTCCTTGTTGTTTCTGGATGTGGTCAGGGCCCTTAGGTACTATGTGGACTGCACAGCCAGATTGCGCAAAACCACAGATCTTTTTGTTCTTTTTGATGCAAAAAAACAAGGTTGGCTTGCTTCTAAGGTCTCTTTAGTTTAGTGGATTACCTCCACCTTCAAGCTGGCTTATTTAAAGTCAGATAGGCCATTGCCGGGAGGTTTCTCGGCTCGTTCCACATAGACTCTGGGTGCTTCCTGGGTGGCGCATCATGGAGCATGTGCTGAACAGCTGTGCTGGGCAGCTACTTTGAGATCTGTTCACACGTTTGTAAAATCCTATAGACTTTGCTTCACAGGATGCCAGCTTTGGCCGTAGGGTTCTGCATGCAGCAGTGTCAGAGCAGTCCCTCCCTTAGCGGGAGCTTTGGTAGGTTCCCTATGTATCTCTGTGTCCCCCAATTGGACGTATGAGAAAATAGCATTTTTGTACTCACCGTAAAATCTCTTTCTCGCAGTTTATTGGTAGACACTGCGCACCCACCCTTGCTCTGAATGTTGTATGGTTGACTGTGTTGTTGTGGTTAGTTATCCTAGTTGCCTCCTTCGGGCTTTGTTAGACATAAACTTAATATCCTTCCTATGGAAGGGGTATAGCATGGGTGGAGTTACAATTCCAGACTTAACTTAACAAAGCCCTCATCAACAACACTACCCCTGCATGCATCTCAAATCTCATATCAAAATACTTTTCCTCCCACCCTCTTAGATCTACCTCTGACCTCATGTCTGGTAACCACCTCTACAAGATTTCCCCCTTGCTGCTCCCCAATCAGGCTTTCCCACAGCCTTTAAATCTTTAGACGCTCTCTGAAAACCCATCTCTTTTTTTAGATGTTTTATCCTCGATACCACTCTTCACACTAATGCACCCTCACACCTATCTCAATATCCACTCTGAGACAAATTGACTCCTCTTGTTTCAGCTGTGCCCTTTTCCACTTAGAGTGTAAGCTCTCTAATGAGCAGGGCCCTTCATACCCTTCGTTTTCATGTCTGCATTTGTTTTGTCTACCATGTATGTCCCTGTTTTATGTATGTATTTACAAATCTACGATAATAATAGCTAAATGTATTTTGACTTATTACAGATTTTAAAAGTAATGTGTTGCTGTTTTGAAGGTTAGAGGGCTGCACATTCAGCGTTTGAAATGGGTGCCCATGATTGGTCTAGAATATTTAACCCATACACTAAGTATATTATTGCACAAAGGAAATCTGTGACACTAAGTAATGTATCAGGATTATTTTTTTCATATTTCAGTTGTATTGGTTAGGTCAGAATCAATGCCAAATGGTATAGATAAAAAAAGTTGGCAGGTAAAATATTTCTAGTTCTTGAAAATCCAAGGTCCATATATCACAATCTTCTTTTTATGGAACAAACAATCTTTTGAACACCACGCTCCTTTGTCTCATTTTCCTATAGTTTACCTATGGATTATTAAAAACCACCATTCATAGGCTTTCAGTTTGGCCCATAAATGTTGTATACTTTTTCTTTAAATAATTTTACATTTACTTCATTTTAGTTTTGCTTCTTAAATTGTGATTTGTGTTAATTTGCAGCTAGGGCTTCTGTATTTTGCACTGTCTACATGCTGCATGTCATGCTTTAAAGTAATAGAACCATAGAACTACTTATTAGAGACATAAAATATTATAACAATATAATATAGAAAATATATTTTAATAGGTATTAATTGTATCAGCTCTATCAACCAGAAAACTACTCTTAAGATTTTTTACATAACGGTTTAAGTAGCTCTGCCCAGCTGTGATGCCATCAGAAACTGATATGACTCCCCTAAAACCTGCTACAAGTGGCTTTCAGCTGTAGCAGCTCCCGTGTTATGCTCACTGGTAGTCTGTTACACCTAGGACTTAACACGCAGTAATAGGGGCTTATATCAGTTCTGACTTAGACATAAGATATATTGGAGACTGAAGAGATGGAAAAATGTACACTGCAGTGGGATAGTGAGATTCCTCAGCATACCTTGTAGGACTTATTTGGCTGCAGAGCATCCAGCTCTGGCAGAGGCAGATAATAGAACCAGGAGGTTATATATATATATATATATATATATATATATATATATATATATATATATATATATATATATATATATATATATATATATATATATATATGGAACATCTATAAGTTGAAGTAAGTGCTTGCACTTCATAGACAAGGTCAGTATCGAGGCAGGAAACATAGCAAACGAATAGCAAAAACACAGGCTTTAGCACACAGCAGCTGCAATTATCACCAACATGCATGCCAATCAGAAGATCCCTGCATAGCTGAGCCCCCTCTCTGGTGATTAACTTCAGTGAGATAACACTGTGCTAATTTCCTGGCTGCTAGTAGGTCGCCTAATCAATGAAGCAACAGAAAGAATAGCCGGGGATTGCGGCGGTGCAGATCTGGGGAGGCATCAAGAAACCCCAATAGTGTGATTTCTCAGGAAAGAGCTAATGAATGTTTGTTTGGTTTTTGATTTGTATTTTAATATTTCCGCTTGGAGGTCACTAGAAGGAACCCATGATCTTTCTTTTGGTCCAAATTCATATAGAAGTCCTGAATTTCCTCAACCACATATTCTGGTTGCCAAACAACCACCACTGGAGGAGACTTAGAAGAACATTGCATAATAAGACACCAGCTTAAACAAATAATAATATAACATTCTATGAATCCTCAACCTAGGTTATATTAATTGGAAGGAATCTGGGTTTATTTCCTGAACAATCTTAAAAGGTACAATATACATAAGGCACTTGGGCTTTTGAGGTTTGATGTTTTTGGTTGACAACCCGACCCTAAAGCCTACTGTAAATGTACAAGGTAAAAAAATGCTCAAAGCGAGAGTCAACATGGGTCAATGTGGCTTGAATTTTTTTCCAAATGGACCTTAATCATAATGAGGCTTGTCTGATCTCATGGACCTCCGAGGATTGGGAACCTGAAAAAAACTTAAGGTGTAATCCAAACAAACATTAAAAGGGGGAAGTCTTTATACTTAAATTATGTCCAATTTAAGAATTCTTACCAGTCATTGTGTAATTCTGAGATGTGACACCCCAGCTACTGTTCTAATACCTGTTTGACCATTGGACTATGGAAAAATTGAGAACAAGGTCTCATTTAGAGCAGAATGCGTTATAATGCCTAGAAATATATTGAGAACCTCTATTTGAGACAGTATTTTCAGGAATACCATGTAACTTGTTAATATGCTAGACAAATAAGGAGGCCAAGGTCCTAGCTGATGGCGGCTGCCTACCTGTTTGAGAAAAGTGTGAACTACTGAGGAATTATTCTCTGCAGAAATATTATTGCAGCTTATAGAAAACTTTCAATCAAGACAGTAAGCAAGTTTTTGCAATTCATGTATCTATACGTACAGAGTTTGCCTTGTGTTTTTGGGCTATATAATCAGGCAACAGGACCAGGATTGTTCATCTATTTAACATCTGAAACGTGTGTAATTTTGTTTGAGAAGACGCAATGGATTAAAAATACAAGGGAAAATAGCAACTCCTTTGCTGGTTATAGCAGTGTGTTGGGGGATTTTTCTCTGTATTTGTTTCTTTTGGATAACCACACCCTTTCAAGCACTTGTCATGAACCTATAAATTGATTGAGCAACTTCCACTTCTGTATTACAATGGCTCAAAGGACAATATTTTTTTTATATGTATATTTCTAAATACATATTTAGTGTCAGCTATAAATATTAATATTTATTTTAAGAAACAACTTGTTAATAAGCTAGTCCTCAGGGCTTACGTTTATATTCCAAAAACATTTTTCTCTCATCGTCATACAATTTTTTTTTTTTAATGTTAAGAGTTATTGTGCGCCTCTTAACCCATTGTTTATCCTAGCTGATGGCAGCCTATTCAGTGGCACAAAATGGGACAACTAGCTAAAATGGTCCACAATGACCGAGATGTAGTTGAAGTCCTTTGGGAGTAAATTGTCAATAAAATCCATATAAAGGTGTGTCCAATGCCTCTTGGATACTTGAGAGGGCATAAGTTGGCCCAGAGGGAGATTTTTAGAGTTCTTATTATGAGCACAGGTCTCGCAAGCACAAACAAAATCCCTGATATCTGTCCTGAATGAAGGCCGGCGCCTACAGCAAGGTATGCTCCACCCACAGAAACAACAAGAAGACCAAGAGAACAGGGCCCGGCATAATAACTTGCGCATCAGAGGTATTCCTGAAGAAGTGGATCAATCCCATCTTGATCAATACCTGAAAAGACTCATTACTTGCCTAGTCCCTGCCACCCCCGAAGATCAGCTTCTTTTGGACAGGGCCTACAGAGCCCCTCAAGAATCTTCCTAACCTCGGGATGTCATCCTTCATTGTCACTATTACACTACTAAGGGGGCGATTCTGCGGGAATCTCGCAAGTCTGACTCAATCTCGTTAGAAGATGCTTCCCTGCAGATTTTCCCTGACATTACCCCGCTCACCCTCCTCAAGAGACATGAATTTAAACCAGTGACATCTACCCTCAGGGACAACAGCATCCAGTATCGCTGGGGTTTTTCGTTTCGTCTTCTCCTCTGGCATCGTAACAAACTTTACTCTGCTCGAACCATGGCGGATGCAGTCCAACTCCTCGAGACTTTGTGGTTCCGGCCTCTCCTACTCATCCTCTGACACAAGGACCAGGCTCCAGCTCCTTGGGATCCACACATCCCCCTCCCCAGAGCTCCCAACTACCGAGAGGACGACTGTGTCAAGAACCACTAAACCACCCGCCTCTGTTCCACCTACTTGACATGTGTTTATTGTGTTCGTGTTTTTTTTACCAGAAGCCACGTTGCTTCAACCTCCTCCTCTCTGCATGATGGACCGCTGGTTTTCGCTCCTCCTTATGTAGATTAGGAGGAGATGTGTGCCTCTAGGATGTTATTTATTTTTAATTTTTTTTATAAATCTCTTTTTTATTGAAAAATTGAACAGCTTATACAAACGTTGTTGACTTACAGCAGACAAAAGATTAAAGGTGTTTCTGAACGTCAAAGAACAACAACATGAAATATATTATTTTGCAGGCACAATTAAGGGGATGGGGGATAGAAAAAAGACGGGTTAGTGGGGGAAGGGAAGGCAAATCTAGGGGGAGAGAATAGGGGTGGGGCTTCATCTATTCCACTGAGTGTATAATGCCGTATCCTTGAATTCAAGCCATTCGAACCACAAAAGATAATATTCTCTATATTTATCAATTGAGGAGTAAAGCACGTCGTCCATTGTCCTGTAAAACTCCAAACGGGCAAACCATTCTTTAATGGTAGAGGCATTTGGCGATCTCCAATGTACCGGGATCACGGCCTTTGCCGCATTACAGAGATTTTTAACTGTTGATTTTTTATACTGTGAGAGAGACATTTTGTTGTCGTTTAGTAACCAGTATTTAGGACAATTGGGTAACTCAACACCTACTATGGCTTTGGCAAGAAGAAGAACTGCATCCCAGAAAGGCCTAAGTGCTGTACAGTCCCACCATATGTGTAATGGGGTGCCCGGCGCCAGCTGGCATCGCCAACATAGGTTTGACTGCCCTGGAAACATCTTGGCTAATAGGCTGGGACACCGGTACCATCTGGTCAACACTTTGTACTGGGTTTCAATTATTCCAACTGAGCTAGACTATGTACGTAGAAAAATATCATTCCAATCCTGCTCTGTTATTGAGCAGTCTAATTCTTGCTCCCAGTCTCGCATAAAGGTGGGTCGTTTATTAAAAGAGTATTCAATAAGGATACTATAGATAATAGATAGTGTATGTCTAGGATACAGTGCTGTGGTACATAGGAATTCAAATTTAGTAAGCAATCGTCCCGCAGACTCACGAATACCCGAGGATCCTAGAAAGTGTCGGAGCTGTAAATGTCGCCATATCTCCGCGTCCGGGAGCTTCCATTTGGACTGAAGATCGGCGAAAGGTAAAGCCCCAGAAACGTCCACCAGCTGGCCGACACTTTGAAGTCCCGCCCCAATCCAATGTGTAAAGGTTCGTCTAATAAGGCCTGGAGGAAAGTCTGGGTTGTCAAAAGTCGGGGTCAGAGGTGAATGTCGTGAGGAGATATGTGGGACCGAGCGTACTTTGGACCATCTAGCCAAAGTTGAGGTAACAGTTGGGTGGACAATTCTAGGGAGTGACGACAACCAGGGTATGTATTGAAGTGGTTTACTGGAGATGTGGCTCTCTATCCAAACCCATTGTTTGTCCGGACACTGTCTGGTCCAGTCCAGCACGCGGTTCAACATAACAGCGTCATAGTATGTGGCAAAGTGTGGGAGTTGTAGACCTCCCGCATGCTTACGCATATGTAATATGTTGTGTTTAAAGCGGAGTCGTCTACCTCCCCATACAAAGTTCCGAACCGCTTTATGTAATGTCTTGAACCACGAGATTGGGATGTGTATAGGCAGTGTGTGAAGTAGATAAAGGATCCGTGGTAGTATGTTCATTTTTAGCACATTGACTCTGCCTATCAAAGAAAAGCCTTTCAGGAGCCAATTTTTCAGGTCGTTGCAGACAGTGTTGGTGATTGGTAAGAAGTTTTCTTCAAAAATCTTCTAATTATCCCTATTAATAAGTACCCCCAAATATTTTAGTCGTGTAGGATGCCATGTGAGTGGGAAAGATGGCTTCAGGCCTTCAACTACTAGCTCAGGCGTTGAGATATTAAGGGCCACAGATTTTGAGTAGTTAATTCTAAAACTGGAGAGTTCTCCAAAGATTTGAAATTCCGATAATAAATTGAGGATTGAAATTACAGGGTTAGTGAGAATGGCCAGGAGATCATCTGCGAAGAGGGTAAGCTTGAAGCTTTTGTCCTCCATTTGTAAACCGGAAATGTCGGGGTTAGCCCGAATGGAGCGAGCCAAAGCTTCCATGCATAGGATGAAGATCAGCGGGGACAATGGACAACCCTGTCTAGTACCATTTGATATGACAATGGGCTTTGACAAATCTCCATTGACATTAACCCTTGCCGTCGGCCGAGAATACAGAGCGGCAATCCGGGCCAAACTCAGTGGACCCAAACCCAAATGGTTGAGGACCCCTTGCATAAAATCCCAATCCACCCTATCAAACGCTCTTTCAGCGTCCGTGGATAAAAAAACTGGTGGTATGTTGGTGGCAGTTGCAAACTGTACTAAGTTGATTAGTTTTGTAGTGTTGTCTCGCGCTTCTCTTCCCAGGACAAAAACCTACCTGATCTGAATGGATGATTTGAGGCAGATATGGTTTCAGCCTATTAGCTATCAACTTAGCATATAGCTTAATGTCCCCATTGAGTAGGGAGATGGGCCTATAGCTGGAACACAGTGCTGGGTCTTTCCCTTCTTTTGGCAAGACCGTGATATGTGCAGTTAAAGATTGAGGGGAAAAATGTGTATGAGCCGAGACTGAGTTGAAGGCCTGAAGCATGAGAGGGGATAGCTGGGTTTTGAAAGTTGTGTAGTAAGAGGTAGTAAAACCATCGGGTCCCAGGCTTTTCCCCGAAGGCGTCGTCTTAATCGCCTCTTCAAGTTCCTCAATTGTGAAGGGTTCTTCTAAAAATTGTACAGATTCCACATCTAAGACAGGGAAATCAATCCGTCGGAGATAGTCTGCAATACGGGACTGTTTAGCCGAAAGCATATCTGCGGTGGAGGTGCTGGAAAGGTTATAGAATTTAGTATAGTAAGCATGAAATGCCGCGGCGATATCAGACGTGTGTGTCGACAGGGTTCCTGATTCCGATTTCATTTGAGGTATATAGAGTTGGACCCTCTGGGTTCACAAAGCGCGAGCTAGAAGTTTACCTGGTTTGTCCCCCCATTGATAAAATTTGTTTCGGCATTTGTTGAGGTCAAATTTAATTTTGTCAGACATTAATTGGTTCAGAGACTTTCTAGCATCTGTCAATTCAGCCATAACTGTGGATTCCGGAGAGGATTTATGTCTTGTTTCAAGAGACTTAATTTTCTCCAAAAGGGAGTCCCTGTATGCTATCTTCTCCCTCTTTCTAATCGTCCCCATTTGGATGAGTTTGCCTCTGATTACATATTTATGCCCCTCCCACAGTGAGATTTTAGAGACGTCAGGGGTGTCATTAGTTTGAATATACTTAGTTAGGGCCGTCTCAATCAGTGATTTGTTATGAGCTTCCTGCATTAACAATTCGTTTAGCCTCCAAGTGAAAGGCCGGTGACCTGACCTATGAGTAGGAAGCGTAAAATATACTGGGGCATGATCTGACCAAGTAACCTGGCCTATGGAAACGTCTATGATCAAGGGCAAATGGTTATGTGGGAGGAAAAAGTAGTCCAGTCTTGAATAAGTGTTATGTGGGTGTGAAAAGAATGTGTAGTCTCTGTCCGTGGGATGTTTGAGACGCCATATGTCGACCAGCTGGTGTTCGTGCATGGTGCGTCTCACCTTACGATACAGCTTACCGGAAAATCTGGCAGTCCCGGAGGAGGTATCCATCGCGGGGTGGAGAACCCAGTTGAAATCGCCGCCCATTATAAGAATGCCTTTCTTAAACTGGTCCACCTTGTCCAAGAGTGTATCTAAAAAAACAGGTTGATTAGAATTTGGACCATACACATTCACAAAAGTATACATTTGAGTGGAGATTGTGCAAGTCACCACCAAGCACCTGCCCTCTTGCACTATATGCGTGACTATGTTTTGGACAGGCAAATGTCTGGACAAGAGGATTTCCACTCCCAAGGACTTATTCTCGAAGTTGTTACTTGTGAATGAATGCGGGTAGTAGTGGCTATGCAACCGAGGGGCTGAACCTTGTTTAAAGTGCGTTTCCTGGAGGAAGGCCACATCGATTTTCTTTGCTATAAGATCTCGTAGCAGTCGGGACCATTTTTCTGGTACATTTAAACCCTTAACATTAAGGGTGACACATCTGAGACTACCTGCCATTACCAATTAACACTGAGTAATTACATGTGGGTGCCCAGGGAATAGAAACAAAAATAATTGCATGGCTATAAGTGAGAAAAAGGGTGGCAAGGGATTGAAGGGAGGGGATGAGGATTAGGGAAGTATAAATGCTTACTGGGATATGACAATAGAAGCAAAAAACATAAATTGTGTAACAGATATATGAGACCGTTCCGGTAAGCCATGTGAGACCGTGGTCCAGACATGACCCGGAAAAAACAAAATCGGTCTAGGAGTACTGAGGAGACCAACAACAGCAACAACTTAACATGTGAATTGGTATGCCCTACCCCTCTACGCCGGCCCAGAATGGGACCGGCCCAGGGCAGTGACACAGAGGAGCAGTGCAGCTACACTAAGAGCACATATGTACTTTCATAACCAGAATAATGATATAGCATGGAATGAACACATAACATTTAGATTGTTAAGAAAAATAAAAAATAAAGAAAAAAATATAATATATAATATAAGGAACTAGTAAACCTGAGAACTCCACATTAGATGTGAAAAAAGGAAAGGAGTATATCAAACAAAACAACCTGAGCTAGTTGTGAAAGTCAACCTGCACCAGGGTAGGCAAGATGAAGACAAGTGGGTCAACATAAATCTGAACCAGAAAATTTTGTTATGAGAGCAGGATTTCAACAAAGTCCTGGTTATGTCGTCCCGACAACGGTGCAGGATCCGCACAACAAGCTACCGCTCCCAACTTGAGGACCTGCAGAACTAGAGGTGTAGTCCTGGAGAAATATAATTTACTTGTGACAGATTTTCCAGGGAACCAGGAATACCAGGTGAAGAGATAAATCTTCACTCCAAATTGTCAAGGACCATTAGGTGCAAATCCCAGGGAAAGTCCTCGGTCAAGCATCAGAAGCCAACCCTCAAGATGCATGTTCAGGTATACTCTTGAGTCTGCTGATTTATTCGTTTTTGTGGTGACCTTTTTGGTCTCCCTGATGGTTAGAACCTTTCTTCTTGGGGACCCTCTGCTGCCGGGTATAGGCGTTGATGACAGTCCTGCCATTCAGTAAGTGAGGCTAGCGGGATGTCCAGAGTGGAACAGAAGCCTGGCAGATCCGTCGGTTCCCTGAGAACCGCCGATTTCCCATCATGAGTAACCTGCAATTGAAACGGGAAACCCCACCGGTATTTGATGTTCTTCTTCCGAAGCTGCTCCGTGAGAGGTCTGAGCATCCTCCGTTGTTGTAGAGTATTCCAGGAAAGGTCTTGAAAAATTTGGATTTCTTGTCCATTGAATTCAAGGCCTTGAAGGCCCCTCATCTTGCGCACTATCTCATCCTTCTGTGTGTAATAGTGTAGGCGACAGATGACGTCTCTGGGTCGTGTTGAGGGAGCTCCCTTGGGACGTAGAGCCCTATGAGCCCATCAAATGTGATTACATTGTCTGGCGGTAGCTCCAAGATTTCGTTGAACACCTTTGTCAGAGCGTCCATCAAACCTTGGGTGGGAACATCCTCCGGTAGGCCTCGGATTCGTAGGTTATTCCGACGGTCAAGGTCGTCCATCTTATGCTGGAACCATTGCAGGGCCTTCGCCTGTTCAGCTACCGTGTGTTCTAGGGCTGTAAAGCGATCTTCACCCTTTTCCTTATGTTCCTCTAGGGCTACCAAGCGATGACCGAGGTGGGCAATATCCGTTTTCAACGAGGCCACTTCTTGATGGACAATATTTTGCAGTTTAGCTTCTAACGCCTCAAAATCTTTTTTGGATGGTAGTTCTTGTTTAGTTGGGAGTGATTTAAGCATTTGCAGGACTTGGGATAAATCAGGTTGTTTCTTTGCTCCAGACCCACCCTGGTGACGCTTTCCTTCCTGATGCGAATCAGGGGAAGATGAGTTAGAGGCGGCAGGGGAAGATGCCATTTCTGGTTCTTCTGTAGCCACAGGATGTTTCAAATAAGTACGGAGATCAGAGCGTTTGGGAGTTTCCGGAGGTTTTTTAGCGTCTTTCTTGGCAGAGCTTTTCTGGTCCTTGCCCATCAGGGCGATTAGAAGTCGTGTTCAGCAGATTATAAGAGATGTGAAAGTCCTTACTATAGGTACATAATGCAAAGAAAGGGTTGTTGCTGCTCCCGTCCCCTCACGTTCGGTCTAGGCAGCCATCCCAAGGGACATAGCGCGGGGTCTACATGGAAGAATATCACGCTGTGACCACAAAGCACCAGTCTGGAAAGATAATCATGATCAGAGGTGCAGGCTTAGAACCTATAAAATATCTGATGTAATATTATTTAACCACCAATAGGTGGCACTGCACAGGGGAGCCTGTAGTTGGATCCAAGCCTTTGCTTATATAGGCTGTGATTAGGAATCAGCAAGCAACCCTGCAGTGATGTCAGATGTGTGGCAGATATCTGATATGGGGAGAGACCAGGGCTGCCCCAAACTGCTTCACTGTCACCCAGTGATTAGTGGAGAACTACTGAAGTTTCCTCCTCCTTGCAGCGTTTTTTTTTTTTTTTTTCCACCTGTGGTCGGGATCTGTGTCCCGAAAGAGAAGGCAGCAATGGCGGAGCAGGCACTTCCGGTCCCACGGTCGCTGAGCAGACTGTTTCTGTACTCAGGTAAGTGGAGCCAGAGAGGACCTCACCAGTAGAGCGCCTGATCAGCGCTGTAGATATCAGCCCGCTCTCTTCTCAGAGCACCTCAGTCTGCAGCGGAGGCTGCAGGTGTCGGGTCTGAGGTCTGGCGTGCAGGGGATTCTAAAGTCCGCTGTTCTGTTTCACTGATGCTTGGGGCAGAAGTCCAGTGTCAGCGCAGTGCAGGGGGAGCCACCTCTCGCCCGATATTTTAGATTTTTATGGCCAGTCCCGCAGAGCCGAGATAAAGCACAGCCGACTCGCATGGCCGCCAAGCCACGCCCACTAGGATATTATTTTACCTTGTTCTTAACTAATTTTCTGTATTTACACTGTGTTGCTTTCTAACTGTTTCAGTTCGCTATACCAATACTGCCCCATCTCTTTTTTTATATCACCCAGATCTCTGGGTCATGGTAGTAGTTGCCCCATGCCCTTTATGACATTCCCCCTTCCCCTTGCTTCCTTCTCAGCTTTATGCCCTGGCTTAGAGACTGTGTGGACATCCATCTTCCTGCAGTTGGGACTACTAGACCCTTATCTGTGTCCCTGGCCACGTCCCTGTAATGGGTATGCTGCCCTTGCCCGGCCTTTCCCTGCCACAGGCACCGCCCCTTACTCTTTCTCACCGGCCTCATGGACCAGATGTGAACACACACACCGGTCATGTCCATTTCCCTGTCCTCCTTCTTTTCTTTTTCTCTCTCTTTCATTCTTCCTTACTACAGGCACTTTCCAATTCTATTTGTCTTCATTGCCACAGTATTAAGCCAGCATGTTTGACCCTTGTTGGGGGACCTGGGATGGCCCATTCTTCACCTCCCGATGGCTCTTAGGATCTGCTCCTTGAACATTAAAGGAACAGCCCACAAAAATGTACAACACTCTATCTTACTCTTAAGCAACATAGGGCTGTCTTTTTTTTTTCTCCAACACTTTACTCGTCACTCACATCCGGAAATTGAAGTCTAAGCTGTACCCCTCTACTTTCCATGCTTGCGTCACTAGACAGAAGAAATGAGGTGTCGCTACCCTCATTGCCTCCCATGTAACGTTCGAGCTGTTAACATCCCATGCCAACTCTGACAGCCGCTTTCTAATCCTGACAGGAAAACTTAGCAATACCCTTTGTACTCTAGTTAACTTGTATGCTCCAAATCAAAACCAATGTTCCTTTTTCGCCACCTTAGATTCCTTGCTTTCTCAGGTCTACCAGGGAGAAGTGATTATGGCAGGGGACTTTAATGTTGTAGTAAATGACTCTGTTGATAGGTCATCAACTCTGGTTTCCCCCGCCAGCGGCTCAAAGTCCCGTAAATTCAAGGCATTCGCTTTGGAGACTCCGTGATCCCTCCTCCCGAGACTGTACGTTCTACTCCCCTGTCCACGGCACCTATTCACAAATAGACATGATCTTCCTCAGCCACGATCTGTCCCTGGTGCTCTGGTCAGCTCGCATACATCCAATGATCTGGTCCGACCATTCTCTCATTACTGCTGACCTCTCAGATATAGTCTCCCGCCATCGCTCTGCCACATGGCACCTCAATCCTTTATCCTCCATGATCCGCAACTTATTCTAGAACTGCGGACCCTTCTAGAGGAATATTTGCTTTTCAACTCTGGGAAGCTCTTAAGGCGGTGGTACGGGTCACCTTATTAGCATGGTCTCACGCCATAAGAAACTGTCTATCTCGAAAACGCTCAACGTTGGCTATACAACTCCAGACTCTGGAGTGACAACACAAGCTCTCCCCAGACGATGCTACACTGAATAAGCATCTCAGAATACGGTCTGACTTGAATCTCCTCCACTCAGAGTCCTCTGCCACGGCCCTGAAACGGTTAAGGCAAACGTTCTACGAGAGGGGAGACAAAGCAGATAGGATCTTAGCCGCCCATGTAAGGGCTCAGAGATCTCAAAATAAGGTTGTGGCCCTGAAGTCAGCCTCTGGCTCATCCATCTATAGCCTAGACCAGAAAGGTTGCGAGTTTCAGAAGTTTTGTTCTACATTGTATAATTTAGATAGTCTGACCACTGGAAGTGCTCCACCTCCGTGCAGATACCATAGCAGCTTTCCTGAGACAGGGCGAATCTCCCCAAACTCACCTGTCTGTCAGCAGAACAATTAAGCTAGAAAGGAAACCGCACCAGGTAACCCATATAATTCCTCGGGGTGTATATATTAGTATAGCTACATTGCATTCACTACACCACCTGAGGCTAGGTGCACCCGATCATTGATTTAGTCAGAACATATTTGGTGGGAGGAAAAGGAAATGATCTAGTGGGGCACTCAAATGGGCAAAAATAATTTTTTTATTTAAAGTTTAAATATCTGTTAAATACGGCTTTATGGATTTAAAATTAAAACATTCCATTAGCGAAATATAAAAGTTGAGAAATAGATACCACCCTAAATAGAAATAACTGATAAAAAGACAAAAATTAATTTGTCTAACCGCGACACTGCTCCATTATAAACCTTATTTTTATTACCTTAGGTGTAAAAAACACATTTATAAGTCTATGATTATCACCACATCCCATAAAAAGACAGTAATGTGAAAATGATGGACTTTATTCATACATATTGCTAAATAGCAACATCAAAAGGAGAACAGCCTGAAGAATTCAAAGGTACTGCGGCATTCCAAAAATGTATAAAGGGACTATTGTGATCCCTCATATAACCACTGTGCCCTACATATTGTCCTGGTGTGTAACTCAGGGGAATGATTAATTGTCACCTAAGATTGAGGGCTAATTTCCCTAGCAAGCAACAGTATTGAATGTATGGCTGTCCTGCTCTGTTTATGTCTCACTAACGCTCCCTTCTAACTCTGCGGGCAGCGTGTGAGTCTAACTGTCTAAATTATTGTTATCTAGCTAAATAGCAGGGACTGTGGTGGGAGCAGCAGACTTGGTCCCCCACCTCAACACCATGTTCAATGCTGTCTTATACGGTGACCCTTTTCCTAATTCGATGTTGGAAGCACACTTCTTAGTCATATATAAGGAAGGGAAAGATTCTAGCAATTGCACAAGCTACCGTCCTATCTCCGTCCTTAACATAGATGTCAAGATATATGCAAAGATCCTGGCCACTCACTTAGAGTCCTCCCAGATCTGATCCACTACGATCAGGTTCCAGGCCATCAGACCAGGGATAATAACCGTTGTGCGATAGACCTTGTCCAAATAATCAACCAGAGACGTCTCCCAGCGATGTTGCTTTCCCTGGACGCCGAGAAGGCATTCGACCGGATCTCGTGAAACTTTGTTTCATGCCTTGAAGGTGTATGGCTTCTCGGCTAAGTTCCTGACAGGTGTATCTGCCCTTTACAATTGTCCCACTTGGTTAACGACTCTTTATCCGACCCCCTCTCCCTTTCTAATGGGAAGAGGCAGGGTTGCCCCCTGTCACCCCTAGTTTTTGCGCTTGTCATAGAGCCCCTGGCGGCAATGATGCGACAGACTGCCACGATAATGGGTGTGGGACCCCGAGAATTTAAGGTCTCCCTCTTTGCCAACGACATACTCCTCTCCCTCACGAATCCCCAGGAGTCTCTGCGCGCCCTATATAGTCTCATGGATGAGTTTAACCTTCTGTTGGGCTATAAAATAATTTTGTTAAATCAGAGCCATGCGCCTACATGCTCCCCCTTCCCTCAGGGCTGGCTTACAGTCTACTTTTGCTTTGTGCTGGCAGGCAAATAAGATCAAGTATCTGGGAATCTACATTACCTCTTCCTACGTTAGGTTATACTGAGAAAATTCCCCTCCCCCTTTCTAAAATCAAACAAGACCTAGAGATGTGGAGGCGCTATATCATATCGGTGCTGGGGAGGATCATCGCTGTTAAGATAAACCTGGTCCCTAAACTTCTATACCTATTTCAGACTCTCCCGGTGAAAGTAACCGAGTCTGTGTTTCGGGACTTGCATTCCCTTTTTCTTACATTTGTATGGCATGGTAAGCCCCATAGAATCTATATGGCAGTGCTCAAGAAGCCCAGGGCTTGGGGAGGCAGAGGTTTTCCAGAAATCAAACTCTAATACTTGGCATCCCATTTGACCCAGGTGTCAGTTACCTATTTCCCCCTCCCCCCGACCATGGTGTGGGTGGACTTGGAGACCCACTTTACAGGGACAGACCACCAGAAGCTTCCTCCCTCCAATCTCTCAAGCTTTGTCTGTCCCTATGGGACTCATGTCGGATCAAATACAAATTATCCTTCCTCATTTCCCCCCTTACTCCTCTCTGGATTAACCCACGCTTTCCTCCCGGTGATTCATCACAACAATAAATCCACTGGTTACATGTGCTGGAATTTGGGTGGTTTCAGACCTGGTTGTAAATGGAACTTCTATGTCGGATCTGTACCACAAGCTTGAACTTTTTCACCCGCTTTTCTTTGAATATTTTCAGGTCCGACACTTCGCTATGTCCTTTCCCCTACCCCCTTGAATCTCTCCGGACCCTCAGTTTTTTTTAGCACATGTGCCTGCATAGCCCACTTACTAAAAGAATGATATCTGGGATTTATAATTGGTTTATAGAGACCACCTTTGACGGCATGAACAGGATTGTGATAGGGATCTTGGTACCCCCCTCCCCCAGATGAATCCTGCTGGGAGGGGGTCAGGGAGGGGATTGTCAAAAGCTACATTAATCAAGGAAACAGCCTACAAGTTGTATTATATAGGTGGTTCTGTACCCCAGACAAGCTGTCTAGATTGTTTCCCTCGGCTACCACGAGCTGCCGGCGGGAATTTGGTCAGAGGGTTACGATGCTACATATATGATGGACCTGTCCTTGTATAGTCCCTTTCTGGGACATGGTCCTTGCACTTATAAACTCTGTATCAGAACCACAGGTTGATAAGGACCCTTGATCAGTCCTCACTCCCCCACACCTGATGAGAGAGCCCCCTCCAACAAGCTTATCTCTCATATCCAAGCAGCAGCTAAATCCCTAATAGCCAAGCATTGGAAAGACCCTAATCCTCCCTCTATGCAGGAACTACAGAATTAAATTTGGCATGTCGCAAGCATGGAAAATATTACAAGGTGCCTCCACGACAAAACACATAAATTCGACAAGGTGTGGTATTTGCAAGAAAGCCATAGTTGTCTATTCGCTTTGGCTCCCCCCCCCCACTATTGGAACATAGTCTTTGGGCCATCTCTGGATCTCCTGGGCTGGTAAGATTCTTGACCTTGTTGATGTTTGTTTATCTTTAACTGCACGGGGCGTATGTGCCCAAATGTGTGCACGTATTGTCATTGCTATATTTTTAATGTTATCATAAGCTATTTTTTTAATGTTATCAGTGCCTTTTCTATGCCCCCCCCTTTTTTTTTTCTCTCCCCCTCTCTACATCTTTTCCTCATCTCTGATCTTTTTCCCCCTCCCTGCTTTCCACAGATATAACTCATAGACCTAATGAGGAAACATCCTGTATATTCATATTTTTTCGAAGCATTGTGATGTTTGTATTCTTCTTGTTGCTTCCTCAGTAAATAAAGAATTGTAAAAGAATATATATATTTTCAAGGAAAAGGATTTTTTGGGATGGATCTTACACATTTTAGACCTGTACTTACTGGCACCAAGAAGTAGAGGGGTAAGGTATAGGTATAAAGAGTAGTAGTGCCAATTATATTGGAGGTGGATGAGGTCCTGCCCTCATATACCCGTCCACAGCCCTCTCAGAGCTGGATTATGAGTGTAGAAAGAGCCTGCATGGGCCCATAGCTTTCTATTGATCTGCTTGCTGACATCCCACCTAGGCTACACACAAAGCACCAGCTTTTGCCAATGCTGCGCATGCAACCTGGATGTTCAGAGGACTAGAATCGGCCTGTCTATACAGTATGATGACACTGCCTACTTGGTGACCTTTTTTTTTTTTTTTTTTGCATCAACCAAATGTACTGTTTAAATCTTTTTCTTTAAATTATTATTTTAATTTTCTTCCATGGTGACCTATAAAGTCGAATGATTGTTGCTTAACTCAGTAGTTTGCATGTTGTAATGTCTAGAGTGACAACACATTTGTTACCATGGCAAACTCTGTAAAACAATGCAAAAATATATCCACAAACTAACAGGTTTTGTCTGAGCTTGTACTAATTTTAATATGAGACATTCTTTTGATTGTCTAATGAAAGTTTTGGAGCTATATCTTAAGGCCATGTGACTCATATTAAACATTTCCTAAGTGGTGCAATGTGAAATAATACTAAATAGTTCACCAGATCCAAAGTATTCATCTGAGTTTATGTAAAAAATAAGAGTATAGTTCAGATCCCAGACCCTGGTCTGTTTAAGGTAGACTTATAAATTCTGAACAGATTCTGCTAGTATTGTCATGTGCACGACAATTGTCAGGGTACATTTACAGAGACCCTCTCCCTGAGCATCAGAATGGTGAGTGTCCTTCTTTTTGACCACTGCCCTTACAAATATAGGGCCTGATTCATTAAGAATCTTAAATTAAGAGGTATCTTATTTCAGTCCCCTGGACAAAACCATGTTACAATGCAAGGGGTGAAAACTAGTTTTCTGTTTTGCACATAAGTTAAATACTGACTGTTTTTTCATGTGTACAAATAAGCAATCAAGTATTTGTGTGCTACATGAAAAAACAGTACATATACAGTCAAGTCCATAAATATTGGGACATCGACACAATTCTCATATTTTGGGCTCTATAGACCACCACAATGGATTTGAAATGAAACTAACAAGATGTGCTTTAACTGCAGACTTTCAGCTTTAATTTGAGGGTATTTACATCGAAATCAGGTGAACGGTGTAGGAATTACAACGATTTCTATATGTGCCTCACACTTTTTAAGGGACCAAAAGTAATGGGACAAACTAAACAATCCTACATCAAACTTTCACTTTTTAATACTTTGTTGCAAATCCTTTGCAGTCAATTAGAGCCTCAAGTCTGGAAGGCATAGACATCACCAGATGCTGGGTTTCATCCCTGGTGATGCTCTGCCAGGCCTCTACTGCAAATGTCTTCAGTTCCTGCTTGTTCTTGGGGCATTTTCCCTTCAGTTTTGTCTTCATTAAGTGAAAAGCTTGCACTTGGGGTCGTCTGCCTGCCCAGACAAACCAGGCGATTTGCTTCTGAAGGGTCTGAAGTGAAAGTGAGGGTACTCGACTAGGTAGTGTCTGAAACAAAGAAAGAATCTGTTGTAACATTCATTTTCACCGCTGTTATGCGGCCAAACCAGGAGATGTACAGTCTATCCCACTTCTCAAGGTCACGCCGGTGAGTCCATTGTTAGACCAAATAGCAAAAAGGGAGAGTGTTCAGCCAACAGTAGCTCAGTGGTTGTAATAAAGGGAAGCTAATTTGCATAAAAATCGGCCTCTAAATCCCATTGCATTGAGGGTAGCGCCCGTAAAGGGCCAGGAGACCCTGTTGAAGGCATTTTCTGCATCAAGAGACACCACCAGAACAGAGACCAGAGCACGATTTGCTGCCTCAATTAGATCAATTGCTGGTCTTGTATTGTCTGTTCCTTGACTAGCGGGCATTAAGCCCACCTGGTCTACGTGGACCAGGGCGGGAATCACTCGAGCTAGTCTGTTCGCAAGTAGTTTAGCAAATAGCTTTAAGTATACTTTCAAGAGTGAGATAGGTCGGTAGCTCTCACAGTGACTGGGTTACCATCCCTTTTTGGTGATAACAATAGCATCCGCTCTAGTAGTGTCTCTTTCAATTTTATTACCACTTAAAATTGCACTAAAAAGGAATAGAAGCATAGGTGCAATGTAAGAGGTGAATTTCTTATAATACAATGCAGTAAGGCCATCTGTGCCCGTGGCTGCTGAATTTCTTAGGGTCTTAATGGTCATTTTAATCCCCTTTGTCGTGATCTCAGCATTTAAGATTGCCAGTTGTGTTGCAGTGAGGCGGGGAAGGGAACACGTGTGGAGGTGGTTATGTATTTGGGTGTGGAAGGTGTCCGGGGTGTCTGTAGGTGGGGAAGATTATATAGTAAGTGCGGAATCTATTTGCTATAGCTTGGAGGTTATATAGTAATTGCTGAACCTGATCTCTGATGAACACAATGCGGTTGCAAGTACGCTTGTTCTAAAGCCTACAAGATTCAGAACAAGACTATCTGCTTTGTCCGCTTTTTCATAGTAGCTTTGTTAAAGCCATTGAATAGTCTTAGCTGCTTTTGTGGCAAGCAACTTGCGATGTTGACCTCGTAGGACTAAGTGTTGAAGGTTTTGCGTTTGGGGTATTTTTCATGTTGGTCAGTGAGGGTTTGTATTTGGGTTTCCAAGTCAGTGTCCGTCTGTTGGTGTAGTTTTTTTCTCACACAAGGCAAGGCTGGTCAAGCGGCCTCTGATGGTAGCCTTATGGGCTTCCCATCTAATAGTGAGAGTGGTTTCATCTTGGTCATTGTCTGCTTGAAAGTAAAGTAGGGCCTGTTGTATCGTGCTGATATTATCTTTTTTTTTAGAAATAAGTGGTCATTTAATCTCCATTGGTAACACGGTGTGAAAGGTGGCAGAACGTCAAGCCGTAGCATCAAAGCTAAGTGGTCAGACTAAGGAACTGGTGCAATGGTAGCCGATTTCAGGGTGGGCATCATGTGAGCGTCTAGAAAAAGCATACCTAGTCTGGAGTACGTGCCATGCGGCATTGAGTAGTGCGTATACGATCTATCATTCCAGTTTAACTCCCGCCATTTGTCATAGAGGTTAACTTGGGCGAGCAAAGATTGTAGTTTATGTCACGTCTTTCACTAGAAATATCACTGACTGGTATTGGCGCTACTAAGCTGGGAGGCGCGGAGTCTAACGTACCATCGGTGTTCACCAGGGACCCCCGCAAGGAGGTGTGGGCTTTGCTGCGTGTGATGCGCAAGTCACGGTTCTCCCAGATAGTCACCAGTGCAATAAATGGAGCGTAGTCAGACAGACCGAGTCGAAACCAGAGAAGCGCAGTACCACGGAGAGAAGAAAAAGAGTAATCTGGAACGGTCCAAGGGTCAATACCAGTACGGGCAGCGGAATACAAAGGAAAATCTGGAAAAGTAGTCAGACAAGCCAAGGAATCGGAACACAGGAGACAATCTGGAACAAGGGTCACGCTGGAGCAGGGTAGAACCAATACTCTGGCACCCTAATGGTGCCAGAGTGAGGTTTAAATAGAGGACAGCAGGAAATCGGTAGTGGGAGGATTTCTGGCGATCAGACTCAGCTGATCGCTGGGTAGCGTCTTAGTTGCCTAGCAACAAGGCAGCGCATCGTGCATGCGCGTGCGCCGCGATCATGTGATCGTGAGCTGCGGGCAGAGGGCGTCCGGCACCCACAGGAGGTGCGGAAATGGCGCCTGACAGTTTAGAACTTTCATGAACTGCTACATAGTGCTGGTTGTGAGCGGTCTAGTCATATATTTAAGATGGTATTAAAATTGTCTCCTACTATTACTCTTCCAGCCCCAGAATGTGGTAGTCTGGCAAGGAAGTGTGTGAAAAAAAGTGTTTAGTGAGGTATTGGGAACATATAGCGTGGCTAAAATGATGGGTGTGTGCAAGAGGAACCAGTTAGAATCATATATATCGTCCTTTAGGGTATGCATAGGATGATTCAACTGTCAGTGCAAGAGTGTGGAAGAAGAATAGCTGTACCCTTGACTTTCTGGGAGGATGTTGAGTAGAATACCTCTGGGTATTGTTTACAGTGTAGATTAGATGAGTATGTTTAAAATGTGTTTCTTGGAGCATTACAACTTGTGGAGAGTCGCTTCAGGTACTAAATTCAGGTACGAAAGTGGAAGCCAGTACATCCTTTGTACTTGGGTAATGTGGGGGGTGGCTGTGTTGCAAAGGAGACACTTGTTTGGAAGAAATCTTAGGCATTATGAGCAAGTAAGTGCGTGTGTATGCTTTTGGAAAACATTTGAGTGGGAGAGAGAAACAGAGAAGAGGTGCAATAAAATACTTTGAAGAAACATTAAGACAGATAAACACTTGAGTCCAGTAGATAACAGTAATTGAGAACTGTAAGATAATATAAACAACATTGTCAAATAGGGCATGTTCAGCATAAATGCTGCTGAGTCTGTGTGTTACGACTAATCTAGGAGACCGTCTGCATCATGACACGGGATCCGTCAAGAAGTTACTGAGATCTATAGGTGATAGTTGTCTCAGGTAATTCAGCTACACATGTCAGCTGTCAACAGCACACTTAAGATCTTTTATATGAGTTCCTCATGTTTGCGTACACAAAGCCCGTGGGGGCTGTTGGTCTCATAGTTTATGCAGTGTTTGATTTCAGAGTCGAATGTGTCGCTATTCCTAATGTTTATAGGAGAGAAGTTCCTTCTTCTTCTGGTGTCTTGATCTTGTGGGATTGGCCCTTGTGGCCTACTAGCAGGTGAAACTGGAAAGCCCATCGGTAGTGGATTTTATGATCTCATAAAAGTTTGTTGATTGTAGCAAGATCCCGTAGCTTTTGTAATGTAGAAGGGGGCAGGTCCTGGTAAACCTGGAAATCCGTCCCTCCAAAAGTAAGTGATGGGGCAGCTTGAGTGGCCGAAGCAAAATTGTTCCTTATATTTATAGTAGTGGAATCGAACAATGACGTCTCTGGGTGGTTGATTCGGGGAGATTTAGGTCGCAGAGCTCTGTGAGCTCGATCTGTTTGGATATCTAATGCGGAGGCATCAGGGAGGTAATTTTGAAATAGTTTCTCCAGATATTTAGGTAGCAGATCACCATCTATTGCTTCCGGGATGTTCCGAAATGCAGAGATTATTCCGCCTGGTCCTTTTCGCAATGTCCTCAAGATGTTCTTTGAATGACTCCATGTACGTGCAGCGTTTAGATAATTCTGTGGGCACAAGTTCCTAGAAATAACAGACCACGTCTACTTTTCGCTCTAAGTCCACTGTTCTTGTGCCAATGGCCGTTCCTGGCGGAGCACAGTCACCACTTTTTTAATTTCCTCTAGTATAAGGGTGAGAACTTCTGATTGGATGGTGGACTTGATGTCTCTCAGTTCTATGGATATAGACCTCTGCTAGTACAGTTAGTGTCATCATTGTCTGAGTCAAATTGAGGCGCCGGGGATGATGTTGGAAGAGCATGGTCTCGGTGGGAGGTGGTTGGTTAGGTAGGTGGTTAGTTCACTGCTATCATGAGAAAAGGCTGTCAGAGTGTCAATTTGGGGAGTTGCAGGCCGCCCTCGCTAGAAGGGAGCTGTCAGTAGTTGAGCCTGTAATAGATCCCGATGCTTGGAAGCGAAAGTAGGCTTTTTTTCCTCCATTTTCGCCGTCAGGTTTTTGTGCAGCGGCGGCTCCTGTCCAGGACAGGTGCACTCACCAACGCTGGTATCCTAGACAGCCGGTAAGCAACGAGGGTTGAGGAGCAGGTATGGCGGGAGAACCCTCCGGCGCGGCCGGGTACCCTTAGAGGGCACACAGGATAATCATGTGTTGGTCAGCTCTTTAGAGGTGATAGTAAGGTAGGAGGGGGGTCTCAGGCGGCGATGGTGATCCAGCAGCTCTGTGTCAGGTAGGCCAGTTTCTTTCTCCTGTTGTTTTATTTAGTATGGGGGTCCCCTTGGTAGTCAGTAACGATCTGTTATGTTCCATAGTTAACAGGAGACATCTGAGATAGAATATTGCCAGAAAATGTTACTGATTAAGTGTGGGCTTTTGTCCCAGTGTCTGGAGCTCTGCAGAATGGTGTCCGTGCAGTATGGCGCTCCAGCCACGCCCCATTGTTTGGAAATATTTCTATCCCAAACCAGACAATATTTGTCAAGGAATCTCTAGCATTTGTGATGCCACAATAAGTAGAGGTATGCATCTCCTTCCTGTTATGTGACTTGCAGTGAGTTGAAATAGTTTATCAAAAGTAGGAACATAAAGTATGGAATGGATGCATACCTCATGCAATCCTCAACATCAATACCTTCATCATCAACCTCCTCATTATTAGTACATGTTCCAGCATGCAATTTCTAACTGCAAATTGAATCCCCTAATGCAATCCATGATTTCCAAGAAAAATCCTTGCCCACTAAGGCAGCTGCTACTAGGGTTGAAACTTCTATACAGAAGGGGACTAAGAAAACTAACCATAGGTTTAAACAACAATTGTCTGTGAAACAGTTGTTTGCAAAAGGCACCATTTATGACAGCCAGCACCCTGTCCGGTTTTATTGAAGTTTCTTAAAGCAATTGTAACAAATTAAGTGAGTTTAGACACTGCCTGCCTGAGTCAAGTCATACACTTAATCAAACTACTGGAGAAGCTGAACGAGGAGATGAAAGTAAGTCATTCTGCTGAGTATGTTGGTCTTGAAAATCAAGTTTCTTTATTAACTTCATCAGGACCCAAGGGTTTGCAGCATCTTGAAATTGGATCACTACACTTTGGCAATCATGCTTGATCCTAGGTTTGTCATATGTAATGTCTTTCTTTCCAGCTGACACAAACCTTCGCAGAATCAAACAGCTCCTTGTGAGCAAGCAGGTTGCACATTACATGTCCCCTGCTTCAGCTTTACCTAAAAATGAAAGTGCCAGGAAAAAAATTACCTCTTCTATCAGTCACACCGATGATGTGTCAACACAGTGCACCAATGTGAAAGATGATTTTGACATATGGTCAGAAATGCTGAAATATATTAACACTTCTTCTATGTCTCAATCTGATATACCTTGTATTAGTAGAACGGTGAAGGATTACATTAATGATAATTTACAAGGTAGCACCTCATACAGGCCCTTTGAATTCTGGGAGGAAAAAAAGCTATTTGTAACTCCTTGTACAAACTAGCTATGGTATTCTTAAGCTGACCACCCTCCAGTGTGTACTCTGAAAGAAAATTTAGCACAGTCAAGAACATTGTGAGCGATCGTCATAGGACAGGGGCGCACCCAGGGGGGTTTCCTAGTCCCCAGAAACCCCTCTCTTACCTGGGGTGTCCTATGCTTACAGTCCTCTCCCGGGACCAGCCACTACTGCTTGTAGCTTGGGATTGTCTCCCAATCAGTCCCCTGCTGTGTGAGCAGCTCTCTGCCGGCAGATTGGCTCCGCCCCTTCCTCCCACCCAGCCAGCATGGGTGTTATGCAGGAGGCAGAAGAAGGTAAGAATGTGTGTGAGTGTCAGTGTATATGTCAGCTTACATATCTGTGTGTTTATGTATGTATGTGTGTGTATGTGACAGGTTACATATCTGTGTGTTTATGTATGTGTGTGTTTGACACGGTGTGTGTTTGTAGCCACGCCCCTACACATACTGGACACGCCCACTTGTATCGTGGTGCAGAAACCCCCCTCCTCGAATCCTGCGTTTGCCCCTGTAGGAGGCTACTTCCCAAAAATGTATATTGATGCCGCAGCTATTTGTCTAATAATTTCTTATTACTACCTCTCTACAATGTGTCACACATGCTGTTCTTTAACCATTTTACTTCTGTGTGCGACTAGGTCTATCTTCTTTTCTAAAATGACCATCCTATCAACCAGTGCTCTGCCTCTATGTGTTAAAGGTATCTTTTACTTTATTAAACTGCCATTCTATCTGCCACTGTGTTTCAAAGAGATCATGGGCCTGATTCATTAAGGAACTTAAATTAAGAAGTTTCTTATTTAAGTCTCCTGGACAAAACCATGTTACAATGCAAGGGGTGAAAAATAGTTTTCTGTTTTGCACATAAGTTAAATACTGACTGTTTTTTCATGTAGCACACAAATACTTGATAGCTTATTTGTACACTGAAATTTAAAGTTGATATTTGTGTGCTACATGAAAAAACAGTCAGTATTTAACTATGTGCAAAACAGGGAACTAATTTTCTCCCCTTGCATTGTAATATGGTTTTGTCCAGGATCCTCTTCAGCCTGGCTTTCGTTCTCAACACTCCACAGAGACTGCGTTGACTAAGGTTGTCAATGATCTGATCACTGCTAAAACTAAACGCCATTACTCTCTCCTAATTCTCCTGGATCTCTCGGCTGCATTTGACAACGTTGACCACTCTCTTCTCATACAAACGCTGCAATCCCTAGGTCTTCAATACACTGTTCTATCCTGGTTCTCATCCTACCTTTCTAATCGCTCTTTCACTGTTAATTTCTCTGGGGCCACCTCTGTTCCTCTTTATCAGTTGGAGTACCGCAAGCAGGGCCGGACTGGCCATCTGGCACTTCTGGCAAATGCCAGAAGGGCCGATGGCTATATGGGCCGGCCCAACTCCCCCTGTCTTCTTGGTGGCTGGAGGAACCAGCCACCTCTGCTGCGCGCTCCCCAGCTCCCTCCACCGTTATGCTGTGCAGCCAGTTACACTGGTGAGTTTCCTGTCTTTTTTAATTTGTTTTTTTTTTTCTACTGAAGACGGGGGGGGGGGGGGGTGCCGCGATTCTCGGGGGGGGGGGGTCGTGGGGGTGCCGCGATTTTCGGGGGGGGGGGCCGCGATTTTCGGGCGGGGGTGCCCGCGATTTTCTGGGGGGGGGGGGTCGCGGGGGTGCCGCGATTTTCGGGCGGGGGTGCCCGCGATTTTCAGGGGGGGGGGGGTCGCGGGGGTGCCGCGATTTTCGGGCGGGGGTGCCCGCAATTTTCAGGTGGTGAGAGCCAGGGAGTGCTGGGAAAGGGGGTGAGAGCCAGGGAGTGCTGGGAAAGGGGGTGAGAGCCAGGGGGTGCTGGGAAAGGGGGTGAGAGCTAGGGGGTGCTTGGAGAGGGGGTGAGAGAGCCGGAGGGGGTGCTGGGAAAGGGGATGAGAGCCAGGGGTGCTGGGAGAGGGGGTGAGAGAGCCGAAGGGGGTGCTGGGAAAGGAGGTGAGAGAGCCGAAGGGGGTGCTGGGAAAGGGTGTGAGAGAGCCGAAGGGGGTGCTGGGAAAGGGGGTGAGAGCCAGGGCGTGCTGGGAGAGGGGGTGAGAGAGCCGAAGGGGGTGCTGGGAAAGGGGGTGAGAGAGCGGAAGGGGGTGCTGGGAAAGGGGTTGAGAGCCAGGGGGTGCTGGGAGAGGGGGTGAGAGAGCCGAAGGGGGTGCTGGGAGAGGGGGTGAGAGAGCGGAAGGGGGTGCTGGGAAAGGGGGTGAGAGAGCGGAAGGGGGTGCTGGGAAAGGGGGTGAGAGAGCCGAAGGGGGTGCTGGGAGAGGGGGTGAGAGAGCCGAAGGGGGTGCTGGGAGAGGGGGTGAGAGAGCCAGGGGGTGCTGGGAGAGGGGGTGAGAGCCGAAGGGGGTGAGAGAGCGGAAGGGGGTGCTGGGAAAGGGGGTGCTGGGAGAGGGGGTGAGAGAGCCAGGGGGTGCTGGGAGAGGGGGTGTGAGAGCCGAAGGGGGTGAGAGAGCGGAAGGGGGTGCTGGGAAAGGGGGTGAGAGAGCTGAAGGGGGTGCTGGGAGAGGGGGTGAGAGAGCTGAAGGGGGTGCTGGGAGAGGGGGTGAGAGAGCGGAAGGGGGTGCTGGGAAAAAGGGTGAGAGCCAGGGGGTGCTGGGAGAGGGGGTGAGAGAGCCGAAGGGGTGCTGGGAAAGGAGGTGAGAGAGCCGAAGGGGGTGAGAGAGCCAGGGTGGTAGGGGGTGCAGGAAGAGGAGTGAGAGAGCCGGGGGGTAGAGGGTGCAGGAAGACGTGTGAGAGAGCCAGGGGAGTAGGTGGTACAGGAAGATGTGTGAGAGCCAGCGGAGAAGGTGGTGCAGGGGGTTAAGTGAGAGGGACAAAGGAGAAGATGGTGCAGGGGCATAGGTAAAAGAAAGTGTAAAGAGAGAGACATCTTAAGAATGGGAATGTCAGGGATGCAGCCATCATAAAACACAAGTAGTAATGAAGAATGGAAATGCACAGAGGGGACAAGTGTTAAAAAAAATAAAAAATCAAGCCTTCATACTCCATTCACTTATATTTTCTATACCCCCACTCCTAAATTTCTGCTTTGACCACTGCCCTCTATTCCTGCTCCCGACTGCCTGTGTGAGCTGACAGCTGCTGATCCCTCCTCGCCCAGCGCGCCCACTAGGAGAACAGAACACAGGATGCCATAATCAGGTAAGTTCATATATTTTCTCGTGTGCAATATGTTTTTAACCATCCTTTCTTGAACTGGGGACACTACAGCGTATCCAATAATGTTTAACACTATGTATTGCTCATTATTGCGCTGTAATGTTTTTTGCATATTTATCTGTACAGAGATTTTTAATTAAGAGGAAAAAACATTGCTTGTCATAAATTTTATCTGTAATTGTGTCAATATATCTATTTTTGTTTGCATTGTAAATGATGTATTAAGCTGCTCTTGGGACTCGCACTCAGTATCTGATATGCTGTAGCAATTTTTATTTGTGAATGAGTTTTTATCTGAGCTTTACTAATGATTTGGGGGCACTACTATGCCATAATATGATTTGTGGGCACTTCTGCATGACCAAATATGAATTGAGGGTAATACTATGTGGCATAATATGACCTTGGGGCACTACGATATGGCATAATATGAACTGGGCACACTACGGTGTGGCATCATATGAACTTCTGCCAAAGGCAAGTCTTTCATTGTTGTATATGATGGGAGCCCAAAGAAGTTGCTGTATCGGGGCCCAAAATTCCTCTTGTCAGCCCTGCCTGTGAGTCAAGGGGGTAGACGCCTCCAGGTAAATAATCTAAATGTTTCCTATCTAATCAAACTGATGGATCACATCCAATTACTTCTCACCCACCTCCTCTATCCCCCTTAATTTATATACTGTGTTATTTAAAATGAATAGAAAAGACGCATATCCAATTACTGCAGTAAAACAAAAATATTTTTCTCTGTCATTTTGCTGTAGATGGAAATACTTTTAAGGCGGCCGTGTGGATTCAACTGATCATTCAATAGTTATGTTTTTTTTAGATATATGTTAGTTTTATTTCATGTGGAATGATTCATGAAAATTCTGCCATTACTATTTAATTGAGGGAAAAGGGTACCTGTTACCTATGTGTGTAAGTACTCTGTTCGTTGTTGCTATTTTGTGGGAGATTTGAAAAAAGCAAAACATTGTTTCCTACAGTGGCGTCTGTATAATTGGTGGTATTGCTGTAGTATGGGGGGGTGTGCTGATGGCAGTGTTGTAGTGTGTTTGGTGCTAGTATTGCTAATAAGTAGGAGAGGGTATTGCTATAATGTGGGGGTGATGCCGGTTGCTGTAATGTGGGGGGTGATGCCGGTTGCTGTAATGTGGGGAGTGATGCCGGTTGATGTAATGTGGGGGGTGATGCCAGTTGCTGTAATGTGGGGGTAATGCTGGACGCTGTAATGTGGGGGGTGATGCTGGTTGCTGTAATGTGGGGGGTGATGCCGGTTGCTGTAATGTGTGGGGTGATGCCGGTTGCTGTAATGTGGGGATGATTGATGTAGTATGAGTGTGTGTGGGGGGTTATTTATTGCTGTAATTTGGGTACTAATAATGTATTGTCATGGTGTTAATTGATGTAATTGGGGTGCTAATAATGTAATGTTGAGGGTCATTAGGAGAAATAAATACCCCCCCCCCCCACACACACACACTCATACTACATCATGTTGTACTGCGCCAGCATCAGTGTGCAACAATATAGTGCATGGAGCCCACAACACGTGGGCCTGTGTGCTTTAAATGCCAGGGCTGATTTTTAGTCCCAGTCCGGCCCTGACCGCAAGGCTCAGTGCTAGGTCCTCTGCTGTTCTCTATCTATACCGCTTCTCTTGGAAATCTAATAAGCTCCTTTGGATTTCAGTATCATCTCTATGCGGATGATACCCAAATGTATCTATCCTCTCCTGATCTCTCGACATCTGTGTTGTCCCGTGTAACTGTCTTTCTGCCATTTCATCTTGGATGTCCTCTCGCCAACTCAAACTTAATCTTTCTAAAACAAAGTTAATAATAATCCCACCCACCAACAAGAGCATACCTGACATTTCTATCTTTGTTAATAACATGACCATAAATCCCACCCTACAAGCTCGCTGCCTAGGTGTAATCCTTGACTCACACCTATCCTTTGTTCCCCACATTGACTCTATATCTAAATCATGTTACATACATCTCAAAAACATTTCCAGAATTCGCATATATCTCACACAAGACACTGCAAAAACCTTAATTCATGCACTTATCATCTCCCGCATTGACTATTGCAATTCCCTCCTTACTGGCCTTCCCAAAAACCCCTACAATCTATTTTGCACGCTGTGGCAAGATTGATTTTGCTTGCAAATCGTTATTCCTCTGTTGAATCACTCTGTATGTCTCTACACTGGTTGCCTGTTTTCTACCGAATCCAATATAAAATACTCTTGCTAACCTACAAGGCCATCAACAAAGCTGCACCAACATACATCTCCTCTCTTGTCACAAAATATCTACCAACTCGGCAACTCCGTTCTGCACAAGATCTGCGTCTCTCATCCACACTCATTACATCCTCCCATTCCCGGTTACAGGACTTTTTCCGGGCTGCACCCACTCTATGGAATTCTCTCCCTCGCACAATAAGACTTTCCTCTAGTCTACAAGCTTTCAAGCGTTCTCTGAAAACCCACCTCTTCAGACAAGCTTATAATATTCCTTACCCACCCTCTTAACCTCACTACACTACCCTATTACCACCTGTTATACAACTACCCCTTGACCAACATTGTTGTGTGACAGGATCATTTAGCTTATGAGTCACTTTTACCTTTGCAGTCTGGCTGGGCCGACTGCAAATGTAGACTTAACCTCATGTGTCAAACTCCCATTGTCCAATAGATTGTAAGCTTGCGAGCAGGGCCTTCTCACCTCTTTGTCTGTTTTACCCAGCTTGTTTATTAGTTTAATATGTTTTTCTCCAATTGTAAAGTGCTACGGAATATGTTGGCACTATATAAATAAATGATGATGATGATGATTTTAAAGAAGGTACATTTTTATTGTGATTTCATTTTTCTTTCTCTCCAGGGGTGTGCAGCTGGTTCTACTATGTAACAATGCCCATGCCAGCTTCTACCTTTACAATTGCTGTTGGAAGTTGGACAGAAGTTAAAGAAAATAACTGTAACTCTGTGGAAATGCATAATTTATCTAATTTTATGCCATTAAAAACAGATGACAAAAGGTTGGTGGTGTTATGTCATTGACATTGTTTTATATTTAATTTAAAGAATTTTATTAAAATAATTATCAAGTATTGTGACAACATTCCATTAAATGAATATTGTAGAACTGTAATCACTGCTTTATTTCTGAAACATATACAGAATTGTACAATCCTAATTTTAACTCAAATCCAAACAAAAAATGCAATACTTTTCTATGCAGGAATGTTGTGATACATTGTGCATTATAGTTATTTAGCTACTTTTCTCTACATGCCTCTGAAATTAACTTACATTGATAATTTGCTGAGTTCTTCCTGTTACTCAAACAATAAGCTGCACATTTTTAAATGTGACACAAATATCAACTTTAAATTTCAGTGTACAAATAAGCTATCAAATATTTGTGTGCTACATGAATAAACAGTCAGTATTTAACATATATACAAAACAGAATACTAATTTCCACCCCTTGCATTATAACATGGTTTGTCCAGGAGACTTAAATAAGAAACTTTTTAATTTAAGATCCTTAATGAATCAGGCCCGTAATGTATACCCTACAAACAGTAGTGTCTGCCTAGTCATTCTGCTGAATGCGACTGTAAGGTTCTCCACAGAAACAGCCATAAGCAATTGCATGCAAGTAGCACTATAATATTTAAAATGATTTATTAAGAGACAGCAACAATTAAGACACTAATCATCCACTTAGACTTTTGCAACATAAGAATCCACATTTTTATCTTGTCTTTATTTTGCTGCCCCAACACCTGCTATCTGAAACAGATGGCTCACTATTTATCTTGGTTATACTGTCCAACTGTACTAGTTTCCCAGGGCTATCTCTGGAAATGCCCCTATTTTCAATGTTGACCAATTGCACTGTTCTATTTACAACTATTACATTATATCAGGATATATTATCTTGTATTGATTGCAATTTTAACTCCTTTTTCTTTGGATTTATTAGTAAAAGTTTATTGAAAATAAGAAGGCTCTCTTGGTAATAAAATGATAGTTATTTACTAATATAGGGAGTCCCAGCTGTCCCTGGTGAGATTAAAACTCACTCATTGACCATGAGTGGTTCAGCATAAAACTTGTCATTTCTGTCACACTGTTTGAACACAGCTGGAGTGAGCTCATTTTAAGGTCCGTGTGGAAGAACAGATATGTTGCAGAAAACTGGAGGCAGAGAAAATGAGGACATAAACATATATTAGTTTCAGGATTAAATAAAGTTGTTTCAAAGATCAGTCTGTGAACGGTTTAGGCATTAGTTTTATTTCTGCTTATTTTTTATTTTATATTCCTGAAATATTCATATTAAATGGACAATGTTGACATTACATCCATGTGTGTAGATGTTAACTAATGTATAGGACTGATTCCAGTTATGGTATTTACAATTCAGAATAAAGACACTTATTTAATCTTTTTCTAGACAATTCTGTAATATAACTGCTTTTCTATATGGTTTTACTCCAGATGTTCCAAAAAAAGTATTTGATTATTAACTTTTTTATGCAAAACATTCCTAAGACTCCCTCACAGTCCTAGTGGAAAGAACCTGCTAATGACTATTTGATATTATATATATTGAATTGACTAAATTCTTTGAATTGCTAATCTACTCAGTGTAGTACCCACAATTTTGTCAGTGTATATTTACCTTCATTGTAATAACTGCAAGACATTTATATGCAGCTTGTTTTCCATTAAATTGTATTAGGTGAATGTTGGTTGTTTTTATCCGGTGTTCCTTATTCAAGCCACAGTCGCTCCTTTTCACTTTATTTCTTATTGTTTCATTTATATTTATTGGGATTCAATTGAAAAAGACTGTTTTATTTGATTGCTACAGACTGAACAATTTTTTTTACATGCACTGCAAGAGTGAGGAATTCTTTTCCATATGTCCTTTGTGTGGTTTATCCAAGTCACTACTGTAATGTTTGCTTGCTTTCTTTGATTCTATGGGTGGATTACAATTGGCCGCGTTTCTGTAAAAAGTAACGCAGCATTCGCACTATTACCAATATTACGGTAATTGTGCACATAATTCCCATTAATACGGTAACTTCAATACTCGCCGAAATCTGTGTTAAAATTACCGTATTAACAGTAATACACTTAGCGTGGTGCTATTCTGGGGGAATTGAATTCACCCCTGTGTGTATATGCGTGTATTGGTAGAACTATACGCAGAAAGAGATTCACGTTTATTGCTCTTCTATTTCTTTGCACATGTTGTTTTGAACTCCATCCTCCATAAATCCTCTGATATTAGTTTTTTTTTTGTGTTTTATCTGGAAATGCCCTGTTATAAGCATCTTATCGCTATCCAATAACGATTGTCCACTTCCAGTGATGTGGTTCCAAAGCACAATGTGATTTAATAGCAAAAAGTAGCAGAGTAAAAATCCAAATAAAATAAGTACAGCTATTACTTAGCAGACGCCCTGGATCCAGTATACAGCATTCAATCCAGATAACTAATATATTGATTTGAAATGACTATATCCAATTATCTGACTTCGACAGCCCGATCCACCTCATTTTTATGATACAGTTTAACACAACATTAATATCAAAGGAACCACCAATATATTTTCATATTGCCAAAAGAAGCATCAAGGTAGTACTGCACAAAGCCACTGTCTGTGAGAAACCTTTGTTTTCATACTATCTTGTTGTTTGAGTTTAAAGTCAGTATTTTGTCTAGTTTATGAGCAGGCAATGTAGATGCTGTCCCATCCAAGAATGTTTAATAACCTTTTTCATAGTTTATAAGGAAAAGGGGAATTATTTTTAATGAGTAAAAGCCAGACCTAAAAGCACAGTTTCCAAACAGATTGTGTTTGCTGCTTTGCATTTTATAGTTAAAGGTTTACTACTGCAGTAATTGTCAGAATATATCTACTACATCTGCTTAAGATATTTATATTTTTGGGTTTAGGGACATGACAACTTGATTGGTAAGATTTGAATGAAGATGTACTGGCATCTAGGTGCAATTTCACATTTATATTAAAGATATAACAATATGTTATAGACGAGAACAAAGGCAATGAATATGAAAATGTATTTTAATTTGCATTTTGTCACAGTCACTTGTGTTTTGCCTTTTTAGATTGCTTGCACTAAAAACTTCACCCCCACATACACCACTACCATTATCGGTGTCTCAGAGAACCAGGGACACACAGAATATAAATGTCAAAATTACAAAAGGGTTTTACAGTAGTTTGAAAGGGGTTGCTTGAATTGGCTAGTAAATAAGTTTGTGTAAAGTTAATCACATAAGCTGAAGAGTTAATGTCAACTGAGCTCATAACATATGTATATATATATACAAATAGTCATTATAAAAATACCTTGTGATAAACCAGGATATCTAAAATATTAGCTCACAGCTAAATGTAGAGAAGGATGAACTCATCCAGACAATAGATAATCCCTAAAGTGTCAGTCCTCAAACTAAGGAATTTTAAAAGGCCTCACCTTTAAATAATAAAAGTGCCTGCGGTTGTATATGGTTCTAATGTTCCTTGTAGTTAACAAATCCGTTGTGCTATGCCAGCGGTGTCCAACTGAAATTGGATTCTCTCCACACTTGATGCTAAAATAATCTTACAAAAATTATTTACCTTGCTTTTCTGTGGCACCATTAATCTGAATCTTGGTTGTGACATCTCCTTGTTGTCAGCTATTTGGACAGACTACTTGCATATTTTAAGTTGTGGGTGTCATCAGCGGTTCTGCATGGGCAAGTGCCAGGAGACTTTCCTGTCAGTTCACAGGAATTATATAAGAGGTAAAATGCTCCATTAAGTGTCAGGGCTTGCGCTTGCTCCCTTAGCAGTGCAGTGTCTTTGGTGCTAGCGACAGACGTGCAATGGGCTTCTATAGCTCCACATTGCTATTTTTTTCTGTGACACTCCAGGCAAGTCTTAAGTGTAATTACACATGAAACTGATCAGTCCTATTCAACACACCTCAACAGTCTGTTCTCTGATTGTGGCTAGTGGTAAACATGTTGGACACTGCTAAGCTATACAAACAAATTAAAACCTTTGTCATCATGGGTTTTTATTTACTCTCATTTAGGGCAGCACAGTGGGTGGGGTAGGTTTTTCCAATACTGATATTTCTGAGACCGACTCGTGCGACATCAAAATTCTGAAGACTAACAGGGCGACATGTCAGAAATACAGACTTGCCATTCGACACGGCTTGAATAAATTGCGACTGCAGAAAAGGGCGGCAGTTGAAAATGACGACACTTCAAAAGGCGACACTGACATTTCCGTTGTTAAAGTGACAATGCCAGGACCCGGGGCTTGACCCTAATGTTAACCCTAATACTAACCCTAAACCAAATCCTTATATTAGATTATACTGCGGCGAGTCTGTAGTCGCAGATTATTCAAGCCATGTCGAAAATGTTCTGTGTGTGTGATGGCAAGTCTGTATTTCTGACATGTCATCCTGTTAGTCTTCGGAACTTTCATGTCGCACTAGTCAGTGTCGGACTAGTGACCACCACCGTGCACAGTCCCATCAACTTTAGGGGCATTTCATGGCAGCCCCCAAAGCTACAACTGTGGAAATGATAATGTTAGTAGATATAAATGTTACATTTTTATAAGCATTTTAAATTAATTCCTGTACTGGGAAAGTTTAATAATTTATAGAAAGGTTCACATGCCAGCTGGTATTCTACATAAATGACGCATATGAATAATATGACATCACAAGCCAGTTGAAAATCAATTGACAGAATCGCCAATTGTTTGGGCTATTAGGCAAATAGTAGTGACATGATTTTTGTGCATGTTCCCTTCTCTCTTATCTAACAGATCTTCAGGACAAGATTGTATGCATTTGGAGTACCCTTGTCGTTATAGCAGTCCTGAAGCCCACACTCAGATTTGTATACCTCACCGTGTTTTTGCTCCAGATGTACTTCTAAACAAGTGTAAAGAGGTGCTGTCTCCCCTGCTTCCTCATTGCCTCGAGGCTGCTTATTCTGTGCTGGGCACCCACCCATTCTCAAGGGTTGATATACTCATAGTTCCATCTAATTTCTCCAGTCTAGGAATGGCAAGGTAGGTCTGATATCTTTTTATTATTTATTTATTGTAATTTTAATAATGTTACTATGTGTACAAATATGTTCTTTACCGATACTGGGAATCATCAGTCCTAAAACATACTGGGCCTTATTCAAATCAGAACACGACTTTCGTTTAAAAATGGGCATGGAACTTGAGCATAGTTCTGACTGTATTCAGATACAAGCTGATATCAAGATGAGTTTCAGTTTTAATCTGGGTGTATGTACTCTCTGCACACAAAGTACTTGCCATATGTGAACAAAGGAGATTTGGGTCTGAACATGAATCAGTCTCTCTTACCAGTTTGATTAAAAACCATAATGCAGGGAAACATCATATAAAATCTGGCTTCTATAAATTCCTCCTTCACTCAGTGGCACTTGTTATTTTAATTCTACATATCTAGGTTGTGCGATACTATTGGTATTAGCAAGTTTAACACAACCACATTCAATCATATATATACATATATATATTATTTCTTCTGCACTGTGGTGATCAGCATCATGATGATGCAGATGCTGAATACATGATTATTTATACAATATCCAGAGCTTGTGTCATCAAAATGTTGCACGCTGTCACTTTTAATAAGTCCATTTCTTGTCTGAGACATGCAAGATCTCAGACCAGAAAATAAAAAAGGAGATTACAGAGACTAGACTGTCTACTGATTTACTGAAACTACTGAAAAAAGTGCAGTGCAGGATCTTAGTGTTCTCGATTGGCTATATGTAAAATACTGAAGGTGATCATGAACCTGTTTTTCCTGCCTCCTGCTTCATTTTATTGACATTAATGTTTTCAGTTTCCAAAGCGTGTATAAATTTAACAATTCAAGTGAAGTAAAGAGGAAAATGATATACTCTGTACATAATCGTAATAAACGGATTCAATAACCATTGTGCTCTTAATCCACTCATTCACTAACTTATTCACTGTGTACTTCCTCCTGAATTGGTGTGCACTCCAGTGACCAGCAGAGGTGGGGAAACTATAAGTGAGCTGGAATACTGATGTTCAAATAGATTTGATCTAGCAAGAAGCAAACAAAATCATGCCTCTGCAGTCTGTCACTATGTTAGTGCCACCCTGTAGCTTCACCCTTACATCTCTGACCTTGTCTTGTGGTACATACTGTTAAGTGCGTATTGTCGCTAACCAATAACGATTGTCGAACCTCGATTTGTGTTTCCAACGCACAAAGATTTATTCGCAATAAGTAGTATAATATGTTCAAGCGAAGTGATAATAAATACAGCCGGTACTTATCGCAGGCGCTCTGGATCCATTGTGCAGTCATTCAATCCTGAAGTCTGGGGACAAGATGTCTGAACACTAGATGAGAAGCTGCTGCTTATATGCACACAGAAATACAGTAATACAATGGAGATGGTATAGCTTGCTTCTATTGGTCCAGGTTTCAGGAAGGTCCAAGGAGTTGTCATCATTGGCTAGTTCATACTAAAGAATCCAAAGGAGGGGGTCATCTCCCCAGGGGGTATGCTCTGCTCTTCCCGCCAAGATTCCTTAGTCTTAAGTAGTCCATAATTCCCTATCATTCATAACTTGCGTATGCACTCTTCTCAGAGTGAACCAAACAGTAGCAAATGTTAAGAGGTTTTTTATGATACCACACATGATATGATTCCTTCAACCTGTTCCATATATTTCATTAATATGCATATAACTTTAATATAAAACATAAATACTACTATATTTAGACATAACTGACTATGTGTTGCAACTACCATTAATGTGTACTATTTTACAAGTATGCGTGTTTGTGCGAATGTATGGTAAAAGACCAAATACTGTTGCTGCCACGTGTAGTAGCTGCGTACGCCCTTTCACGCCGTAGCGTGCCCTTGCACGTCGTAGCGTACCGTACGCATCTTTTCAGACAAAGATAACCAAGTTTGCTCGATTTTAATTGAAATGACTTTATCCAATTTGCTGACTTCGACAATACCTACCCATCCACTCCGCGTTGCCTCTGACCTCCGCCTCAATTCGCCTCTCATCACCTCATCCCATGCTTGCTTCCAAGACTTCTGCCATGTTGCCCCCATTCTTTGGAACTCCCTACCCCGTCTCGCTTGACTCTCTCCCAACCTTCAGACGCTCACTGAAAACTTTTCAAGCTCACCTATCCTACCACCTCCTAAACATTCTGTCCATCACCTCCTCTTCCTTGCCTGCCATCTCCATTTTCTCCCAATTGGTCCTACTGTCTCTCATCACCTCTCACTCTAGAATGTGAGCTTTCACGGGCAGGGCCTCTCTACCTATTGTCCCATGTCTGTCTACTGTCTGACTCCCTTGTGTGTCCTGTCGTGTATTTTGCTGCACTCTGTGTGAGTCCCTATAGCATCACTCACACTCATCAGTGCTACTTATGTGTATTACCTCATCTACTCGTTACTTCCTTCTGTTTGTGGTGCTACAGAATCTATGGAGCCTAATAAATAAATAATAATATTTACTGTTAAGCATATAGCCACATTAGTGTCACTATTTAGCGTGTACTTTTTTACTATGTGCTGTGATTGGTATCTGTGTTTGAAGGTGTAAATTCTAACATTGGCCCAGTAGCACATGACCTCAGGTTTCCTGGTTTGTGCACAGTGGTCGTGTTTTTTTACCTATAGGGTTCAATTACTCAATTTAAGATTTTTATGGGGTATTTCCAACCAAAGAGGAATATAGCATCATATCAGTAATTCACCATAATGGTAAATTGACTTATGTTATTCAAGCTTAACATACAGAGCATCAGTACAGTTAGGGTCCTCAGAGCTTCCATATACTTCTCAGATCTCAGGCCTCCATTTGCCATAAAATGCCCGCACATGCCACTCCAACCTTCCACTTGCTCCAAAACTCCCCCCACTTGCCACAAAATGTCCCCAAATGTGATGTCACTTAGACCTGCTTGCCACAAAATTCCCCCATGCTCTCAGATGTCACTTGAAAAAATCCATATGCCATATAATGCTTGAAACAAATTGCTCCCACATGCCATTGAGATCTCTCTCTTGCCATAAAATGCCCCCACATCCCACTCGAACACCATATTTGCTCCACAAACTGCCCATATACCACCCAGGTCTCTCACTTGAAATAAAATCCTCCATATGCCCTCAAACCCCCATAGGCTGCAAAATGCCCCAACATGACGCACAGACCTTAAGGTTGCCCTGTCACTCAGTCCAGAGGAGGTCATAAGATGCAAAAGTGGGCTGCTCCCATCAAGCCCAGGCTTATTATCTGCTTTACAACTATACAGCCTTGATAGTATAGTCTGCATTGCAAAGATATACATGGATGTACCCTAAAGTAAAAATACAAAAAAGCAAAACAAAAAAACTCAATGATTAGTAAAAGTAAGGGTCCATTGATGCCTTCCAAATCAGACGATTAATAAGCAGAGAAAGAAAAAAGAAAAAGGTTTAATTGCTTCATAAATATATACATTTACTTGCAATGCACTGATTCCTTTCGATGATTCTCTATAGTGCCTCATCATCTGGACCCTGCCCTGCCTTCAATGCAATCTACCTCATACCACCTCCCACAGGTCTTTCCACTTTCCCCTACTTTCTGTTGATTACCCGCTACCTTTGCGCTCTGCTATGTATATACTCATTATTTCTATTCACCCCCTATTTGACTCCTGCTTAGCCATCTCCTTTTTCCCAGTGAGCCTCTCCTATCTTTCTACTGTTTCAGCTGCCTTACTCTTACTGCCCATCTCCTACTGTTCTACTGTCTCTGTTACCTCACTCAATCTACTATTTCAACTACCTCACTCCATCATTCCTGCCTCCAGGACTACTTCTGCTTTGCTCCCCACCTCTGAAATTACCTCCCCCATTTTAACAGACTTCCCCCAACCTCTAATCTTTTAAATGCTCTCTCAAAACCCACCTTTCATGATCACCTTCTTCCCACTTTCCACTGGCTCTTTTTGCCTCGGCTTCCCCTCTACACTATAGCTGTCATGATCAGCGCCCTCCATTGTTTCTGTCTCATGTCCGTACTTTTTTTTTTTTTTATCTACCTTGTTTCCTCTGTCATGCACTATTTTTATTTTTAAATTGAACTTGTATGATTTTAGTGTAATATTTTATACATGCTCTGTTTTATGCTCGGGTTTTATTTTGTATGCTGTATATTGCTGTCTATTAGGCGCTGCTGAATCTGTGCCGTCCTTTAAAATATGATGATGATGACTAAATACTTAGCTCAGATTATATGGTTTTGATATATAAATGAAGTAAAAAAGTCTGGCATGGACTTTTACATAATTCTTTTTGAGTAAAGGGAGCTACTCTAAATTTAAAAGAGAGGTAAGATAGTTCAGTTCTTTGTCTTCTAAAGTGTTCTTCTTTTTTCTTTGTGGTTAGTTCCACTTTAAATTGATGGAGCTTTTTATTAATATCACTAAAGAGTTAAATTAGTTGATTGTCCTGTATCTATCAACCATGTATAGTGAGTACAGGTTATGTATGTGTGTACATATTAGTGATGAGCGGGCTCGGATTCTCGCAATCCGAGCAGCCCCGAACAGTGCAGATTCGAGCCCGATCCGAGCACTGTTCGGGTATTCCCGCCGATGGCCACAATGAAAACGAGGCTTGACGTCCTAATCCCGCTGTCGGATCTCGCAAGATCCGGATTCTTTATATTCCCCGCTTGCCGCCGCCATCTTCACTCGGGCATTGATCAGGGAAGAGGGAGGGTGTACAGCGCCGTCCCGGACCGGCAGACTGTTCAGGTACTAGCAGTAGCTCTGGTACATTATAATAACATAATGTCACTTCCTAATCCATCATTGTCCTGTCTCTCCCACCAGATTGTAAGCTCTTCTGACAAGGGTCCTGGTTGTATTGGTTTAAATGTGGCATCTACTGTGCATTATATTAGATGTGAATGTCCTCTGTATGGTATTTTATTACATATGATACATGTTATTACTGAATGTGATCATGTTATATTATTTATTATTGTTTTGCAGTATTGTTCCATCACTGCCCACATTGTGAAATATACAATGTGATGTTAACTATCTTTTAGCATATCTGTGACCATGGAGCTTATACTCTAGAGATGACAGAACTGGTCCAATGGGGCTTATATCTTACATTACAGGTGTATTGGGAGGCAGTGTACCACAGAGCTGGCAATCTAGTTATATACGATAATGTGACATCCTGGTCAGTGTAGCCTACAGTCTAGTAGGGTAACATGAGAACTTACAGTCTAGAGTAAAGGTGTATTGGGAGCTTATATTCCGCAGAGCTAGCCATCTAGTGTTACCGTGTAAGGGAGGCATAGAGGGATCTCTGTGACTGGTTACTCCTGGCACATGGAAGCCTCCCCTGTCCTCACATTCTCCTCCCTCCTCCATTCAGCAGAGTTGTATGGACTGAGAGGGGCAGAGGTCACTGGGCTTCTCTTTGTGACTCCTGACAAAAGCTTCATTTTACCAATGTCCCTGGGATGTAACAGGCTGGATGTGCAGAGTCCTGGAACGGTCTGTGTGTAGCAGAGGGACGCACTGTATACTGTGCAGGAATAGAGGAGAGGTGCGGAGATCTGCAGGGTATGACATGAGGCCTCTGCACGGCTGATTGGTGGACACGGTGTAAGTACTGCACCTCTATTATATATTATAATTCTAACTAGTACTATCTGCGGTGTCTCATATCGGACAGTATTACTCTGCTCTGAGTGGGGTATAGAATCTGGAGTCTGCTGTGAGAGAGTATTACTCAGATCTGAGTGGAGTATAATCTCTTGTATCTGCTGTCAGAGAGAATTACTTAGTTCTGAGTGGAGTGTAGTCTCTAGTATCTGCTGTCAGAAAGTATAACTCAGTTCTGAGTGGAGTCTAGTCTCTGGTGTCTGCTGTCACAGAGTATTACTTAGTTCTGAGTGGAGTATAGTCTCTGCTGTCACTGAGTATTACTTAGTTCTGAGTGGAGTATAGTGTCTGGTGTCACAGAGTATTACTTAGTTCTGAGTGGAGTATAGTCTCTGTTTTCTCATTTATGTTTTAATATATAGTGAAGTATGGATGAGGTGTGCAAATATATTTTTTAGTTCAGGAAAATGTGAGGTGAGTGAAGTACAGGTGCGGTGAGTGAGGTATAGGTGAGGTGAGTGGAGTACAGATGAGATGAGTGAAGCACACGTGGGATGAGTGAGGTATAGGTGAGATGAGTGAAGTACAGGTGAGGTGAGTGAGGTATAGGTGGGATGAGTGAGGTATGAGGTGTTCTGAATAGACTGGAAATGAGTGAAAATGAATATTATTGAGGTTAATAATAGCGTATGAGTGAAAAAAAAAACCAAAAAACTGGATATTAGCAGTTTTTATGCTTTTTAAAAAAAAAAAAAAATCAGAACCCAAAATCAGAACCAAAACCTTGAGGGGGGTGTTTTGGCATAACCCATTCGAACCCAAAACGCGAAAAAGTGGCCGGTGCACACCCCTAGTACATATATTTATCATGAGCATATCCTATGATATTTTAATTTGCTTTTGCAGGATATTGTACAGTCAAGATATCTAATGAAATTATTTTTTAAGATTTTAGCTAATTTATTAATCTGTTAAATATTTGGCAGCAGTCCTCTGGAATCATGCTGTTTTGCGGATATAAAGATGAAATTGTCCAATCTCATCTAGTTGTTGCTGAACAGAGACTAAAGGACATAGAAAGGCTCATTTAGGAGAACGTGTAATTTGGTGGTTTAAGCATGTGGCTGATTGTGAAAAACGAATGCCTTTCAATTCTGACTACTGCCATTATGTAGATTTGTAGAGATCATTTTATCTGCACATGTTCCAATTCATCCATCTGTAATTGAGTTTTATAACAATGTCCTTACTCTTGGACATAGTAAGGTTAAGCCTGTGGCCCCTCTGTATCCCAAAAAGAACAGTAGTTATCTTTCTCAAGCCCCATATGCTCAAATTTCACTTAATCCTCGTTGTTTGCTATATAACCACGTTCCCATATGTTTGCAATCAGGGATGTCAGCTGGAAAATCTGTTTTCCTGATTAAAGAAAAAAAATAGCAGGAACATTGTTTATTTACTCCATGTCATGTCCTGAATTTTGACCAGTAAATGTTTTAATTCTATAAATGTCACAGAAATCTTTAGTTAACAATGGACATCTACTAATTAGTCTTTTGATCATTTATATGTAGCTAGCAGTCTTAGCAGCTGCAATTTGCTCACCGTTTCCTGTGTTTAGTTCAGTGAAAACTAATTTCTCTGGTGCAGTAGTATGACTCACTTAAAATTAGTTTAATCTTCATGTCATAAATTGAAATTCTCTCTTTCATATTTTATTTTTACTTGGACATTACAAATTGCATACCCCTAAACTATATCCTCTATAGAGGATAGTCTGTTTTGGCCTCCGCTTAGCTTGTCCCTCTTTTAGTACCAGTTGTCCCTCCTGCGTATTATTGTAAAAAAAATGTATGGGTACGCATCCATTTTTATTTGGATATGCAATGAGTCTGTAACTGTATAACAAGCAGAGCATCTGTTCAGGTACAAGTTTCTATTTACATATTTGTACTAGAACATATGCTCAAGTGTCTCCATTTAAAATCTTGGAAGTTGTGAAATTGACATTTATATTAACAGGGGTGGAATGGCAAATTTTAATATAGACAGCAAGACTAACAAGCCAGTTCTAATTGATGAAATTACTTAGCCAGGTGTACAATTTCTATGAAAATAGAATAAGTCCATAGTGTTATTAATGTTTGTAAATAAAAAAAGATAAGACTTGGGGCAGTTACACTTTCACTCTGATACTGCATGTTTATGCTCTATGTTCTGCAGAAACATGTTTTAAAACTAACCACCCATTGATCTCACCAAAGCCCAGGGGCATCTCCAAGCAGCCATTCTTTCCTGGGGCTCCATAATACAGCAGTGCTGTGTGACAAACAGGGGATGGTTAATCTGCAAACCAGTATGATGCCACAAGCACAGAGCTTGCGGCTTCTTATTGGCCCATAGGCCCACACTTCCTTTCAGGTGTTATTTTAGAAAGGCAAACAAAAAGTACTCCCACGGGAGCACCTTAAGGAACCATAGACCTCAGTGTTGCATATTTCCCTATTATTTGTGCTCTATAATATAATGTTGTTAAAAAAATTATTTTCTTCACTTACATTACCAGGGATTGTAATCATGTTCCCCACTACTCCTGTCATCCAGTCCTATGGCATGACCTCAAAACTTCAACATCCGTTTCCATATTGGTAACAAATGGACAAATTTGGATAGATTGGGTCATTTGCTGGACATGCTCAATGAGTGAGCTCCAGTGTGACAATGGTTCCAGATATCTGATAACTGAGCATACTTGCATATGTGGTATTTGGCTGTTCGGATTTGTTTCCCAGACTGCTAACGTTTCTGTTCCATCACATTTTTATTACAACTACCAGTTATTAGCTGACGCAACAATTTTATTTCTTCCATACTTTTTTTGTCCCCAACAAAGTGGTACTTAACTGTGGTTTAGAATGCAGCTTACAAATTGCCACATATTGGATGCGGTTTTCAGATCCAAACCCTATAGGATTTATTATTCTGGGGTTTTGAGAGTGAAAACTCAAACCACAATCAATGTGTGGCGGTTTGTAATCCCCTAAACCTATGCATGCTATTTTAGGCCAAACTGTATGGTAAAACTGGATGTAAAATATCTAGTTTTACTTTGCCTAAGAGTGCCCCCATTGAATATGAATAAATTGTGCCCCTATAATTTTTTATTACAAAATAGTATCCCCATAAGATATGTAGGTCCTATAAATATGTACCTAAAATCTAACGGACTCTCGAGAAACACAAGACACAAACTTAACAAAGCTCTGGTGAGCCTGGCTTGAAAATAGCTAGGCAGCCAATGAGGAGCGATCTCTTACAACGTTAAGCCAATCATAGAGGAACTATCTTGCTTTATTGATTTGATTATCCAAGTTATCACAGTAAATTTACATAGTCTCCTATAGTATGTTAGTAGTACATGATTGGATAGTGATGTTGTCAGAATTCACTAGGATGAGTGGGGTCCTTCTGGTATCAGCTGGGATTGACAGTACTTCACCCAGAGGCGCAGAGTCTAAAAAGGCGGAAGGTTTTCACCAGGGATTCCTGCAAGGGAATTTGGGCTTTGCAGCATCCACCGTGCAGGTCGCAACCCTCTAGGGAAGTTCCCAGTGAGCAGTGATAGGGAACCGAGCACTAGAGGAGAAGTTAGTCACTTGATAAGGAGTGGAAGTGGTGAGTGATGCCCTGCAATTGTTCATGAGAGAGATGGGGAGTAATGATCTGCAGCAGTTGCCACTAATGAGTGGAGCAGATAAGCGATGATCTGCAGCAGTACACTTGGAGAGATAAGAGCGATGATCTGCGGTAGTTACCACTAATGAGTGGAGCAGGTAAGCTATGATCTGCAGCAGTTCACTTGGAGAGATGAGAGTGTTGATCTGCAGTAGTCACCAATAATGAGTGGAGCAGGTAAGCTATGATCTGCAGCAGTTCACTTGGAGAGATGAGAGTGATGATCTGCAGTAGTCACCAATAATGAGTGGAGCAGGTAAGCGGTGATCTGCGGCAGTACACTTGGAGAGATGAGATCCAAGCGGAGATACATGAGCTGTTTTCAGGCCAGGCGACTGAGAGGTGAGGGGAAGAGCCTTATAAAGGGGTGGCAATGAGAGGCAACCAATGGAAGAGCGGGGTAGGTAAGAAATGGCGAGACGGTCACTCGCGCATGCGCAGGCCTGCTGCCGACATGACAGCCCGAGGAGAAAGCTGGGAATCTGGAAGCGGGTAGGCGCACCAGTTACCGGGCGGCAGCCACGGGAGAGCGGCGTGTGACAGATGTCTTCTCACAAACTCGACTAGTCATATTGTTTGGGCAGCGTAAACTTCATACTGGAAATCTAATGCTCCAGTAATGTGATATTGTGCTTCACTACATTGGTAATGTACAGACCCATTGTGGACACTTGTGAGACTGCTGAAAAATATCAGGTTGCCCGCTACTGGTATATTATGTCACTAAACCATTGCTGTATGACAGCTTGGCTCCCTGTTTTACTCACTGGACTGTTTTATTTCTTAATTGTAATTACTTGCACATTTGATGGTGTATATCAATGTTTGGTAAAGGATTTATCAATACCATTCATACTTGCCTTTTTTTCTGTGGGGAGTCTTTTAGGGAGAGAAGGTAAAAGGAGAAACCCTAGCCCTTTCTGTGGAAAGTGTTTTCTCAGCCGTGATACTTTACAGTAAAACTGTGTCAGCCATTTCTGTTCACACATACCATCAACCACATGGAATGCATTATAGCACAACACTTTATGAGTCCCTTTTTGACTGTTAGGTAGAGTCCTTTCATTGAGTAAAAGATCAGGACCATACAGCGTAGATCCAGAGATGGTTTTATTTTTATTATAACCCCTGTCCTTAGTGTAAATCAAAGTTTTTAACAAAATTAAAATTGAAATTTTATTGAATGCATACATTAACCTGGCAATATATAATACAGTATAATGTGTTGCACTGTTTCAACTAAAACTACAATTTAAGAGGATATTGCTGAGTTTTTATGATTATAGTGTTTCTGAATATTTATACGAAAATGAACTAAACAGTATGTGAAAAGACCAAAAATAAAGCATCCTAATCAAAACCATTTGAAATGTTTGGTGGATTACCCAGAATGTCCTCCACATACCATATACTTCAGCATTAGCAAATATATTTTTCTGTCATCCAGAAGAAACCATCAGGTTGGGAACTATATACTAGCTTCTACATTAAGAAATCAGGAAGGGAAATCTATTCAATAAAATTCGTTAAGGTTCTAAGTATTTTAGATTAATATTGTTTAGTTAGGATGACATATGTTCTCAGGCAAAAAAGGCCATTTCTGACCAGCAAAATACATGGACATGCCATACATTTCTGTTTGCGCATATGCATTGAATTGTCCACTTCGGACATAACAAGGAGTGTGCCCGCATTTTGGGTCTGCCCCATGAAAATGCTCCAGTGCAACGTTTTGCAGCTTTACATTTCCTAGTGCACATGGTAGAAGAACTAAAGTTGTCACTTTAAAGTCTATCTTTCTAACACGTTAAAACCACCCCTTTGCTAATTTCAATATTTCTCCTAAAATGCAGCGAGGTGGAATTTACAAAGCCTTGTACGTTGTACATGGGCGCATGCTTACTTTACCCCCTTAACAGCAGTGATAATACTCCTTTTCAGTGACGTCATGAAGTGGCCCCGGCTTCTTCCTTCATTGGGATTGGTTCAAGGACAGTGTTTGATAAGTGATTTTTCAAGAATGTCAAATGCAGCATAGAGGTCTGGGTCAAATAGATGTAAGAAGTGGTCTTTAGATTTAGTTGTGATCAAATTATTGACCACCTTAGCTTAGTCTCTACAGAGTATTGGATACAAAAGCCTGACTAAAAAGGGCCCAATAGTTTGTGTAGAAAGAAAGTGTGTGAAGCGAGTGTAGTCAAGCCTCTCACAAAGCTTGGAGGTTCATAAGAGTTGAGCGATGGAATGATAAACTGTAAGATATGGTTTAGAAATATATTTTTTTCTAGAGTAATAAACACATGTTGAATAATGATGGAAAGATGCAAGTAAGAAAGAAAAAATAGCATATTTTAGTTAAATTTAGGATGAGCGCAGGAGACAGCAATTGAATAATTGGTTAAGGGATAAGATCAAGAGCACAGGTAGTAGGCTGGGAAGAGAAGAAAAGAGTAGACACTTAAGGTCTGATTCTAGAGTGAGATGTATGAGCGTTTGCGTAGTGTATCTTTGCGTATTTTCACACTGTGCATGCTTAGAAAGTGAAAGTAACTGCGGTTACTCAAGCCTACAACTTTTTGGCACAGGGGCGGAAGGGATTTTCTGACATAGGCAGTGTAGAGTAAGGGCGTATTAGAGCAATTGTGTATGGATGCAGACTGGGAATTAGACGCACATATGGCTAATAAACTGATTTGTTTGCAGGTAATCAGTCACTGGTGCAAGTAGCAGTTGATGGGCAGCACGGTGTCTAAGTGGTTAGCACTTCTGCCGCACAGCACTGGGGTCATGAGTTCAATTCATGACCATGGCCTTATCTGTGTGAAGATTGTATGCTCTTCCCGTGTTTGCATGGGTTTCCTCCGGGTGCTCCAGTTTCCTCCCACACTCCAAAAAACATACTAGTAGGTTAACTGGCTGCTATCAAAATTGATCCTAGTCTCTCTTTCTCTGTCTGTCTGTCTCTCTGTCTGTGTGTGTATGTTAGGGAATTTAGACTAAGCTCCAATGGGGCAGGGACTGATGTGAATGAGTTCTCTGTACAGCGTTGCGGAATCGGTGGCACTATATAAATAAATGGTGATGATGATGATGAGCGAATGATTTGCAGACGCTTTTGGAGAATTTAGTAGTTGCTCCGCCATAGATTAGGATTTGCCAAATGTAGCAAAGGTAACATTTTTTTTTTAACATTAGGGAACTTGTTCTTGCTGTATTAGCAAAGTTATTCAATTTAAATTATGCATAGCAATTTGTGTTCTTGACATGAAATGAAAGGTTTTTGTGCATGTTCGCAAGTTGGACTTAAGTGTCAGATGGGTGTGTCAACTCTGAACTTAGTGTACATACATATACACTTGCATGCTGCAACTTTTTCAATTGCTGGTTACACTTGCACTTGCATTCCACTCTGGATCAGACCCTTCATATTCACCTGTCGGAGCAAGAAATTAATTTAGCAGGTTGTTGCTAGGGAAGAGAATATCATTTCATGCTGGATCTTGTCAGTCTTGTCCTTCAATTAGACAAGATCTTGGTCATTGATGGTGGAAAGAGGGGTTGGTTTGGAAGGGCAGAGAAGAGATTTAAATGTATTATAAAGGTATCACTGAAAGTATGTGCCAGAAGCTCCAATAATAACAAAAAAACAATTCAGTCAAAGGTGTCAACAATGCAGGTTGGTTTTAGCAGTACAGCCAAAAATTTTGAGAATGACACACACATTATTTTTAACAAAGTCGGCTGCCTCAGTTTTTATGATGGTAATTTGCATATACTCCACAATGACATGAAAAGTGATCAGATGATTTGCAATTAATTTCAAAGTCCCTCTTTACCATGACAATGAACTTTATCCCAAAATCATTTACACTGCATTTCAGGCTTGTCACAATAGGACCAGCTGACATAAGGTCAGTGATTCTCTTGTTAACACAGTTGAGAGTGTTGACAAGGACAAGGCTGGAGATCACTCTGCCATGCTCATTAAGTTAGAATAACAGTGGAAGCTTTAAAAGGAGGGTAGTGTTTGAAATCATTGTTCTTCCTCTGTTAACCATGGTTATCTGCAAGGAAACACTTGCAGTAATCATTGCTTTGCACAAAAAGGGCTTCACAGGCAAGGATATTGCTGTTAGTAAGATTGCACCTAAATCAACCATTTATCAGATCATCAAGAACTTTAGTAGTTGTGAAGAAGGCTTCAGGGCGGCTAAGAACGTCCAGCAAGCGCCAGGACTGTCTCCTAAAGTTGATTCAGCTGCGGGATCGGGGCACCACCAGCGGAGCTTGCTCAGGAATGACAGCAGGCAGGTGTGAGTGCATCTTCACGCACTGTGAGGCAAAGACTTTTGGAGGATGGCCTGGTGTCAAGAAGACCAGCAAAGAAGCCACGTCTCTCCAGGATAAACATCAGGGACAGACTGATATTATGCAAAAGGTACATGGATTGAACTGCGGAGGACTGGGGTAAAGTCATTTTCTCTGATGAATCCCCTTTCAGATTGTTTGGGGAAACTAGAAAACTGCTTGTCCGGATTAGCATGTAAATGATGCATTATTTATACACAGAATATCATTTTTAAAAATAATACCAACCATTGTGCAGAGTGTAGCCAGAGACCTCCCTGCCGCTCTAGGTTTATTTGACCTTTCCCAGATTTGAACTGCATGTATATACAGTACACAAAATGAAGGATCCATATATGTGCATTATGTGCAGTAAATAATGCGGTTTCAATGTTGTCCAAATGAAAGACCTAGGAGATGAAGTATGATTGTACATTGTTCATAAATTCAGGACTTTTCCTGTATCTTTTGGGTTTTCGTGGGAAAGGGTGATTTGTCATTTACAGGAAATCACGTCAATGCTTCTTTTCTAAATATGATTTTATCCTTTTCTCTATTTACCATACAAGTGCTTTCTTTTAAAGTAAGGTTATCATTTATTCATAAAACATCAATGCATTGTACAGCTTTATCTCTTACTGGTAATCTTGGTAGAAAAGTAAAAATCTTGCATTTTGTCTAAGCAATTCTCAACCTTTCAGCGTTTCCCACTCCTAATTAGTTCTGCCTTATTTTTTACGATATCATTACCGTATGTGCACATCCAGCTTGCTATTAAAGCAGGCAAATGTTGAAAATAATTTCCTACCTTTTACCCTTCTGTTTATAATTAACAATTCATCCAGGGGTAAAACTATAAATTCTGATTGCTGTGTTCTTGCTCAGCTCTATTTATTGTAATCCCTGAGGGAGGATTGTTTAATTGGGGAGTAGAAAGTACCAATATTATATTTCCAAAATACTTAAGAACTAGTTCAAGTTTGGGGGAAAATAATAGAGCCGCATGAAATGCGTGTACAAAATCATGAAGAGTTGGGAACCATAAAATATATTTTATCCTGCATAGTTCACCGGGGCAGTTGAAGAGAAGAAATTGCTAAGCTGGAGTTTTCACACAAAACATTTATTTGTCTTTGGTTCCGTATGATTTCCTAAAAATGAACCCAAGAATGTGTTTACGTTAAAAAGCATTAAAAGCAGCTTTCCAGCATTATATAACATTTTTTATTTAACTTTTGCATAATCCTTAGTGCTTGATTTTCTAATGGCTGTACATATTGTCAAAAAAAAAATCTAAGAAACCAAACTACCAATAGACTGATAGAAGGTTATCCATTTTATGGTTTCACCCATATATATACAGGGCTGCCAATAGGAATTCACGGCTCCGGTACAGCTACTTCATGGGGCTCGCCTTATAGTTGAGCATGGTAAAAAAAGTGGGAGTGGCCATACAATTGGGGGCGTGGCTGTGCATCATTGGGGCATGTCTAGCAGCTGAAAAGCACTAGGCCACCCTCCTACAGAAAAAACCCTGCATTGCTGTGTACATCATTGTCATAAGTGTGCAGTGCCCGCTCACTGGAGCGTGACAAATGTCCCAGCAGTCCTGACTTTCAGGACAGCAACACAGTGACTTCATAGTGCCTCTTAGTTGTGCCCTGTTAGTAGAGGCCCATTAAATAGTCCTGCTCACAATTCGTAGCATACCACATAGTAGAGTCCCCAGTTCATATTATACCACAGTAATGCCCCCAATTCATTTTATGCCTCACATAAGTGCCCACAATCACATTATGCCTCACATAAGTGCCCCCAATTCACATTCACTGTGGGGAGTAAAATGGAAGAGGCCCACCGGAGGGGGTGTGGCCAGTCACTAGAGAGGCGTAACCAAACCACCAGAGGGGGTGTGCTAAGCCTATGAGGACATCTTGCACCATAGTGTAGTATATAAAGAATGCAGTGTTTCAATAAAGAGTTCACTGACTTGGCCTGCCGCTTACATTGGGCAGAACAGTCACCAAAAATTGGGATTGTCCCACTAGAATCAAAACATTTGACAAACTGTCCTGCTCTCTCTTACCTGTTCCTGTCACTTTCACCTACTGTGGCTGCAGTCTTCTTTATTTGCGGCTTGTCTGGGACTTGGAATGTTGGGGGCCCTATTTGTAAAAAAAATGGGTACATTTAGAAAATTACAGCCACCCCCAACATTAAATCAATAGCACCCACAATTAATAATTAGGCGTTCCTCCAGCCCCCAACATTAAAATAATAGGTTTATTTATTAAATGTGAATACTATTTCCCTCCTTCCAAACAGCCCCAGCAATAAATTAATAGTATTTACGTTTCATAAATATACCTATTTCTCGCAACCATCACTGTCATTAAATAATTCATAGTCACATTTAATAAAGAGACCTTATTCTCCCCAAACTCACCCCTACATTCAATAACCCCCAACTCACTCCATCTTAAATTAATATTCCCCACTATTAAATTGCCCCTCCATCACCTCACAAACAAAATAGCACCCATCGATTAGCCACCACCTACCTCACACATACTAAATTGCCACAAGCACCCTGTGCCATCACACACACATTACTGTGCCCCTTCATTATCACCATGCTGTGCCTCCTTTCATCACACTATGCCGCTTCATCACAACCACGCTGTGCCCCCTTATGTTCACACTGTGCCCTCCATGTTGCTTTTCTCCCCTCCTTCACCTGGCCCCCTTCATCACACTATGCCATGCTGCTCCCCCCTCTCCATCACACTGTGCCATGCTGCTCCCCCTCTCTCCTTCATCACACTGTGCTTTTCTCTCCCCCACTCCTTCATCACACTGTGGTTTTTTCTCCCCCACTTCTTCATCACACTGTGCCTTTGCCCCCCCTTCTTCATCACACTGTGCCTTTCTCAACCCCCCAACCCTTCATCACACTGTGCCTTTCTCAACCCCCCAACCCTTCATCACACTGTGCTTTTCTCTCCCCCCTACATCACACTGTGCTTATCTCTGCCCCATATTTCACACTGTGTTTTTCTCTCCCCCTTTCATCACTCTGTGCCTTTCTCCCTCCCCTCTTAATCACACTGTACCTTTCTGCTTTCCCTCGTTCCGTTCCTTTACTTACCTTTGTACTGTCTTCTTTTATCTCTTTTCTTCTCTTCTCTCTACTGTCTTCTGTCTTCTTGCTGGGTCCTGTCTGCACCGCTCCTCACTGAATGTCGGGCATTACCGGGCATCCTCGTCTTTAGCCTCCATTATAAAGCATTTAACACAATCTGTATTGCACTAGTCGAACATTTAAAAAACTGTAGCCAAATATCGGTTACCTTTTTTATTATGACAACAGTAACTGTTTGTTTTTGTCAAATATGTTTGTATTAAGTACTGATATGCATAGAAAGTAGTTTTGGTCAATGTTAGAATTGTTCTTAGGAAGGATAGAAACATTGTATCTCTACAGAGGCAGCAAACAAGACAGGGAACAGAGGGAGTGTAACTAACAATACATGTTAGGAGCAAAATGAAATGCTTATACCACATTAGTGATGGAATATTTGTTCCAGGTAATCTATTACAACTATTATTGATCACCCTCTCCTGCTGCATACCCTTCGCTCCATAGACCTTTCTGACACTGTTCTCTCTTGGTTCACCTCCTATCTCTCTTTCCGCTCCTTCTCTTTCTCTAGCTTTGGCTCCTCCTCCCTCTCTTCCCCACTTCCCGTAGGTGTCCCTCAGGGCTCCCTACTTAGCCCTTTGCTCTTTTCTTTGTACACCTCTTCACTTGATGAACTCATCAGTTTCTTCAGCCTCCAGTACCGCCTCTATGCTGTTGACTCTCAAATCTGCCTCTCTTCTCCTGTCCTCTCCGATTCCATCCTCAATAAGGTGTCCTGCTGCCATTCTGCCATTTTCTCCTAGATGTCCCCAACATTTCCATAAACTCCATATGCCCATATCTATATTTATAATCCTCCCCCCTCCACTTTCAAGAGACTCCTCCCCTCCTGTCCTCTCTATTACTATTGCCAAGTTCGATGCTCTGGCGGTCACCCTTGACTACTCCTTCTCCATCACCAGTCACATACATTCCCTTGCTCAATCCTGCCACTATACTCTTCAAACCCCTCACCTATAAAGCACTCTCTAACTCCACTGCTCCTTATCTCTCCAACATCATGTCCACTCATATTCCTTCTCGCTCTCTATGGTCTTCCAACAACAACCTACTCACCACTTGTCAGGTCATCACCTCTCACTCCCACATTCAAGACTTCTTTCGTGCTGCTCGCCTTTTTGGAATGATCTCCCCTATTCTATCAAGCTTTCCCCTAGCTTGCCAAACTTTAAACATTCCTTTAAAACCCATCTGTTCAAGTTAACTTACCCTTATACCATCTAACCTTGCCCACCACCAACCCTCTTCACTATCCTTATACACCAACCTCCCCCCTTAGAGTTCTCATCCTATCTTCCTATCTGTGTCTCCTGTCAGTCTCCCCCTCACCTTTAGATTGTAAGCTCCTTTGAGCAGGGTCCTCTTTCCTCATGTCCTCTTCTTCCTGTTTACCTTTGCCTTCGGCTCCCCAGCCCCTTTTCTCCACTTTGTCATTTGACTCCTTCCCCTGACTCTTCTCTTATGCTTTCCCTTCACATCTTTATCTTCATCTTTGTCCTGATCCTGTAAGTGGCACCCACACTACTGGACACATCCTCAGCCTCTTTTATTCACTCCCCACCTTCCTTCCCTTTGCTTCCCTTTCTATCAGTGCACTGGCATTCACTCCTACCTCTTTGCCCTGTGCACCTGTTCTCTGCTAAGTTGGTACTTGTTATACTTATTGCACTTTGTTTTTGTACTGCTCTATTACCCTGTGCTGTTGTCCCATGCTCTCTACGGCGCTGCAGACCCTTTGTGGAGCCTCATTAATAAAAGATAATCATTACACTCGCCCCCTTTGCAGAAATGTTACTCTTCACTCCCAGGATCTATGAGGACTGGCTAGAAAACTTATTTTTATATATATAAATAACTTTTTACTGTGATTACTCTGACAGCCTGCAGTAGTGGAAATGGGTTTAATTATTTAGATAGCAGAGTGTGCAGTATGGTTTGATTATGTAGCTAGCAGTTAGGGCCTGTGTCAGGGGTTTTACGCAATTGAACCTGTGCAGTGTGGCTGGAAATGAGTTTTGACTATGTGGCTCACAGTAAGGTCTATGCAGTTGTGTTTGTGTAATGTGATTAGCAATAACATACATACTGTAATAAGGATACTGTGCAAGGAGGGACTGCCTATGACACCATGTCTGTTGATGCTGGGATCTGGCTGGGCTTACTTTGTCACCGCCCCCTTTCATTTTTTCCGAATGCGCCCCTCCTGTCGCAATAGGAGGAGCCTGCTGCCACCACTGGACTCCTTTATGGCATCCAGAACCACGTTCCTTCTGGGTAACTGTTGCTGCTAATGTTCTCCCATGCTGGTACACTTGGGCTGGAACCCCTGACTGCTTACTATGGATCAGGGTGCTGTAGATGAATTCCCACTGGCCTTTCACACTGGCCAGAGCTTCTGGGTAGTGGGCAGAGCGGTGGTACTAGGAGCTGGTTCCAAACATCAGAACAACCGGTGGACGGATTAGATTTAGGGTCTAATCTGCAGGTCACAGGATTACAGCAATATTGAAGAAGTTGTCAAGCAGGGTCTTGAAGCAGAGAGATGTTTACTTCACTTAAGTGTCCTGACAAGGACAGTTGCCCTTATTAAAGGTATCAGTGGTCAGGTCAGATGGGACATCCAAATGATTCATTTCAGTGTACAAGGGCTCTTTTTTTATACAGTTTTAGACACAGCCTCACAGGCTATTTTTAGAGTCAGGATACACATCTTTATCTTCATCTTTTGTTTTTACCTAAACATGGATTTACATGTAATGCAAAGCCAACAATGTTTACGCTTCTCTGTGATATCCTAAAATGTTGCTGTGATTTCCTGCTTCTTATTTTGGACACTGTGGACATCTGACAGCAAGTCCAATTATCCCTTCCTTTCCCTTAAGAGGTATTGGACACTCACATCAAAAGGTCTAATTTACATGAGATTAGCATGGGTGCTTTCTTCCAACAGTTGCAGAATACACATTTCCTCCAAAAAAAAGAATTCCCCAAGAAAAGTTGCAAAACCCCAAACAAGGCATTTCCTTACACCAAGATACACAAAAGACTTCCTAAACAAAGGTCTATTGTATCAGATATATACATCAGAAATAATGCATTTCCTCTAGCAAGGTTAAAACAAACGAGTTTCTTCCCTGGTCACAGAAATAAAGATTTCTCTTTTACCAACATACCCCCAATATCAATAACAAATGCATTGGCAACTATATAAGTAAGCGCCTTGCGCTATTTCCTTTAAATAAATTTACACCATAAGTTATTTATAAAAGTGATCCAGTCACAGATACACTGTGGTAATAAGGATTGGTGGCATGTGGACGGCCTTTGGAGTAAGGCTCAGCTCTTTGCCCAAGCTCCCACTTTTGCTAATTCTCACAAATATAAAGCATTGGATATTTATGAATACTGTTGGCAAATGTCACAGCACCATTGAGGATCGAGTTAATTACAAAAACAAAGCTATTTTAGGTCCTACTGAACACCTCTGTTCAGCTGTGGGACCCAAAGAGCTCATTGCTGTTTCAACATCTGTTCAGCTGGACACTGAGCTCAATTGTGATTGCTGTGGCTGTGACAGGACGGACCGCCTATGCCACCCTGTCTGTTGTTGCTGGGAACCGGCTGGGCTTACTTTGCCCCTGTCCCCTTTCGTTATTCAGAATACGCCCCCCCCCCCCCTGCCGCAGTGGAAGGGGCCTGCTGCACCACTGAGCTCCTTTTATGGCATCATAACCACATGCCTTCTGGGTAACTGAAGCTGCTAGCGTACCTCATTGCTGGTGTACTTGGGCTGGTACTCCTGACCTCCTACTATGGATCAGGGTTGTTGTGGATGGATCCCCCCTGGCCTATCACACTGACCAGGGCTGCATGGGTAGCAGGCAGAGCAGTGGTACTGGAGAGCTGGGTCCAACCTCAGAATCAGCCGGAGAACGAATTAGATTTAGGGTCTAATCTGCAGGTCACAGGAATACAGCAATATTTTAGATGTTTTCAAGCAGGTCTTTGAAGTAAGATGTTTTTTTGCTCTCACTGGTTAGAGATACCAGTGATCAGGTCAGATGTTGAAATCAGAAGAATATATTTTAGTGTACAAGACTGCTTTTATACAGATTTGGACACAGGCTATTTTTAGAACCAGGATGTACCCTGTTTACTAATACATAGATTTACATGAATTGCAAAGCTAACAATATTTACACATATCTGTGAAATTCTAGAAACGCTGTGATGTCCTGCATCTTTGTTTTAGATGCCGGAAATGTAGCAGCACGTTTTAAATTAAACCTTTCTGTCTCCAAGTGAAACCTCACACATCAAAAGACCCAATTAACATATGGGCCATTCTTCAGACAGTTTGGAATACATATTCCCAAAGACAGGAACAACAAAGCATTTCCTTGCACCAAGATATGCAATAAGGCATTCAAATCAAAGACTTATCTTTTCAGATAAACACTTTAGAGATAAGGTATTTGCTTTTGAAAGGTTAAAACAGAAAAAACAAATTTTCTACCCTGCTCTCAGAAATAACGATTTCCTATCTCACAATATACACAATATCAAAAATAAGTGCATGTGCAATTATATAAATAAGCACCTTCCGCTATTTTCTTTAAATACATTTTATACCAGAAGTTATTTATCAGTGATCCAGTCATCTCTGTTTGGCTCCTGGACCCTCTGCACCCAGCTGTCAGCATCCTGGACTTCGTCTTGTCAGAGCTACAGAAACTGCCTACTCTATTAACCCCTGCCAGAGGACGGTAAAGTATCCTTCACCTCTTCCATTGACCTGCACCATTTGGATCAGTTCTTCTTTTCTATCTCTCATTACCTTTCCCAGCTAATACATATTCACTCACATTTCTCCATCGTGCACCTACTCAATTTACTCTCTCTCTTATTCACTGTCACCACACTTCTTTTTCATCATCATCTTATTTCTCACTCCCCTATTATGATTTTCCATTCACTACTTCCCTCCTCACTAGTCTGCACACATTAACTGTTTTGTCTCCTGCACCCGCCACACTCACCAGCCTACATAAATAGAAATAAACCTCACACCCTCTGTCACGAATGCCCAGCCTGTCCCAGACACAGCATTCTGAACAGCTGTCCGTGACTGGCGCCACCTTAGTCACTTAGCAGTGAATACAACCTTTCTGCAACAACAAAGGGTTTATTATGGTATCCTTACGTTCACTAAAACCACTTATTAATGTTTAACACTTAAATCACGTACACATGTAGCATGAGCCTCATTGGCTTCGTAAGTTCACAAAGAATCATGGAGAACAAACTAGATTAAATTTATTTAATCTGAAAAATGTTTCCAAGGTTTAGTTACAAAAAGTTTATAACAAGTCATACATTAAGTTGCACAAATAAGTTTCAGAAAATAAAATTGGAAATAAAACAAGAGTCACTACTTGCTAGTTAAGACTTGGTGTGTGTGTGAGGGAGCACAATTGAGAAATATGGGACATTTCAGTCTTTGCTGGAACCCCTCATGAAAATGCACATGTTATTGTCTAAATCAGAAGATTTTAAACCTTTTTCCACATAGCTTTCACCCCCTACCTTTGGAGTTTAGCAGTCAATAAGGACAGATTGATGTCACAAATGTCACAGGGCTTGAGATCTGGAATGTTCACAGGACCTGAGTTCTCACGTCTGCTCATTCGGTTTGGCTTGTCAGGTCCACAACCTCTGCATACCAATAAAACTCCTCAAATATGCTTATCTATCTCTTTCTGAGTAGAGTCCTCTACCCTTTGTTTTCATGTCTGCATTTATTTTGTCTGTCTTGTACTTCCTTGTCTTATGTACGTCCTTGTTTTATGCATGTCCAGCTTTCCCTACTCTACAGCACTGCGGAGCACTGTGGCACCTTCCAAATCTATTATAATAATAATACGCAAGGAGAGAGGCATGCAAAAAGGCAGGAATAAACACTTCCATGTTTACATACACTATTACACTATTATTTACTATAAAATGCCCTCAGACCAAGGCCACATCTATTTTGGAGGTCACTCTGTGTTAGTGCACTATCGTTGTCTTTAATTTTGGACCCTGCATTGCCACCAGCCATTGGGGTTCATCATTGAGAGTACTAGCTCCATAGGTAATCTGCAGTGAACATTACACATATGGGATAATGCACCCCCTTCTCCCCACACAAAATGTAATTATATTAGAAATTACCATGAATATGGGAATATATAAGGTTGAAGATGTCTTTGAACGTATGCAAAACTTTGCTGTAAAATTGTCTGTTAGGAATTTGTAAGTAGACAATAATAGCAGTGAGGATGCTTTTCGACAGGCAAATGGAGGCATTATGGCGAAATAAGCCTGATATTTAAATTATATGAGAGGAAATTTGACTGGACAAACTGTTAGGCTATATATTCACGTTAGTGGGATAGTAGTTTTTCACATATGCAAATCCTTTATTTGTGCTGATTGTATTGGTAGATGTGAACCAACTCACAGGCACTGCAAATATTCATGAGCCATAAACTCAGGAAAATAAGGTCTGAAACTTGAATTTAAAACATGCCTTTTTTGGACATATTTTCCAGAGTCAAGCAAGCAACTCTATGAAAGGATTGTTGTTAAAAAAAAAAAAAATGTTAAAGAAAGTCATATTTGTAAGTCACACCCCCTGCTTGGGTTTATATCAATTCTCTAGCAAAGTGTATCTAGCAGTGCATATAAAGTAAAGATTTTCTCTGTGCTTACGATGGCATACATGTCCACCCACATTACTGCATCATATGCTGATGCCACACCGTTTTAAATCCCCAAATAGAGAAGTGGAATAATTTATTAAGGTAATGGGGATTTAACAAGAGCAGAAAGAAATGTAGGCAGCCCCTCCAAAGGGAGCCACATATTTTGTTCCTCTTTACCTACACATATATAAGGGCTCATCTAGAGGTGGAGGTAAATGTGCTCAGAAGGTACGTAGCAAAAAACGCACATAGAAAAAGCATATTTACATGCATATGGTGAGTAGTCTAGATCAAGAACAGCATTTGCACCAAGTGTTTGTCCGGAATAACAAAAGTGTGTTCTTTCACCTCAATATCAAAGAGATGGATGGAAGTTAGGGGCAGGAATTTTCAGCACACATAAGGAGAATGACCACAAAAGCAATGGTGGTGATTTAGTTGTGCTGTTTAACTGCTTTTGTTGTTTCAAGAACTTTCACAAAATGTACAGAAAGCCTTTGTTACAAATTATTTTATAAATGTATTATAAATCCATTAGATAAATCTTATAGGAAAGCTTTAAAATTGTTTTAGTATACCATTAAATAACACTGTACAAATAACAATAAATTTAACGTGCTCCTGTCACTGTGTATTAATATAGTCAGATTCTATACTATAGCATATACAAAATTATATATTCTTGCTATGATGTGCCAGAATTGCATTTTCTGTTATTTACTCTTTGTCTCTTCCTTTTCATGTCTAATGCAAGTAACTCCAGTAAACACAACAGGAATAATATTTATATATAGTTCATTTTGTACAGTGCGAAACAGCTTTGTAGGCTTTGCGTAATGTCATATAGCAATATTGACCCTAGTTTGTGTGTATGTCTGTCAGTGTGTGTATGTATGTTAGGGAGTTTAGACTGTAAGCCCCAATGGGGCAGGGACTGAAGTGAGTGAGTTCTCTGTACAGCGCTGCAGAATTAGTGGCGCTATATAAATAAATGGTGATGATAGGCAGCACGGTGGCATAGTGGTTAACACTTCTGCCTCACAGCGCTGGGGTCTTGAGTTCAATTTCCGACCATGACCTTATCTGTGTGGAGTTTGTGTATTCTCGCTGTGTTTGCATGGATTTCCTCCAGGTGCTCCGGTTTCCACCCACACTCCAAAAACATACTAGTAGGTTAATTGGCTGCTATCAAAATTGACCCTAGTCTATCTCTCTTTCTCTGTCTCTGTGTGTGTGTGTGTATATGTTAGGGAATTTACACTGTAAGCTCCAATGGGGCAGGGACTGATGTGAATGAGTTCTCTGAACAGCGCTGCAGAATCAGTGGCGCTATATAAATAAATGGTGATGATGATGTTATTATCTATATTGCATGTTTCGAGTTAAAGCATTCATTATGAATCATGGTTTGCCCGACTGACATTGAAATTGTAAATAAGAGTTTTCCTTTGTTTACCAGCCTTATTTACTTTTGCTACGAACAAAAATGAAATCAGTAGGATGGCAAATCAATTTATGTATTCATATTCTGTTTCTGAATGCCTGGAGAATGTTCCTAGCAGCTCTCTTCCAGCTTGATATAAAGCTAGGAAACAGCTGGGGAATTAGAGAACTACTCGCGAGGCAGTGCACCTTAAATCATGCTTTATGTTTTTACAGTAAATGACTTGCAAATGAGCATAGATACTAGTCTTGAAGATTAGATCTTGCTCTGTTTTTCATTCTGTTGTTTGACTCCATAGATGTCAACTTCCAAGGATCTAAATAAGTGGAATTTTTTTATTTTTTTTTACTAAAGATGTCATTTTCATGTAAAAGCACTAAGTTGAAAGAGAGAGGCATCACTATTTTATATGAAAGGACTGATAGGGAAATTAAATCAGTCTGTCTTCACACAGTGTAAGTGAAGGTGACTGGAAATTATTGTGATTGAAGACATTGTAGTTTAACTATAGTCAACTGAATGTTTATGTTGTAGGAGGTAGACAACATCTATGTCTGTAAGAAATCAGAATGTAGGAATGTAATGTCTCCATATTAACAAATTTCTGTTGAGTTGTTTTACAAGTTAATTTCCATCTTGAAAGTGTTGGTGTTAAAAATAAAGTCATTTAAAGTTATAGTCAAGTTCATCCATAAAAAACACTGCTTAACACAGTGAAAACAACACCAATTTTGGTAACATACCCTTCAGCAAATTAAATAATAAGGTGTAGTTGTACTGATATAACAGTACAGTATGGAAGGGGTGTCCACTTTTAGATAGTTTTATACATATTGAACAATGTGCACTTTTGTAAATAGTTTCTATGGGTGCACAAGGAGTAGTTCCAACTTACTAGTATCAATAGATACAGAAATCATTTGCACAAAATATTAGATGATCTTGGTAAAGAGGACTTGCACATCCTCAAAATAATGAACACAATAACATTTATTGGCAGTCAAGAAGTCGAATGTGCAGAGGATTTTTATATATGCTCACTGCTGCTCAACACCACCTTAATCCTTCCCACCACATACATCAAATGGGGAAACCCACCTTGGTATCTGTATCGGAAAGCTGACTTTTTTATGATTACCCTAGAAGGAAACTGATCACACTGCAAGCTGTCCTTAGCATTAAAATAGAGCTCTGCACAACCCCTTCAAAACTGACATATAGTTGCAGAGATACTAAAATAAGTGGTGATTTTAAAGAACAACAATATGTTTACATGCGTTAAACCTTGTAATCTAGGTGTTCTTTTATCTTTATTCTGTTATATTTCACTATGGGACAGTGTGATGCAATGTTCAGTGCCTTGTGTAGCGTAATGCATAGTAGGCCTGTTCCTAGCCGTGGCAGAAACTGAGAGGTGGGTCTTTCATTGCACAGCAGGTAAGTAAGGTTTGTTTGTTTGTTTTTGTCTTTCTGTGGCAAAGGAAAGTGAAGTCTGGAAATCAGGAATTTTTTTAATACCTTTTCTTTTGCCCAAAAAATTTACCTGAATAACATGCTTTTTTGAAGGAGAGGGTAAGTTGTTAATCTATATTGTGCTTAAGGACAGCAACAGAAAGTTTGCAGAATATGTGTAATAAAGCTATAGCTTGTGAATGAGTGGTGGGCACTAAAGGCACCAAGGTATGTATAGTATGTTTGAGACCCAATGATATTTAAAACTACCCATGGCCATGCAACACATTGAAACACCCTCTTAATCTACAGTACATTATTTAGAAGTTAGAACATACTGCCATAAGGAATTGGCAGTTTTGGACAGGTTTACCAAAGGACTAGGACACACAGACATCCATACAAAGAAATATTAAGATACGTGAGGGCTTATATGCATACAGATATAACATACGCTTACTGTAATACAGTACCCGAGTATCTATGTATGTACAGATACTGTATATACATAAGTACAGCGACAGGTCAACAGTTGAGCACATGCATATTGAAACTTTTAGTTTTGAAAACTGTCATGTATACATAGTAATATATACATGTAGATTCCGAAGAATTGATACTTGCAAATAGACACGGGCATAAACATTACAGTGCTTTCTCACACTGTTATTATACATGCAAATAAACAGACACACTCGGCACACTATTACAGGGTCAGGCATTTGCATATATAGACAAGAAGAAATACAAGCTTGTACACACACACACACACACACACACTCCTTCACATAATGGTTTTTAACAATCTAAAAGTGGTCAATGACTTGGTCACTTTTGTTAGTTACCTATGTATATAAGCAAATAAGTAAATTTTTCTTGTCTAGAAAGTAAGTTACTTTGTAAATAGTTTACTGTTTAATCAGTATATATTCTTTCTAAGGAAGTTCACTTTTCTGTTCAATGACTGATGTACTTCACCCCCAAACAGAGCTGACACCAGAAATTGCGGGGCCCAGTACAAATGTAAAAAGCACGGCCCCCTTCCTTCCTTCTCACACCATACCTTCAGTTTTAAATTATTCTCTACATTTGCCCCCCCCCCCCCTTTCTCTACAATCACCCTCATCCCCGGTTCCATCTAACCCCTGCAGTAATTTACTTACCTCTCTCTGTGTTATTGCTGTCTCCTTTCGGTTCCTCTCTATTGACAGCGTTATTAATCTCTCTCCGGTAGCCAGGCACCTGGAATGCTGGGACTGGAGCAAATAACAACATCTGTGGGCCCCGACATCTTGGGAGCGGAGGCAGACATGCTGCCTACAAGGGGGCCCACTGCTGCATCCTTAATTTCGCTCAGAGGTCTCTCCCCACACTACCTCTCGCATCTCAGGAGCATATGCTGCCTAGAAATAGTGCCTGTTACCTCCTCTTAATTCACTGCAGAGGCCGATGCCCCTAATAAATTTGTTTGGGCCCAAGGCTGGCGGGGCCCCACTCTGGTGTGGGGCCCCATGCTGCTGTACTCCCCTGTACCCCACTGATGGCAGCCCTGCCCCTAAATGTTGTTCTGAAATGTATTGTTTAGGAAAGTAAGTAACACTAATAGATTCATCACTTTCAATCTGTACAGTAACTAATCTTCTACATAACTAAAAGCAACTTATTTTGCAATCTTTTAGTGTAGTGTGTGCATTGTCACATCTCTGCGTTTATTAACCAAACACTTCAAGACAAACTCATGGTACAGATGTATACTAAGTGCTCATTCAGATAAGTCTGCTAGTAGCATTTTCCTCAGGAGTACTGATACGGGCAAAAGGCCCAGAGTGTTAGGAACTCACAGGAATATGAGGTGGTGATGTAATAAAAACAGTATGGAGTTTATTGCTGTTCACGACATATAATGATGGTTTGAGCACAAACATACTGGATATTGCAGATATCAAAAGAAGACAGGTCAGAAAACATGCTCTGAGGTCGTTCTGTTATATACGTCTAGTCGCTATCTAATGAGGGTTGTCCACTTCAAATAGTGTGGTTCCAACTCACAATGCGGTTTAATAGCAAAAAGTAGCAAAGTAACAATTCAATAAAATAAGTACAGCCGATTACATACGCAGGCGCCCTGGATCCAGCATACAGTCATTCAGTCCTGAAGTCTGTGGTCAAAAGACTGCCTGTTGGTCCTAGGGCTCCTGCTTATATACAGTTGGTGTTACATTGAAAACAATAGAGATGATTTGGCATGTATCCATAGGTTCGGGCTTCAGGACAGTCCAGTGAAATGAAGGTCATTGGTCAGTTCAAACGATGCCTTCCAAGGGTGGGCGTCAGCTCTCCAACAGATGCATACTAATCTTCTCGCCAAAAAGCTAGTTCAAACTGGTCTATTTGCATTACACACACAATACCATTCTGATCATTTATTCCCTATAATCCATAACTTGCATACGCAAGGAGCGATATCTTAGCCGATAGAACCGGACGTCTGCGAATAAATAGGGGCTTAGATTGATGCCAAACATGCTGTGTTTCCTGTATCCTTAGATCTCAATAAAGTGGTTTTAACATTACTATATTTAACTATAAACTCTGCTACATTTCATCATAAATGACTGTGTTTGAACTATTTTAAGGTGAACTAATTACAAGTGAATATGTAAGTGTAAATGTCTGTACAAGTGTTCGCACGTGTTGTGGTTAAATACGCCCTTCCATGCCGTAGCGTGCTATTCGCATATTTTCAGACAAAGACAATCAGATAGATTGATTGATAGATATTATTTTGAAATGACTATATCCAATTATTTGACTTTGACTGTAAAGTCAAAAGAAAATGCAGGAATATAACACTGCTTCTTTGGCAATGCAGGAATATAAGTCCCTGTGAAAATGCAGATATTTGCGTGGCAATGCAGGACTATAACACAGTCTTTACTGTGAATGCTCTGCAAAGTGAGCAGTTATAATAACTACGGTCCGTGCCTGTGGATACTATGTAGAGTAGGAGTTGGCAACCCCCGGGACCACTCTAGTCTGGCACGCCGAGCTCCGCAGTTGCTTCACTAAAGCAGCCGATGACGGTCAAAAGTTTCTGGAGGCACAGCTATGTGGCATACTATGTATTGGGGGCACAACTATGTGGCATACTATGTATTGGGGGGCACAACTATGTGGCATACTATGTATGGGGGCACAACTATGTGGCACACTATGTATTGGAGGCACAACTATGGCACACTATTGGAGGCACAACTATGTGGCACACTATGTATTGGAGGCACAACTATGTGGCACACTATGTATTGGGGGCACAACTATGTGGCACTATGTATTGGGGGCACAACTATGTGGAACACTATATATTGGAGGCACAACTATGTGGCACACTATGTATTGGGGGCACAACTATGTGGCACTATGTATTGGGGGCACAACTATGTGGAACACTATGTATTGGAGGCACAACTATGTGGCACAATATGGAGTGGAGGCATAACTATGTGGCACACTATGTATTGGGGCACAACTATGTGGCGCACTATGTATTGGGGGCACAACTATATGGCACACTATGTATTGGAGGCACAACTATGTGGCACACTATGTATTGGGGGCACAACTATATGGCACACTATGTATTGGAGGTCCAACTATATGGCATACTATGTATTGGAGGCACAGCTATTTGGCATACTATGTATTGGAGGCACAACTATGTGATATACTATGTATTGGGGGCACAACTATGTGGCATACATTGTATTGGGGCATCACTATGTGGCACATTATGCAGTGGAGGCACAACTATGTGGCACGCTATGTATTGGAGGCACAACTATATGGCATACTATGTATTGGAGGCACAACTATGCGGCATACTATGTATTGGGGCATCACTATGTGGCACATTATGCAGTGGAGGCACAACTATGTGGCACGCTATGTATTGGAGGCACAACTATATGGCATACTATGTATTGGAGGCACAACTATGTGGCGCACTATGTATTGGAGGCACAGCTATGTGGCACACTATGTATTGGAGGCACAGCTATGTGGCACACTATGTATTGGGGCACACCTATGTGGCATACTATGTATTGGAGGCACAAATATGTGATATACTATGTATCGGGGTCACAAGTATGGACATAATACGATTTGGGGGCACTACTGTGTCATAATATGAAATGAAATGATAGACAAAAGTTGCCATCCCCTGTTGTAGAGCTATACAAATCATGTGCAGATGCAAAGGCATTAAGGAGCCAGCAGACAATTATTTGCAAAGCCAGATATCAGGAACCGGATAGCTGAATGCAGAGCCAGGAACCTATTGATGCAAGGTTAGAAGCACACAGGTACAGGGACCAGGAAGCTAGCGTTTAATGCTGTAACTGGTGACGGTTTATAAAATGCAGCCTTCTAATCAGCACTCAGATGGAGACACACCTGAACTAGCAGATCTGAGTAACAAGCAGAATGCAATGCACATGATTACCTAACCGATATTTCTGTGGGTACAGGGTTCATTGATGCCTGTGCGAAGACACTTGTGGTTTTTTACAAAATGAACAGTGCTAAACATGGATCAGATGTTGAGATGTGTAAAAATCACATACATTTTTTTTTTGCTTGCGTAAGGTTTTGTAGTGAATCGAGCTGCTTCGCAGAGGTACTACTCATTTACAGCAACACAATATTTTGATTTCTACTTTTCCTTTGCCTTTCTATGGAATGTCATTTTGATGGTGCCAATTCATTCTGCTCTATGGTGTGGTTGGGGTAGAACTGGAAACACTTGTGTCCAAAGTCTGCTGATGAAACGTGCAAAATTTTGTAGGCAAATGCAGAACAAGGTAAAATGTTCTGCTGAATAGTTTTGAAAATTTCACTCATCTTTAGTCATACCATTTCAGCTGTCATTATTGTTCCACCATAATAATGCATTTCTGTATGCTGATGCATAACCCGTGGGATGTAAACTTGCTCCAAATTAGAAGTCTAATATAATGTGGAATGAGGTGCTGTCTCTGAATGTGACTTTTGTTCTGTATTTAACACTTTAGTATGTTGACATTTGTCACTGGTGGATTTCATTATTTGCTGAAAGGGTATTAGAGGGCTTGACAGCATGAATGGCTTGTCCTACAGACTTTGAGAATTGATAAAGGCATCTTTGTTCTGAAAGCAAAAGCATAACAGACATCTTATTGACGGGGACACACACACACACATACACACATAGTGCAACGCTCCGTCTCATGCATACACATGTTTCCAAATATTATGCAAACTTCATCTATTAAATCGTTTTTTAGCAGTGATCAAAACCTACTGTAGCCTTATTTTACACATGGATAGGCAGAGGCATGAGCAACACACTATAGGTAGTTTAAGTTTTCATCTTTAAATAATGTAAATACTAAAACAAAAATCACAATAGGGCCAGTCTATTCCCCAGTTGATAGGACTGTCTGTAAGTTTGAATCAGTAAAATCAGTGACGCAATTAGTATGTCAACAGCTAGTAGGGGGAGTCAAATTTTATGGTTATATGTAGCATGGGTGAGGCACCAGTGTGTGTGTGTGTGTGTGTGTGTGTGTGTGTATGTATGTATATATGTCCAGCGCTGTCCAGACAACACACTCACATCAGTCCCTGCCCCCAATAAACCCTACACTCTAAATTCCCTAACACACACAGACTCCGATCAATTTGATAATTAACCTGGCTATTGTGATACTCCTGAATTTTGGGGAAACCTCCCAGACGTCCAGGGGAGTGGACCACCTTCATGGATCCCTCTCCTCTTGTAAAGAGGGCAAGGCCTTGATGATGCAATTTGCGTCACCAGGCCTTGTAGGGCAGGCTCTGAAGCGTTGTCATGGCCCCCCCATTCGCTGTACTATACCGCAATGGTGCTTTGAGCAGAAAGTGGCCACCAAACCAAAAATGCCCTTTGGACCTCCCCTTCATGATCTCTTGGAGAGAAACTACTGAAAGCAGGCAAGTACATTTCATCATACAGATTATAAATACATTTTGAATCCCTTTTATTGTGTGAGTTATTTAGGAACTTCATTATTCCATCTCATCACCAGCTACACAAACTGCCGTTAGGCCCACTCTGCATAAGCCCCTTAGTGTTTGGAGTTGGAGGAGTTCCCAATGCCACATAGCACAAATAATTTGATGACTGTGTTCAAGCTTGCAGTATGCAGGGTGTGAAACCTTTAGGCTTTTATTTAATGCAAGGTATGGCTTTATTTACATTCCATAAAAAATAAGAAGGGTCTGGAAAAGCAGTAGGAAAAAATACTACTGCCTTCAACAATTACTGTGAGGAGCACTGTTACATCATTTAATAAGGAGGAGGTTACAGGGATTTGTATATGTAATTTAGTTTTGGGAAATAACAAAAAAATCCTTGTCATGAAAATTCTTCCAAATAATAGATCCCATATCAGTATTAGGTTTATAAAATGCAGTTATGATGTAGAATGACATATTGACATCATGCATAGCAAGTAAAGTTTCACTACGGAACATGCTTCTCTTGCCATATCATTTTCACATGCAGATTAAGCAAGGGCTAAATGATTTAGATTACTTTAAGCGCCTCATGTAGAGTTGGATGCAATTTATGGCAAAAATGCAGGTGTAAGTTATGTCCTTGAAAAGTACACAGTGTGCACAGTATGCAGAGACGTTGGTATCTTAAGATGCCCGGTGGTCTGCATAGTACACCACTTGTGTGCATTTCAGTAAAATAGGCTGATTGGAATATCCTAGTGCTATGTTTTCCGGGCAACCCCACAGTTTCACTTTTTATCCCCCTGATGATTAAGAATTGATTAATAATAGTTGCTTATTATTATTTATTACAGCTAAATTTACCATGAGGTTTTACAATTTTATAGAGATAGAGAGAGAGGGAGAGATATGGATATATAATATCTGGTATGACTGTTTATTTCTTAGACAGTTTTGAGGATGACCACACTTAGATATGTGGAAAGTAAATTGTTTATTATAGTCATATGCTTTTTTTTTTTTCCTTTAAAAGTTTTTATTAAATTTTGCAAAAGTTTTTAAGGGGTACAGAAATAAAAAAAGGAGGGGGGAGTGGGGAGGAGGGAAGGACAATAAACAAATGGGTAAAAGGGGATAGGGGGTACATAGTGGGTAAGGAACACAACAATATGTCAGCAACTTTTAACCAAAGAAGATACATCAAAAACCCTTTCAATGCGTTATATTGGGCACATGAATGTACTGCGTGGCCCAACCTAATGTCATCCAAGTAACCAAAGGCATATACTATACACAGCTTTAATTCTTGAGCTCTCCAGATCCGTCATAATCTATATATAAATATATAGATTATGACGGATCTGGAGAGTCATATGCTTTTTTAATAAAAATAATTACTTTTATATGCGGTAAGACAAAGTTTAGATTTTTTTTTTTTTGTAATTAACTTGGTACATACTCATGCGCTTAATATATAAATTTAGCATTTTATTAAGGGGTTTAATAATGATTCCTATACTATAGCTGCTGAGTCCAATTTCCACTATGATTGCCACTTTTTTCTTTTTGTTATATAATACAATGGTGACAGGATCTACAAACATTAATTGTGAGGGGAACTGGTTTATTTAAATAAGACTGCCTTGCCCCCTGATGATAATTCTACCAGTTTTAATAATGGTAAATGAAAAAAGATAGTAGCTTTTATGGGTTTTATTCTATCTGATAGAAGCTGGTAAGAAAATATGTGTGAATTTTATAAATCAGTCAGTTCTATGGCTTCCATTGTCATTGTGCATGAGTTAATGGGAACACTTTCTCACTTCAATATGCACATTTGCACACATGGGCTTAATGGATTTTTTGGGGACTCTTACATGAAAAGAAAAAGCAGCTGGAAGTAAGAAAATTTCATTAATGTGACTTTGATACCACTGCTACAATATATGACAGAATATCTTTTATTATGTTTACTTATGAGTCTGTCCCCAGTATTTGTGTGTGGTGTGAATGTGTCCATATGTCCGCATGAGTATACTAAGCAGAGAATATTTTCAAACATCTGCAAACTTCCACTCATTGCAAGATCGGAACAAACCATGAACCAACATACCAATTGTGTCTGGGGTCTGTTAGTAATTCTCATTATACCATTTTTATATAAATAATTAATATAATTGGTTCTTGTTAAGTAGCCTTCAGAAACTGAGGCTTCAAACTATATTGTATTTTGTCTAGCAACAGCACACAGCTGCCAGCCAGGACATTTATAGGCATGCAGGCAGGAAACAGGACGGACAAACGTGCAAGACAATGCTGGTACCAAGGTGGCAGGGATAACCGCAGGGATGTCTCCTGCTGAGTTACTGACTCTGAAGTACTGGGTAAAGGACCACAAACACCCAAGCCTGCTATAATTATCACTCTTGTAAAGATTAAATATACATTCCTTCCTGCAGTCAGAAAACATTATGGGAAAATCAGTGTACACATAAAAACAACTAACTTCACAATATAGCGTAAGGAGCATAAAATGAAAAAAGTGAAGAGTGGTTCAAGTAGAAATCTATGATTACACCACTGACTTGCAATCTAGTTGGGTTTAATAAGATTTATTTTTGACATTCAATATTTATCATACTATTGAATACAGATTTAGCATTACTTGCAATTTCCCTACTCTATGCTATATTGCCAGATTAATAATCTCACTAGTAAAATGAGGATTGATTAGATCAACACTCATTTTATTGGCAACCATAATAGAGTGATTTTGGGGTAACTTTGTGGCGCTGATTCCGAAAATGACATTGGTTTTGCTTGATTGGCTCTAATATTTTAGATAATTGGTGCCCCATTTTACATAAACATGCAAAAATTGTAACGGTCAGGCAGAGCCTACTCACAAATTGCATTGAAATTGTATCAAATCATACAAAATTAAACCAATGAAATACATAATGGCAGTTTGTTTGGTATAATAACAGATAAACATAGTAAGCTGATTCGGATAATTACAATTTATGCATAGTAAGATGCTGTTTTTGCGTTTTTATTTTATGTGGGTTATCAGGACAATAGACAGTTATTATGTGTCTGTCCCATTTGTCTTGATACCTTTCCTCCATCTCCTTTATATGTTGATGAAATATCTCCCCTTTTTCCTTAGTAAAATTACCAAGATTCTGCTGAAATCTGTGTGAGTGTCTATCATCATCATCATTTATTTATATAGCGCCAACATATTCCGTAGCGCTTTACAATTGGGGACAAACGTAATAAACTAATAAACAAACTGGGTAAAATAGACAAAGAGGTGAGAAGGCCCTGCTCGCAAGCTTACAATCTATGGGACAATGGGTCTATGGAGACAGTGTACCTATATTCTCATATTAGTACCCACATTTTGAAATTTTGTCAGCATGTTTTGCATCAATTCTTCATAATTGTCTGATTTATGGTTACCCACGAAGTTCTTAACAACTAAGACATAACTGCAACAGGCAGAAGCTTTCACCTCATTCATAAATTTTGTGAAATTAGAATACTTGATACGTTTATGAATTTGAGGGCCATCAAAGATTCCAGCTTTTAGTTTTTCCATGCGTAGTCCAGGGAACATATACAAATGTATGCTAAGCAATTTCCATCTTTGTCTAAGGCCTTAACAAATTGTTTCATTAGTCCCAGCTTGATATGGAGTGGTGGGAGAATTATTATTTTTTTGCTGTCAACCAATGGCTCGTTAATCATGTTTGCTGCACCTACAGTCATGTTTTCTTTTGAAGGCCATGTCACTTTTTTCCAACGATCTTGCTTTACCCTACTATCTTGTATAGGGGTGGTGGGAGGATTATTCTAAAATGATCGCAGAGTACACAGCTATAATTTTTGCGAGTCTCACCTTCTAGAATGTTCTGGTAGATTCCCATATGCATGCGCTATGGCTAAGTTCCCTATTAATTGAGGGTATTCATTATGTCAAGAACTAGAGCCAGTTAAAAAAAAAAGTCATTTTTGAATTCGGCAAATACAAAATACCTACTATACATACATTTGTTCAAATATTCTTAGAAACTAAAAAAATATATATTTGTTTGACTGTATTATAGATGTAATAATATGGCAAGTAACAGCCCCAGTCAGTAGAGAACACATGTTGCCCAAACAATATTATGATAGTACATACTGTGATTTCACTAAACAAGTTGGGCTTTATATTTGCTAGAAACCTGTAATATATTTTATTTTATTCATGGTTTATCCCTCTATTACAGCACTTAGCTAGTCTTTGACTCCTACATTGCATCTGACTGTCAAGGCCTAGGCCAAATATTTTTTGCCATCAAGTTTAGCTTCAAATGCAGCCATATTTAGACAGTTATAGAATGCACAAAGGTGAAAACTAAAAAAAAAAAAAACAGATTTCTCTCTCCAAATTTAGGTAAAGGATGGATGAGCCAAAGGGATGGCAGAATAGATTGTTTCCTTGTGTGAAATAAGATTTTTCTTACCTAAAATTACTAGGAAATTGTGTATTCAGTGTGAATCCTCTTTATATTCATTCATCACCATCAGAACACACTGGGTGTTAATTAAACTCACAGCAGTGACCATGCAGTTATACCATTTGTACTTATGGAAGCCCAAAGCAATGGATCATCATCATCATCATTTATTTATATAGCGCCAACATATTCCGTAGCGCTTTACAATTATGGACAAACATAGTAAACTAATAAAACAAACAAAACAGATGTAAGAGGTGAAACAGACAAAGAGGTGAGAAGGCCCTGCTCGCAAGCTTACAATCTATGGGACAATGGGAGTTTGACACATGAGGTTAAGGCTAAGTCATTTTGCATTTTGGATATAGTTTGACACTTTTGGCGAGATACTTTATTACTATATGATACCTAAACTCCAAACATGGGGCCGCAAGTCAAAATTTTATGTTCTTACCATCCGACAGAACTGCTCTCCAAAGAATCCAGTGTGTTATATATTCAGATGTAATAACCACACCATTATCTCTAGCACGCATCCGAGAAACAAGCTCCTCTTCACAGTAGTTCCATTGTATCAAAAGGTGAGTCCACTGTGTCAGGAGATGAATAAGTAATCTTATACATGTGGCTCCATGTTAGAATGGTTGGTTATCATGTTGTTTGGTATTGTGGCACAGATACAAAAACACTTCTACAATATTATTGTCACAATATGGTTCTACAGCGATGAAGGAATAGTGGTGTGCTACACCATGAAGGCAGTAAAGTTGCCTGATGTGTTTGCTCATATAATTATGAATTCAGTAGAGGTGTACAGGTGATGGGAAAAGAAGGTATATTTAATTTCACATTAATCACTGAAATCTACAATCTAAACCAGTGATGGGCAAACTTTTTCAGGAGCGGGCCAAATAAAAAAGAAAAACTTTAGGCGGGCCAATATAATTTATTAAAAAAACTCAAATACCGAAATATATAATACAAATTTTTATAAAACTAATGTGATGAATGAAGCTGTGACTGCATTTCTATAAGTTCTTCGTATCTATTTTTTTTATTTAAATATAAAAACAAATAATTTTATTTTAATTTTATTCATATTTTAATGATTTTTTTTTTAAATATTGGGGGGCCGGATAGAACCTCTAAGTGGGCCGAATCTGGCCCGCGGGCCGTAGTTTGCCCATCACTGATCTAAACTATTCCACCATTTACCCCTACAATTGTATGTAAAATTAGCAAACCAAGTTGTCTGATCTAAAACATTGGTAATGAACCATACTTAATTCAAAAAGTTTAAATGAACAATCCCAACAGTTTAGTACTGTTTTATTAGCATTATTAAATAATTAAATATTATTTAATAATGGACTGATGTGAATGAGTTCTCTGTACAGCGCTGCAAAATTAGTGGCGCTATATAAAATAAATGATGATGATGAACTACCCAGAATAATAAATGCATATATAGATAATGGCTATACCAAGATGGTCACCTTATATCTAAATAATAATGTTCTCTTTATATAAGGACCATGCAAGTAAGTAATAGGAGCTCATAAAATAAGCTGGAGATGATTTTAAAAAATATTATATACAATTATTTTAATTTAAATCAAACATTTAATTACTCCTCCCTCTGTCTCTGCAAACTGCAGCTTATTTTGTTCATCTATGTGTAAAAAACATGTTGGGCCTGATTCATTAACAAATGCAAAACGAACATAATGTGTGTTTTTTAAAAACATGTACAATGGGAACACGCACAAAGGTATTCAACTAGGAGCAGATCTGATGATACATCTGTTGATGTATATGGGTCTAGGTCCGCTCTGCTTAAACACAGAAGACACTGCAAGATACATCCAATACATATATGGAATATCAAGTCCCAAAAGAGAGCACAGAAAAGAAAAAAAAAAACCTATTCAATTAATGTCACCTGTGAATAATATATAGGGCCTGATTCAATAAGGAAAGTTAAGCAAAAGTAAGCAAGTAAGGCAAAGCCTTATTGCATTGGAGGGGAAGGTAAATTGAAATAGTGATGGCAGATTTATAGTTGAGGTAAGGCATATCCTAGATCAACTCTAAATTCCCGTGTACAAACAAGTATATGTGCTATATAAAAAAAAAATGGCCAGTTTTTTGCTTATGTGCAAAATAATAACCTCATTTGCACCCTTGCACTGTAACATGGTTTGGTCCAGAAAACTTACTCAATTTAACTTAACTTTCCTTATTGAATGAGGCCCATAGTCATTACTGACAAAACATTAAAAAAATATATATATTTTCCTTAAAATACATTTATTAGAATGCTATGAATGTCTACTGTATATAAAATGCATTTTTACAGTTGCTCCTGATTGCAAACACATGTCCTGGCTTGCATACACAGCTGTCATCAATAGTAATTGGCACTTACACCAGATCTGTAGCTGGTGCAAGTGATAAAACACGTACCTTAGAGATGCCCAAAGCTTGAATCGGACGCTGCTGCGTGTGCTTGAGCTAGGGACGCTCTTACTGTGCTTGACTACGTCCATATACCCATTCTCCTCCCTGTTGTGCCCATTAAATCGTAGCCTGTAGTAAGGGTCTTTTGCGCTCGAAGATGAATTGGACATTGCTGTGTTTCTGTGCATACGCAGTTTTACATAAAATACAATGTGTATTCGCATTTACGTTTGTTAATGAATCGGGCCCATTGTGTTTATATGCATTTAGGATGCAGAATCTGTAGATTATAATCTAACTTTTTATTGAGTTGTTGTGATATTCATTCTCTGTTTATTGACTATTTTTTATAACAAGTGGCAGGAAATAATGTTGTTGTTTTTTTAATAACAAGAACCGTTCATGTTATGGTGTTAGGACATACAATTAGAATTGCTACAAACCTCCTGTCTGCTCACAATGCAAAGATGCCTGTTCTGTAGTACATATGGGATGGCCTCCAATTTTGACAAACCAAGGTCACCCTTTTTAGCATAGCTTCACAAGATACCTTTATTTATAATACCAAATCAATAGGTGGAATTTTTATTGAAAGTAAATCTACTGCGCAGTGAAAAGTCTATATAGGAAAGTTAATTCCTTGTAAGGTAACTGTCACTAACAATAGGAAGACATTGATCTGGAAGTCACTGCTTAGCTGATTTGTCTAAAAATGGAATTTGGAATTTAAAGCAAGTAAAGTACTATTTAACGTGAATATCTGTCAAAGGCTGTGTATTAGTGAGCTGAATAATATACATGAAATCATTTGAGTGAAATCATTTGAGTGTTTATATTTAACTAAATAAGTCCACTATGCTCTCTCTAACTGCTCTGAAGCAGGTCACCATATTAGGAGGGATGTGCTTCTAAAACTAAATAAGCAGACAGTGACTGACAGCTTGGCAGAAATGCACAGTGAGGATTGGTCAGTGAGTCAGACTCAGGGCAGAGCCAATGATGTCACAATAACTCCAGCTTTTTTACCTGTATGATATCTCATCAGGACACTGTTAAGTTGTGGAGTGGTCAGCAGTCTATTTTGAGTGTTTTGGAGGTAATAATTTAAAAGCACTGCAGTGAAGTGTGTGATTAACACTGAACCTATTTATTTCACGTTTATGGTTCTAATTTGAAAAAAAAAAAAGATTTTGGTTCTTCATGAGCTTCAGTGGCTTTAATATATAGGTACTAGTAGCCCCTTCACTTTTATAAAGGATATGAATGCCCTTTGTACACCAAATGATTATAATATGTAACAATATAATTTTATTGATTCCAAATTAACAGACTAAAAGGTAGGATTTCGTCTTACGTGAATTTTCTATGCACAATGCAACACTTTGTATCTGAAACTTTTAGGGAAGTGTATAGTCTATTCCACTCTGCCTGAAATAAAGATATCTGGATTAATTGATCACAGGAGTTTGTGTAATGCCTTGCCTGTAGACAGGGCCGGACTGGCCATCTGGCCCTTCTGGCAAATGCCAGAAGGGCCGATGGACAGATGGGCCGGTCCAGTCCCTGGCAGTCGGTGCACGGTGTACTGACAGCGTACACCATACACTGACACAGCGTGCATTGACAGCCTGGTGGCTGGCTCCTCCCCAGGAACCAGCCACCAGATCACATGGGCAGCGCTGCGCGCTGCACTGTCGAGTCGGCCGGGTCTGAGGAGCGTGGAACAGAAGAAGAAAGAAGACAGAAACAGGAGGAGAAAAGAAGATGAAATGGTAAGTACAGTAAAACGGTGGGGGGGGGGGGGGAGATAGCAGGTGGCGGATGCCACACAGAAAGCAGGAAAAGGGGGAAGATAATGGCACACAAAGCAGGAAAAGGGGGAAGAGAATGGCAGACAGAAAGCAGGAAAAGGGGGAAAATAATGGCACACAAAGCAGGAAAAGAGGGAAGAGAATGGCAGACAGAAAGCAGGAAAAGGGGGAAGAGAATGGCAGACAGAAAGCAGGAAAAGGGGGAAGATAATGGCACACAAAGCAGGAAAAGGGGGAAGAGAATGGCAGACAGAAAGCAGGAAAAGGGGGAAAATAATGGCACACAAAGCAGGAAAAGAGGGAAGAGAATGGCAGACAGAAAGCAGGAAAAGGGGGAAGAGAATGGCAGACAGAAAGCAGGAAAAGGGGGAAGAGAATGGCACACAGAAAGCAGGAAAAGGGGGAAGAGAATGGCACACAGAAAGCAGGAAAAGGGGGATGAGAATGGCACACAGAAAGCAGAAAAAGGGGGAAGAGAATGGCACACAGAAAGCAGGAAAAGGGGGAAGATAATGGCACACAGAAAGCAGGAAAAGGGGGAAGATAATGGCACACAAAGCAGGAAAAGAGGGAAGAGAATGGCAGACAGAAGCAGGAAAAGGGGGAAGAGAATGGCACACAGAAAGCAGGAAAAGGGGGAAGATAATGGCACACAAGCAGGAAAAGAGGGAAGAGAATGGCACACAGAAAGCAAGAAAAGAGGGAAGAGAATGGCACACAGAAAGCAGGAAAAGGGGGAAGAGAATGGCACACAGAAAGCAGGAAAAGGGGGAAGAGAATGGCACACAGAAAGCAGGAAAAGGGGGAAGAGAATGGCACACAGAAAGCAGGAAAAGGGGGAAGAGAATGGCACACAGAAAGCAGGAAAAGGGGGAAGATAATGGCACACAAAGCAGGAAAAGGGGGAAGAGAATGGCAGACAGAAGCAGGAAAAGGGGGAAGAGAATGGCACACAGAAAGCAGGAAAAGGGGGAAGAGAATGGCACACAGAAAGCATGAAAAGGGGAAAGAGAATGGCACACAGAAAGCTGGAAAAGGGGGAAGAGAATGGCACACAGAAAGCAGGGGGGGGGGGGAGAAAAGTGAGGATGCCACACAGGGGGGGAGGGGGGGGCTGGATATTTATATAACCTCACATTTTATGCAAATGTAATTTAGTGTTGTTAATATGTTTACTTTGTGGCATAATATGATTTGGGGCACTACTGTATGGCATAATATGATTTGGGGCACTACTGTATGGCATAATATGATTTGGGGGCACTACTGTGTGGCATAATATGATTTGGGGGCACTATTGAGGTATAATATTAACCGGGGGCAGTATTGTGGTATAAAATAATTTGGGGGCACTATTGTACGAACTGGGGCACTATTGTGGCATAATATGATTTGGGGGCTATTAATTGAAAGTGGGGCCGTTTGGGAAAAAAATAACGTCTATTTATTAAATGTGAATAGGAATTATTTAATGGCATTGATGGTTGGGGGAAATAGGTATATTTCTTAAACGTAAATGCGATTTAATTTATTGCTGGGGTTGTTTGGAGGGAGGTATATAGGTTTATTTATTAAACGTGAATACTACAATTTTAATGCTGAGGCTGGAGGGAGGCCTAATTATAAAACATGGGTTGCATTGATAAAACACCAGGGGGTAAATGTATCAAACTGAGAGTTTTTCGGCGGGTTTGAAAAGCCAATCAGATTCTAGCTATCATTTATTTAGTACATTCTACAAAATGATAGCTAGAATCTGATTGGTTGCTATAGGCAACATCTCCACTTTTCAAACTCGCCGAAAAACTCTCAGCTTGATACATTTACCCCCAGGGCTGGTTGGAGGTTTCTAAATTACATGTACCCATTTTTTTTTTCCAAATAGGGCCTCCAGCATTCGAGGATCCAGACAAGCAGCAACTAAAGACACCAGCAGCCACAGGTGGTGTAAGTGACAAGAACACAGGTGGGGAAGTCCCGAATTTTGATGACTGTCTCGTTTAGTGAGATTTGATCAGACTACAAGGACAGTTGGGAGGTAAGTCCCACTTCACACTGTACTGCTTATGAAGGCAAAGCTGCGGGCACCTAACAGTATTGCACACAGTATTGCTTGTGTATTTGTCTAACATTGTGTCTAATATGATAACCATGTTACATAATAGGGGCCCCCTGTCTTAAATAACCCAGGCCCCCCGAGCGTTAATCCAGCTCTGGTTAGCAGGAGGAATCTGATAGTTGCTCCCAGTCCCTGGACAGGATACAGCCTGCAGAGCAAGCCGAGGAGCTCTAGGTCTCACAAGATTTGGTAATCTTGTGAGACTAAGAGCTTCCCTGTTCACTCTACAGGAAGTTCCCACCCTGATGGATGTCAGCAGCATAGATAAGTACAGTGGGCTGTGGGGTGTCATAATGTGCCTGGGGGGATGGCGTGATGTGGCTGGGAGGGCATGATAAATGTAATGTTTTATTATAATGTATGTATCAATGCCCCATGTTGGCCACGCCCTTTTTGGTGCCGCCGCTGCGCGACGGCTCACGATTTTTTTCCTTCTGGACCTGAGGTGGGCCTGTGTACTTTAAGTGCCAGGGCTGATTTTTAGTCCCAGTCCAGCCCTGCCTGTAGATATATGAAAAACTGGACATTTAGTAGAGAATATTTATCCTCAGTTGCTTGAAGGTCTATATAACAAGACCTCCAAGTTAAAAAATGTATATGTTTGCAATGCCTTTCAAAAATAGAAAATCAGGGTTCTACAACACTGAACTTTCGCTTACCCCAGAAGAGAACAAAATTGGTGTAACAATGGTTCAAGTAGATATGTTTTGTGAAGCCAATTCCTTCCTGCTTTCTATTCATCTGCAATTTATTAAAAGAGATTTTGGGTTTCTTCCCTCTCCAGGAAGGTCAGGAATAATGTGCACTGTTTTATGTTTGCCTTGGTTAAACAGATAGATAGCGTTACTATTGGATACAAAATTTGGCGAAATATGTCATGCTTAAGAACTGCATTTCCTCCCAAAAGGAATAAAATGAAGGCAGACTACAGATTTAGGGACTTATATGTATTTTGCAGAACAGGTGTGAAGGTATGTTTGTATAACTCTTGTACATTTGGAGAAACATAAATCCCTAGATATTTCATTTTGTGTTGCTCTAGTTTAAAGTTTGAGAACTGGTGGGGAGTCTCTAACTAAGTATCCTGTGCCAGTCATAGGCAATAATTCATTCTTTCTAAAAAAATAAAATCACTTTATAGCCCAAGAATTTAAACCAGTGGTTCCCAAACTTTTGCAGTTCGCGGCACCCTTAGAGTCGCCATAATTTTTTCAAGGCACCCCTCCAAAATAATTACTGAGCAGTCCTGTTTTAGAAGTAGTTGTGTCAAAAAATTGTAATAAGTATTTAGGTCGGGACATAAATGCTTATTTAGTTGTATGCAAAAATGCGCAATTGCATCCAGACACTCTGCCCCCTTTGCCCCAGACACTCTGCCCCCTCTGCATCCAGACATTCTGCCTCTCTGCATCCAGTCCCTCTGCCCTCTCTCACGCTGCCCCCTCTCACGCTGTCCCCCTCCTCTGCCCCCCTCTTCTGCTCCCTCTCACGCTGGTCCCCCCTCCTCTGCCCTCTGTCACGCTGTTCCCCCCTACTCTGCCCTCTGTCACGCTGGTCCCCCCTCCTCTGCCACGCTGGTCCCTCCTCCTCTGCCCTCTGCCACACTGGTCCACCCTCCTCTGTTCCCTCTGCCACGCTGGTCCCCCCTCCTCTGTCCCCTCTGGCGCGCGCCAGCCATAGAAATAACAAACAACACAAAAACTTACCAATCCGCGCGGCGCCGGGACCCAGCATCCACCTCTCTCACGCAGCTTGTCACCGATGACAAGCTGCGTGAGAGAGGTGGATGCTGGGTCCCGACGCCGCGCGGATTGGTAAGTTTTTGTGTTGTTTGTTATTTCTATGGCTGGCCCGCGGCACCCCTGTGACAGCGCCGCGGCACCCCTGGGAGCCGCAGCACACACTTTGCGAGCCGCCGGTTTAAACCACTAATAATAGTGAAAATTGCAAGCATAGATATAACAGGGTTTGAAATGAACAGCAACATTATTTGGGAAAGACTGCCAATTTGCATTCCTTCTATCACCCTAATGCCTGAGAAATTGTCATTTGAATGTAATGCAAGAACTAAGGTTGCAGATCATTAGGGGTGTAACTGGCATCCTGGATGCCTTTTAAAGATTTGCAAGGTATTCCCAATGGAAAAATAGCAGGATCAGGTTACAGTGGATTAATAATGTGATTCTCAGGCTGTCTAACAAGTGTATTGTTTACTTTGTGAAGAATATAGTAGAATATATATAATACAAAGAGTAAAATTATATAATACATATAATTGAAGAATATATAAAATACAAAGAGTAAAAAAGAAGTGATACTTAACCAAAGCATTTTCCAGTAAGTATGTTCAGTCACTGATCCTAGAACCCTGTCTTCCCAAGTCCGAAAGCTAGGAGTAAACAACTGGAAAGAAACAAGCAGAGTAATTTGCACCCCTGCAGTGGCCCAAGCTGAAGCAGGGTTATTTTGCTGTTTCCTAGCTTTTATTGACCAGGAAAACAAGGGTCCCTGGAATAATTTGCATATAAGGTATATGTGATGTTAAATACCTTTGTGTCAAAAAAGACAAAAGTATTATAGGAGTGATACCTTTATTGGCTAACCAAAAAAAATATTATATTTGCTAGCTTTCAGAGCACAGAGGCCCTTCAGCAGGGAAGTTTACAAACAAAACTTGCATGATGACTTGCCTGAATATTTTTTTGGGGTTAGCCAATAAAGGTAATACTCCTATAATAATACTTTTTTCTTTTTTGACACCAAAGTATTTAACATCACATAGATTTTTCTGGCTAACACGGTACTGCAATAATAATAAAAAAAATATTTTTTGCTACACATTTTGATCATATAAGGTGATTTTTTCTAATTTTCTATTTGTTTTCTACTGATAAAAATTTTGAGCATGTGTAGTAAGCACAGGAACACCTGCCTAGTTGAATATGTGAAGACATCTCTTTTTTGACCTTGAGTATGTAAAGGTTGCAAAATCACTGGTTATATAAGTATTGCGATATCACTTCATTATATAAGGATTTAAAATAATATACACATGAAAGTACACACGGCAAAATGGGGTTTCGGCAGTCATTTTGTTAGACCAGCCACACAAGGGTTCTGAAAGAAAGTAATTTACTGCCCCTTGGGTCAATGCGTAAGTATAAATCACTTTTATAGACTGCACAAACATCTCAGGAAAGACAGTACAATTAAAGTGATCCCGAGTAACTAAGTCACTGGCCTCTTCTGCATCTAAGGATTAGACAAGGTTTGTGTTGAACTCTTTGATAACATAATATTTTAGGTTTTTATATTCCACATACAAAAATCTATGTAAGATACTGGTAATTTGGGGTCTCTATATTTTGGGGTCTTTTATGAGACTCTAAAATATTTTTGTAGTGTTTTGTAGAATTTGTGAAACTCCCTCATAAGGCTATCATGGCCCAAGTATTGAAATGACTTGAATCCTGTAATTACCTTTAAACCTCTTCTACAGAATTTGGAGCAGACAAAGTTTCTGCCTGACTTCACATGAGGAAGCCTGATATTGCATTAGAAGTGTATTTGTCAGCCATCCACAGAAAATTAAGGATGTAAAATAACAACTTGCTTTTCCAGGGGTTGGCCCAGCCTATGCGCTCCTTCCACAGCTAAGGAGCCATCTAAAATATAGAGGATGTGTGGGAGTTAAATCCTAGTAGAGCAGTTCCCTTATTTTTCTTTTCCTGGAGACCAATTAACCCTACTTTATTACCAAGATATATTTTTTTGTGTGTGTGTGTCTCTTCATTTTTATCTTAAATGGTCTTTTTTATTTTTTTTTAGCAAAACAGTAGAGTGCTTGTTCAGTAGAGACACATTGTAAAATTGCCCTCCCTTCTTTGCTCATTAGCAGTTACTTGTTTGGTAGTGTGTGGTAGCTGGTCTTTCAGCATCCCAATGGCAGCAGTAATAGAGGAAAGCTGGGCAGCTATAAGGAGCTCTGAAGTGTCTTTAACAGCTTTCAACTTGTCCAGTGTCACACAGGAGACAGGTATAATAATAATAACATAATTGTGAATGCGCTTTGTATGATACAGAAATGCCAAGGTCCTACTGGAAGGAAGCTGTAAAGGAAAACTAGTAATACACTGTGACATCATCAAGGATATGGTGAACCTGGTTACATTCAAAGAGCTGATAGTAATTATTATTGTATCTATTATTAGATCCAATTTGCATTGAATCTAGTACTGATAAAAAACTGGGGAGATCTGTTTGAGTCTCTATTGACTCTCAAAAGGTCTCTCATGTGTAAAATAAAGAAAAATTAGGGACAAGGGTACACATTTGAAGTTAAAAGGGAAATCATAATCATGTTTCTTCTCTTTATAACCCCCTTAGACTTGACTATAGTATACCACTGTTCAAAATTTTTCACATAGTCACTAGGATGTTCTCTATTGTATAGATGTCAGTGTCAATATGTGTTTTAAGTAGAGGTCACTAGAATACTTCATGTATTGTTTTGATATCATCAGAAGGCTTTCTGTATTGCATATTTGTTACTAGCAGGCTTCATGTATTGTATATAAGTCACTAGGATGCTCTCTGTATTCTGCATAGGTCTCTAAAATTCTCTCAGTATTGTTTATTGGTCACTTGGATGCTCTCTGTATTGTACTTCGGTCACTAGGATATTCTCTGTATATTATATAGGTCACTAAAATGCTTTCTGTATTGTATATTGGTCACTAGCATGTTATCTACAGTACGTTGTATATCGGTCACTAGCATATTTTCTGCATACCTCCTACTGGGCCTTATTTTTGGATGGACATCCCGATTCGCGGGCCGCAAAAGGGGTGGGTCTTAACAGGAAAGTGGATGTCTTTTTGACCCAATTTGTCTATTTGTGGGCAAAGTTTGCATGGGCAGGGGCAGAGGCTTATTTTGTCCCGCTTTCGGGATTCAAAATGTTGGGAGGTATGTTTCTGTATTGTATACCTATCTTCATTAGGATGATCTTTGTATTGTAAGTACCAAAACTAATTTTCTATGGTTTGCAAAGAAATCCCTTTTTTCAGTGACCTGTAAATAAATTATAATTTCATATCTAAATACTATCTTTAATTAAGCTACTATTGGACAAAGAAAATGTGTCTGTATTTTTTTTTATTGTGACCCCAGAAATATGTTTTGTAGTAATTTTTGGAAATCCCATTTAAACTCCAGAGTGACTCACAGGGACCATGTTGTATGCAGAAATATGTAAGTGTGGGTCTAGCATATTTAATGGTAGCCAGTTGTTTGAAAGTGGACGTATCCTTTAATTTTGGCTAATATTTTACTAGTTTGTTCTTCACACATGAACCTGTTTCTTTAGTGTCAATTGTCTTCTTCCCTATTACATTATATCTTCTTGTGAGCAGGGCTGGAAGACTGCCATGCCAGGGCCCATTGCAAACTTTGGGATAGGGTCAGGCAATGTAGCTTCAGCCACCTGAGCCCCCACTATGTACTCAGTATAGCAGAGCAGGGACTTCTTCTGAGCATGTGCGGATCCTGCCATGTGAAGAGAAGCCTGAATGGACTTCTGAGTGCAGAGCCTCAGGAGGATGATCTATCAGTTCTGCTTTGCTGTGTGTCACATCATCTCTTATGATATTATCCACTAAGTAAATTATTTTACAATAAAAACCTTCATGTTCTGCTAATTAAAATATGGTGTCAATGTGATAGGCAAAGTGGGTTTACACCAACAACTCCCATGTCATCACCATTTAGGTTGGTAAAGATCAGTGGATGGTTAGATATGGTTTTGTGGCAGTTGTTTACAGGCGATCTGCTTAATAGGAGGAATGTGCGATATACATGAGTGTTTATTATGCGTTGTATGCAAATAAGACAGTTCAGATTGATAGAACGTTTTTTGGGAGGTGGTAACATAAAATTGATTTTTGTATATGTCAGGACCTGATTCAAATCCAAACACAACTTGCATATAAGTTGCATTTGAAAAAGGAATTTGAAATTTGTGTGTTGTTCCGACCGTATTCAAATCCAACCTGATCTCAAGATATACGTTTCCATTTGAATCTGAGTACGCTCTACCTACACTGTACTTGCAGTATGTAGACACACAGAACAGACTGCAGTATATGCACATGTATAATAAAAGGTCACATCATAACGTATAAAAAAATGTTTTGATCATTAAATAAAATAACAGCTGTTATCATCATAGTCATTTATATTGATATTATATTTAAAATATTTTTTTTACATTCACTACATAAAGATGCTTTCAATACATACTGTACATGCAATGCATTTTTATAGTTTATCTTACTTGCATGCAGACGTTCTATTCTAGCTAGTGGCACACGTGTACTTTTTAAATCAAAGATTGCCATGACAGTCATCACTATCAGTCGGGCTTTACACCTGATCTGTAATTGGTGCAAATGGTAAGGCTGAAACCAAGCAAACTTCCAACTCAGTACTTGGATACAATATAGACTTGCACTTTCACACTGTTCCCGCCCCTGCACTTTCACACTGTCCCCCCACCCTGCATTTGCACACTGCTTCCCCACCCCCCGCATTTTCTCGCTGTTCCCTCTGTTTTTACTTACCTTCCTATGGTCTTATCCTCTTCTTCTCTTCCTCTTCTGTCTTATATTTGGCGCCTTCCTCTGTGCGGCTCCTCACTGACAGGACGTGATGACATCACTCCCGACACTGTTAGTGAGCAGGGAGCACAGAGGAGGGCGTCGGGTGGCGCTGCAAATGGATTTTTCTTTGCAGTCCTGGTGGACAGTGGGGAAGACAGGCGGGGGAAGCGCCTTCTCCGACATGGTGCCCCTCCCCCACACTTTGGCCTGGTCTTTGTATGGGCTAGGTCCTTTCACAGTGATATGTGGGTTCTGCTTTGAATGTCTGACTAGCTTATGGAAATTCTAGCAGAGATATTTTTGGGTCTTCCAGATCTTGGTTTGGCTTCAACAGTTCCCCTTCACTCCTTTTCTTAATGATCTGTCTGACAGTGGAAATTCCATACTATGAGCATTTAGAGATTTTTATAGCCTTTGTCTGCTTTACAGTAGTCAATTAACTTTGTTTTTAACCCTCAATCACCTGCTTACAGGAACTCATGATTGCTGAGAGCATGCACCACTTAATGAGAGGTTAGAAAATTCTGAGTATTTATTGAACTCTGGAATTGTGTTCACCTGGCTCAATTTAAGACCTTACAGGCCATTCAAGTTTTGAAGCCTTAATAAAAGAAAAAATATTAATAACGCAAATGGAAGAATGCCAAATCTTTGCACTTGTCACATTTGCCATTTTTATTTTTTCAGTGAGTTAAATTAAGCAAATAAATATTAATTGTGGATTAAAATGTTCAGACATATGTTATGTATGCTTGCCCACACCCCCGAACTCAGGAACCCCTCCCAGACTCCTGGGGAACAGGCCACTCTCCCTCATCTTTATGAATCAAGTTATTTTGATCCTGGCATTTGCCACTTGACCTCCCCTTCCGGGATCTTCTGGAGGGTAGAATCAGAAAGTTGGCAAGAATTATGTCATGGTTACCTTTTTGCACTACAGAAATTGTTATAACTTATATTTACCTAGAGGTTAAGTAAGCCATGTAATTTGACCATGAGTGCTCAAATTGTATATGGAAAATGTATATGGAGTCTGTATATCTTCAAAATGGATGTTGGGCGAGGATAGCTAAATAACAAGGAATGTAATACAGAAGCAAGCACAGGTACATTGGAACATACAATAGGCATGCAACTCTGTATGGTCAAAGCAGTTCAACACCAATTTTTTATTTTATTTATTTTTTTCTTTACAATGCTTGCTTCTAATATTTACCAGTTGTCTATATTCCCTATAAATTGTCAATGTCTGAGTGTAAATGACAGGAAAAATTTAGTGTGTATGCAGTCCATGGACCGAGCGATCGGACCATCAATCGCATGTAAAATCGCTCGGCATAAAAAGTTGGTCGAAATTTCTGTAGTGTGTACCCAGCTAAAGTCAAACTGTGTCACTTAAATCATTATGAGATCAACCAACAAGAAGCCACTAATTTACTCTCTTGTCACCTAAAAACTGCATTTTTAAACTATTTCTGCACCTTCGCTGCCCCAAGATGGTTGTCTGAGACAGCTACTTCAATCAGCCATAATTCTCTCACCTGATTATTGGACTTTAGGACCAGACAGATTGTTTGCACAAAATGTAGTTGCAGCAGAGAAGCATACCTTCTAATAAATAAGTAAAATATGATACAGGTAGGTAAATTAAATTAATATAAGAGACAGACAGACTGGCTGTTGATTGCCAATGCAAATGCAGTACTTGTAAACATGATGAGTACACACCCTTATCTTGCAGCCAAGTATTAGTCACTGAAATAGTAGAACATGTAACAGTTCTCTAAGACAAACACTATTACAATTTGCTTGTACATTTGCTTGTTTTCTTTAGCACATTCTCATGTGGGCGTCAGTTTATTAGGTATCAAATGCCTTATTAAAAAATTTCTTAGAAGTGACAACTGAGCCATCAGTATGCAAGGAATGTTCTTTACAAGGTGCATGTCTGTGGTTGTCTTTCTGACAACAGAACTTTATCTATGATACTGAGACAGAGTTACACACCTAGAGTGCTGTTGTTTTACACCAGGTACCCTGTAGTGAAGGAACATTTCCACATACCTTTCTATTCAAAGTTGTTTTTCTTTATTACAAAAACATCTTTATCTGCCTCAGGTGCCTTGAAGTATCATATTATAAGTAGATTGAACAACATTTTACTGATTAAGCAAGGAGAAAAAATGCATATATCTGTTTGTCCTTATTATATATAGTATATTCCCACCCGACGGGACAGTTGTGAAAGGAGATGGTATCCCCCTGGGCCATAAGTGGTAACTTTTAGACTCCCATATCAAAAATGTGCCTCTCTGCACTCCCTGCTCAGAGAAGAAGAAAACATCAGCATTAACTTCTCCTCTGAGCAGAAGGAAAATTTGGAGTCCTTGATTACTGGCTTGCACACATGGCATTCTGAGGCTTCAAGTGCCTTGCACTGCCAGCGGTCACACAGCAGGGAGCTTGTTAAGTTTACCGTTCTATTCTCTGAGCACAGCACGGATGTTAGGTACACAGTTTCTGTAGTCCTGCAACTATGCTCCTACCCCTGCAACTATGCTAACGTTTACAGTTGATTAAGCAATGTAATCAAAGTTATTACCGTATATACTCGAGTATAAGCCGAGTTTTTCAGCACATTTTTTGTGCTGAAAAAGCCCCCCCTCGGCTTATACTCGAGTGATGCTCCAGGACTCCCAGCACCGGTTACCGCGCATGCGCGGGTTGCAGCAGCAGGACATCCGGCAACAGAGCCAGACACAGAGCGCACAGCGCTTACACAGGGGAATACCACTACATGATCGGGATTTACAGCAGCCACACAGTGGTCCCGAGCACATCCATAGCTGCCCTAAACATCGTGTTAACCGTCGACACGCTCCACCATGTCACCGCCAACAGAGGACAAAGGTGCGCATAAGGACACTGAAACCAGATCTGGGAGCTGCGGAATTCTCGATTATGGCAGTTAAAGCTCATTAACTACCATACCAAGGTAATTGCACAACATCGCTGTACACATACAGAGGACAACAAGAGCAGCATCCATAATCATATTTCCTTCTGACATCCACAATTGACTGCTTTGTGTATTAAGACATTACAGCTAACTGTCTGCCTACATACAGACTATTGATGATCTATACTGCTATAGATGACACTATAGGTGACTATTGATGACACTATACTGCTTTATCTGCCTATCATTATTGCTATTACTGTGATTGTTTTTGTCGCATGTACTTTGAAATTTACCAGTAGCTGCTGCATTTCCCACCCTAGGCTTATACTCGAGTCAATAAGTTTCCCAGTTTTTTCCAGTTTTTTGTGGTAAAATTAGGTGCCTCGGCTTATATTCAGGTCGACTTATACTCGAGTATATACGGTAATACTTTGAAACATATTGCTACTAAAATAATAATTTCCAACTGTTATGAAGAGTCCCTGAAAGCTTTTATAAGCTTGCATTCACTCATGCTGTACATGGGGGTATATATAGTATAATACTAATATAACAGCAAAAAAAAATGTTCTTTGGCACAAACATTGTGGTAAAAGCTTGTGAACTCTCAGGAAATGGAAGGTAATGATTAGTTTGTTGGGTTCATTTACTAAATTGCATTTAGGTGCAAACGTTGCACAAAGCCATAACATCTAGACATTTACTTTCATTGACTACTTACACAAAACAGATACAATTGAACTGCTCATTGCATTTAGGTGCAATGGTAGTAAATATACACTAATGTGGGCTAAATATTCCGACTCTCCCATAGTTCAAAGGAAGTTGAGCGGTATAAAATTGTATCACATATTATCTACATCATAAACAACACTAAGGCATACTTAGGCAGGGGCAGTCCTAGATTATTTATGGGGAGGTGATTTTACATAGCCATGCCCCTCCCTTACTGGATCCACCAGTTTACTTAGTTTAGGCCTGTCTCCGGGTCCCCTATGGAGCACCGTCTGAATCTATGAAGTTTGGTATACCATTGGTTATCCTAGATCTTTTAGTACGATTGGTTTATATTTCTACTTGCATTGCCCTGTTTTTCTTTGTCTGTTGTTCACTTATTGATCATTCCAGTCATGTACCTCCTCGCTTTTCACCTCTAATCCCGCCCCCTACCAGTTTTATTGGGGGGAAAAAGGGGAAACAATTCGATTGCCTGTTCAATACTATTTAATGTGAGTGTTTACATCTGTATCTTTTGTAAATAAAAAGTAAAAAAAAATGTTGCCACAAAGCAAATATGTGCACCAGTAAGTCAATTACAATAACATAACAGGTATTAGAATACTACAACATTTACATACTTACTAATTGTACAGATAATTGCTTGTTTTTGGATCTGCTGCAAGCTAAGTTCCCATTTGCCAGAACATTACTTATGGAAAGTGTTTTTTTTTAAAAAAAAATTAATTCTAACATAATTATTTGCTCAGGCTATTTTGAATCAATCTTACCCTGGCAAAGTTATATGGTTGAGGTCGCATGAAAAAGACAATGCTATTTTAATAAATAGGTACACTTTGCCTTCATTTTTGATGCGGTGGTGTTGTACACCTTTATCTGTAATAAAAACAAAGTTTTAGAGTCTAATCCATTATTTCTTAGCCTTTTGGTGATCAACTCAATACATACTCAAAAATAATAATGGATAGATAGATAGGTACCACCTTGTTATACTAATTTGCACATAGTAACCAGTTGCATTGTAAAAGGTAGGGGTCCCTAATCTGGCCGGCCAAGACTTATTGAGGTCGGCCTTGGTTTATAGGGGGCTGGCTCTGGCATTAAATATCCTCCTTAAGTATCTATCCCTTTTTCAAACAGGATCCCAACATTCCAGAATCTGGCCAAGCAGACACCTGGGGATAAATGTATCAATCTGCGCATTCTGCCCATCGCCAAAACTTGCCTGTAAAGACATTGCCATTTTAAAGCCGAATATCAGCGACTTGCAGATTGACACATTTACCCCCTGGACACCAGGAGCATCAGGTAATCAAAGCTGCAAAAACAGGTACAAGAGATCTGCACCATCTGCCATCTGTTTTGATTGCTGGGGAGCAGCCTCAATTTTGGAGAGCTGTCTTGTACAGTAACCTTGTCAGTTGCGAGGTGTGTCCTGCTTCACTGTGCTCTACAGATCTGCTCCTGCTGCAGTCTAGTAGAGAAAGAGTCAGAGTGCTCATGCTGCTGTTCCATGATGTGGCTGGTCTTGCATTGCACAAGTGACATAAGTTCTAGTCAACGCCATTCTGCACAGTGTTACTTCCCACAGAGAGCAGCTGCGAAGACCTCTACTCTTGCACACAGGCCCATTATAATAAAACTCTCCTACACACACACATACACATACCACTACTCTAGTAAGTGAATATATTACAAATACATTACGAATACATTAGTATGTCTATATCTGTTTGCAGTGAAGAGTGGGTTTTACTTTACATATCTGACCAATTTATGAGCAACTTTATGTCGACTGTCTTTAGGAATCCATGATTGTTGAGTGTAGGCAGGGCCGGACCTGCCATCTGGCACTTCTGGCAAATGCCAGTTGGGCCAATCCAGAAGCTGGCAGCATGCCCGCCCTGTCCGCCGAGCAGCTCACTGTACACTGTTCGGCGGACGGAGTTTCAGTGATGTGTGTCCATGTGATTTTGATCACATGGGACATCACCTGTCACAAGGTGCGCGTCCCATGTGATTACTTGCATCGGCAGCACATCCCTGAAACTCTGTTCGCGGAGCAGCGCGCAGGAAGATAATAATGTAAGTTTGTGGCTGTAAATGTTGTGAGTGTCTGAGTGAGTTTTCATACATAGTGTGTGTTTTCATACAGTGTGCGTATGGGGGTTGTGTTCATACGTTGTGCATGTGGGGGCCATGTTCATACAGTGTGCGTGTGGGGGCCGTGTTCATACAGTGTGCTTGTTGGGGCCATGTTCATATAGTGTGCGTGTGGGCACCGTATTCTCATACAGTGTGCTTGTGGGTGCAGTATTATCATACAGTGTGCGTGTGGCCGCAGCAGGGCCGGACTGGGACTAAAAATCAGCCCTGGAGTTTGAAACATACAGGCCCACCTCTGTTGGTGCCGCTGCGCAGTGGCGCCAAGGGCGTGGCCACATTATGTTGGAGGCGTGGTCAACATGGGGCATTGATATATACATTATAATAAAACATTATATTTATCAGACCCTCCCCATCCACATCATGCCACCCCCACCCCAGAAACACATTACAACACCCTAGTCCACTGTACTTATCTATGCTTCTGACATCCATCAGGGTGGGAACTTCCTGTAGAGTGAGCAGGGAAGCTCTGAGTCTCACAAGATTAATAAATCTCATGAGATTTAGAGCTCCTCGGTTTGCTCTGCAGGCTGTGTCCTGTCTGGGGACTGGGAGCAACTTTCAGATTCCTCCTGCTAACCAGAGCTGGATTAAGGCTCAGGGGGTCCTAGGTAGTTAAGACAGAGGGGCTCCTATGATGTAATATGGTTATTAGACACATTTTCAACAAATAAACAGGCAATACAGTGAGCACTACTGTTAGGTGCACACAGTTATACCTTCACAAGCAGTACAATGTGAAGCAGGGCATACCTCCCAACTGTCCATGCAGTCAGACCAAATCCTGACTAAGCGGGACAGTCAGTCACCCACCAAATTCAGGACAGTTGGCAGACTGTCCTGCTCTCTCCTACCTGACTTGTGGCTGCTGGTGTCTTTAGATCAGCTGCTGCTTGTCTGGATCCTGGAATATTGGGTGGTCCTGTTTGGGGGAAAAAAAAAAAGGGTACATGAAATTTAGAAAACTCCAACCAGCACCGCTGTTAAATCAATATAGCACCCATGTTTTAAAATTAGGCCTCACTACAGCCCCAACATCAAAATAATAGTATTCCCATTTAATAAATATACCTATTTCCCTCCCTACATACAGCCCCAGCAATAAATTAATAGCATTTACATTTCATAAATATAACTATTTCCTGCAACATCACGGACATTAAATTCATAGTCACATTTAATAAAGAGACCTCTTTCTCCCCAAACTCACCTCCACATTCAATAGCCCCCAAACCACCCCATCTTAAATTAATAGTCCCCACTATTACATTGCCCCACAAACAAAATAGCACCCATTAATTAGCCACAATCTACCTCACACACACTACATTGCCACATTACTGTGCCCCTTCATCACCACCACGCTGTGCCCCCTTATGATCGCACTGCGCCCTCCATGCTACTTTTACCCCCTTCATCACATTCTGCTTTTGCCCCTCTTCATCACCCTGTGCCATGCTGCCAACCCCTTTCTTCATCACCCTATCCCTTTTACACCCCCCTTTCTTCATCCCCCTGTGCCTTTTATACCCCCTCTTCTTCACCCCCTGTGCCTTTTATGCCCCCCTTTTTCATTCCCCTGTGCCTTTTATGCCCCCTTTTTCATCCTCCTGTGCCTTTTATGCCCCCTTTATCATCCTCCTGTGCCTTTTATGCCCCCTCTTTATCCCCCTGTTCCTTTTATGCCCCTTCTTTTTCATTCCCCTGTGCTTTTTATGCCCCCTCTTTATCCCCCTGTGCCTTCTATGCCCCCTCTTTATCCCCCTGTGCCTTTTATGCCCCCTCTTTTTCATCCCCCTGTTCCTTTTATGCCCCCTCTTTATCCCCCTGTTCCTTTTATGCCCCCACTTCTTCATCCCCCTGTGTCTCTCTTCGTTTCTCCACTCTTTTACTTACCTCTGTATTACTTTTCTTTTCTCTTTTCTCTCTTCTTTCTTCTTTCATCTGGGCGCAGCTCCTCACTGACTGTCGGGCGTGACGTGATGATGTCACGCCCGACATCCAATGCAAACAGAGGGGAGAGGAGGGGGGTCGAAAGACGCCGCGATCATGTGAGTATTTGCATACTCACATGATTACGGCGGCGCCCCCACCCCCTCCCCGCTTCGCAAATAGAAAGAAAAAAAAAAAAGGTAAGAACTAAAAAAAACATTGGAGTGAGGGTGGGCTACGGCGCCGCGATCATGTGAGTATACAAATAGTCACATGAACGCAGCGCAGGGTACCGGACCGGCCCACACAGCCATCGGCCCTTCTGGCAAATGCCAGATGGCCAGTCTGGCCCTGGGCCGCAGTATTCTCATACAGTGTGCGTGTGGGCACAGTATTCTCATACAGTGTGCTTGTGGGTGCAGTAGTATCATACAATGTACGTGTGGCCGCAGTATTCTCATACAGTGTGCGTGTGGGCGCAGTATTCTCATACAGTGACTGATGTGAGCGAGGTCTCTGTACAGCGCTCTGGAATTAGTGGCGCTATATAAATAAATGATAATAATAAATAATAATACAGTGTGCTTGTAGGCGCAGTATTCTCATACAGTGTGCGTGTGAGCGCAATATTATCATACAGTGTGCGTGTTGGTGCAGTATTCTCATACAGTGTGCGTGTGGGCGCAGTATTTTCATATAGTGTGGGCTCAGTATTTTAATAAAATATGTGAGGGAAGGGAGGATCTTACTATAATGTGGGAGGTAGGCTATTTAATGGTGGAGTGTAGGTGGGGGCTAAATATTTAAGGTGAGGTGAAGGAATCTTTAATTTAATACTGGGATGGTTTAGGGCTATCAATTGAATATGGGGCTGATTTTGGGGAGGAGGGATATTTATTAAATGTGAATATGAATTATTTATTGCCGGGGATGGTTGTGGAAAATGGCTATATTTATTAAACTTTGATGCTATTTAATTTATTGCTGGCACTGTTTGGAGGGAGGGAAATATGTTTTGAGTAAATGGGTATATTGTTAATTTAATGTTGGGGCTGGTTAGAGAGAAATAGGTCTACTTATAAATGTGAACATTATTATTGTGGGGACTGTAGGGAGGTCTAATTATAAAACATGAGTGCTATTGTTTTAACACCCGGGGGTAAATGTATGAAGCTGAGAGTTTCTAGTTATCATTTATTTAGTACATTCTACAAAATGAAAGCTAAAATCTGATTGGTTGCTATAGGAAACATCTCTATTTTTCAAACCTGCCGGAAAACTCTCAGCTTGATACATTTACCCCCGGGTCTGGTTGGAGTTCCCTAATCTCATGTATGGCATCCAATATTCCAGGATCAAGACAAGAAGGAACTGAGCTAAAGAAACCAGCTGCTACAAGTGGTGAAAGTGACCAAGACAGGTAGGAGAGAGCAGAACAGTCTGCCAACTGTCCTGAATCTGGTGGGGGAGTCTTGAATTTGGGTGACTGTCTCACTTAGTCAGGATTTGGTCTGACTGCAAGGACAGTTAGGAGGAATGTCCCGCTTCACAACGTAATGCTTGTGAAGGCAGAGCTGTGTGCTTCTAACAGTAGTGCACACAGTATTGCCTGTGTATTTGTCTAAAATGATAACCATGTTACATAATAGGGGCCCTGCTGTCTTAAATACCCTGGCCCCCCTGAGCATTAATCCACCTCTGTTTAGGGAAGGGAGCTGATAGCTGCTCCCAGTTCCCAGACTGGACACCGCCTGCAGAGCAAGCCGAGGAGCTCTAAGTATCACAAGATTTGGTAGTCTCGTGAGACAAAGTGCTTCCCTGCTTACTCTACAGAAAGTTCCCATCCTTATGGATGTCAGCAGCACCAGAAGCATAGATAAGTACAGTGGGCTGGGGGTGTCAAAATGTGCCTGCGGGGGATGGCATGATGTGGCTGGGAGGGCGTGATATATGTAATGTTGTTATATTATAATGTATGTATCAATGCCCCATGTTGGCCACACCCACAACACAATGTGGTCACGCCCTTTTCGGCGCCGCCGTGCACACAGTTTCTTTCCTGGTGGAACTGAGGTGGGCCTGTATACTTTAAATGCCAGGGCTGATTTTTAGTCCCAGTCCAGCCCTGAGTGTAGGTACAACATCCTGAGAGGGTACAGGTTACTTATCCAACTCTAGTATTGTTTTTACACTTGGTGCAATTTAAGGTCTTAAGTGGTAATAAAGTTTTGAGGCCTTAAAAAAAAAAAAAACTTGTTAATGAATCTGGAAGATTGCCCTTAAGCAAATACCACTTTCACTGTTTTCACTGGTTTTTTTTTTATCTGTGAAATTCATCAAGTAAATAGTAATTGTGCATAAAAACATGCAGCCCCTCCTCCCCCTACACACACTTATTTGTTATAGATGATTCTGCTAATGTTTTTGTAACCATGCTTGCTCTATGTTCATTATTCTGTGTGTGCTTTTTTTAATTACACATGCCTGATTAAAATAAATCGTTATACAGTGTCGGACTGGAGCATGAAGGGCCCACCGGTGGACTGCAATGCTAGGGGCCCACCAGAGGGGGTGTGGCCAGCCATCAAAGAGGCGAGACCAGACACTAGAGGGGGAGTGGTCAGCCCACGAAGGACAGCTAGCACCGTAGTGTAGTATATAAAGAATGCAGAGTGTATATAAAGAATACAAAGTCTTGACCTGCCCCTTAGATTGGGCAGTACAGTTAGCAAAAATTTGAATTGTTCCACTAGACTCAGAACATTTGACAGACTGTCCTACCTGTTCTTGTCACTTTAACCACCTGTGGCTGCTGGTTTCTTTAGTTGCAGCTTGTCTGGATGCTGGAATGTTGGGCGCCCTATTTGGGAAAAAAAGTGGGTACATTTAGAAAATTCCAACCAGCCCTGGCGTTAAATCAATAAGAAACTACACACAACATTTTTTCCCCCAGCACACTGCAATAGCCAGCAACAGATCTGCCATTTCTACTGTAGATAAAAATGCAAAAGTCTTTGTTGCACACATTTGCAAATGTATGTTTAAGCTATCCGCCACGCCAAGGCGCTTTTGCTAATATGCTAATAGGATGGTCCTACTCTAAACAATGAGAGTCCCATATATTTGGGCCATACATATGTGTTTTTAAATTGAGAGCCAACTTACCAAAAAGGTACCCCAGAAGCCTCCAAACAGCAATTCAGTGCCAGTACCCCCTCTCAGCTACTGACACCAACATGCCTCTCAGACAAATACAAAAGTGGAAGCTGCTCAAATCAATTTATAGGCCATAACAGGTGCTTGAAAGGGTGGGGTTATCCTGCAAGGAAACTACACACAACATTTTTTCCCCCCAGCACACTGCAATAGCCAGCAACAGATCTGCCATTTCTACTGTAGATAAAAATGCAAAAGTCTTTGTTGCACACATTTGCAAATGTATGTTTAAGCCATCCTGCCACGCCAAGGCGCTTTTGCTAATAGGATGGTCCTACTCTAAACAATGAGAGTCCCATATATTTGGGCCATACATATGTGTTTTTAAATTGAGAGCCAACTTACCAAAGAGGTACCCCAGAAGCCTCCAAACAGCAATTCAGTGCCAGTACCCCCTCTCAGCTACTGACACCAACATGCCTCTCAGACAAATACAAATCAATAGGACCCACAATTAATACTAGGTCTTACTCCAGCCCCATCATTAATGTAATAGTATTCCCGTATAATAAATAAACCTATTTCCCTCCCTCCAGACAGCCCCAGCAATAAATTAATAGCATTTACCTATAATAAATATACCTATTTCCCGCAACCGTCCCTGCCATTAAATAATTCTTATTCACATTTAATAAATAGACCTCATGCTCCTCAAACTCAGCTATGCATTCAATTAAGAGCCCCCAAACCACCCCATCTTACCCCATCACACACACATCACTGTGCCCCTTCATCACCATGCTGTGCCTCCTTATGATCACACTGCACCCTCCATGCTGCTTTTGCTCCCCCCTTCTCCTGGCCACCCTTTCTCAAACTGTTCCATGCTGCTTTTGCCCCCCCCCTTCTCCTGGTACCCCTTCATCACCCTGTGCCATACTTCTTTAGCCCCCTTGCACATTCTGCCATGCTGCTTTGACTCCCCTTCACTTTGCCATGCTGCTTTGGCCTCCTTCACTCGCTGCCATGCTGTCTGTGCTCCCCCTTCACTCTCTGTCATACTGCCTTTACTCACCCTTGCTTTCGTTCTGTCTTCTCTCTTCTTGCTGACTCCTCTCTGTGCTCTCCCCACCAACTAAGAGGGGAGCGATCATGGTCGGGGCCTGCCAGGGGATATCCCGGCCCCCCGGTGGCCAAGTCCGACCCTGTAGTTATATATTATATAATATTATGTTTACACCCTGAAGAGGTTGGCATCTTTTCAGTTACAAATAAAGTTAAACATACAATTTGACCAGGGGCGCCCAAGCCTTTGCATACAGCATTATACATTAATAATTTACTAGTTTACTAATTTTAAAGTAATAAACTTAGTGACATCACAGCAACTCAGATACCTGCAGAACCAGTTTTTTACTTGTATCAGTTGTAAACCTCGTGGGGATTTAGGGTTGAATGTTAGAAGTGTCATTGGGGGCCATTTGGAGGCCAGAAACTTGCAAGATGTGAAAGGTGTCACATGGGAGTCCGGCTGTTACTTTTCAAACCCGCTATCCAGCATGCTCCCTCCCTGTTCCTTCCACTCCAGACAGGCCACTCTCCTATTCTGTACAGGTAAAGGCTCATGACCGTTTAAGAGCTATGAACTGTAGTCATGTGCTTCTCTTTGTCATTCAGCCTGTTTTTTTTTAAAAAAATCTTATTGTGCCCAAACGGCTGATGGCCTTCTTCGATACGTTAATCATCATCATTTATTTATATAGCACAGGCAGATTTCGTAGCGCTTTTAAAATTGAACTATGTGTGGAAACAGAAACGCCCCCTACTTACCCATACACGTATGGCTTTACCCAAATTGCATGGTGATCTAATGCTTCCTAGTTTATCACAATATTAAGAAGCCTGCATATTGACAAACCTGCAGGACTGGGCACTCCCTAATGCCTACAAGCCATGAGTAGACCTTGAAAGGGCCTCTTGCCCCAGTTAACCCTTAACTGACCTCCTTTGGACCCCTCAGTCTGCCTGCCTCTCAGCTGCTAATAGACTATTGTTCATCTCGGATGCCATGCAGGTGTGGGGTAGGTTAATTATGCTGCATATAGACATTGCACTCCCAACCCATAATCTCTCCTTCCTCCAAACCTTATCCAGACTAATTCCAGATCTGAACCTCTCCTCCTGAAGAGACAAAGGGCTCAATTCCCCATTTGATCTGTTTGCCCAAAGCCTTCCTTTCATCCTGCTCCAAGACAGTTACCACCTCCCGCCATCTAGGACGTATAAATACCTGCAAATAAGGCATTAGGCTGTGACCGTCTCCAAGATCCCTTACTTTCTCTCCCCCTCCCTGCCAGCATTTGTCTTAGATAGACTAGCTAGATAGATAGGTAGCTTCCTGTTCCTGTTCCTGTTCATGGCAGACGTGCCCTGCGAGCTCTCCGTTGAAGCCCAACTTGTCTTCTCTTCTGGGCCCCGAATTATGCCTCTGGAGACGCCTTCCTCTCTGCCTACCACGGCTGCTCGTCTGCCCTTCCATGGGCGACATTTGTGATGTGATCCTCCTCTGGACGCTCCCTCCATCTGCCGCCGCCCACTACAGCCCCTGGCTCGGGCCTACTCTCACCTTTTCTCCTGCCGCCAATCGTCCTCCAGCCTGCCGTCCTAGGCTTGCATTCCAGTGTTCTGCCACCGCCTGCTGATTGGATCCTGACGACGCTGAGTAACGCTGCCACTCCAGGATGAGGATTGGGCCTCTCCTCAAGCTGCAAGTTGTTCCTGCTGTGTCCCCCTCCAATGGCCTGCTGCCTCCTGCTCTGGTGTCCTGATTCGATGCCCTGCTCCAGCGCCTGACTCTGCAGCTCCTCATCATTCCAGCTCCTGATGCTGCACCTCCTCCGCCCAGCCGGCTCTGTTACTTTAGGCCGCGGCTTGGGCCTGCTGTCCTCCGCTGCCTCCATTCACTCCGTGGCCATGTGTCTCTCCCTGCTGCCGCTGCCTGGCCCCATGGATGCCCAGGGATAGCGGATGACTAGTAATCCCCCTCTGCCTCCTCTCCTAGCCTATCTATTGTGGGCTCCATCTGCCCCATTCCTCTCCACCCCAGTATTTACCTGGTCGCTTTCACGGCTTCCTATCTGCCACCTCACCACCATCCGACCCACCTCCCCCACTGGCTAGAGTCCCTTATTTGCTGCTCCCCTCTGGATATTCTCACCCATCCTCCCTGCCATCCTCACTCCTCTGGACCATATTTTACCCCTGTGCCTGCTACCCAGGACTCTCCCTCGACCCCTGGACTCGCTCCTGGACTCAAAATTCACCCCTCCCTGCACCCTCTGGAACTTTTCCCATGGACTCACCTGTGTTCCTGCTCTCCACCCTGGGGGCACCGGCTCCTGTGGACTCTCCTGCTTTGGACTCTCCTGCTCTGGACTACTAGTGGTCAATCACCACCTGCACCTAGTGTGCCCCGTCCTCTTTGCCTGGTATTGTGTCTTTAGTATTGCTTTTTGTTTTCTCTGCGCTTCCTATTGTTTTTGCCTAGTATTTCACCATGTCCTTTTTTCTTTAGCGATACCTAATTGTAATGGTTTCTGCCTGCAACTTTTTCTCCTTATTTTATTACTGTTATTTATTTTATTACTGTTACTTTTATTCATTGTATTACCAGCGTGCTGCACGACCGCTCGTCTATTGTTGTCCTCACCACTGCCTCTCCACCCCTCCTGCTTCTTCTACCTTTTTCTCTCCCCCTCCACCACCCACTGTCTCCAGTCTCTCACCATGCCTCCGCGCTCCTGTCCTATTCCCATCCTCTCACCTAGCCTCCCTCCCCGTCCCTACCTTAATGCTCCCCCTCACTCCATCAACCCTGCCAATCTCCTCCACATCACTCCTCTTCCCTCCCTCCCTACCGTTCTCCTGTGCCCTCTAGAACTCTAGATCTACAAACTGCCGGCCATCCACGATCTCTTCATCTCCAACTCTTTTAACCTCCTTGCCATCACCGAAACCTGGCTCTCCTCAGCTGACACTGCTTCCCCCGCCGCTCTCTCCCATGGTGGCCTTTCATTCACCCACTCCACCAGACCGGATGACCGTCCAGGTGGGGGAGTGGGTATCCTCCTTTCCCCTAACTGCACCTTTCGGGTCATTCCCTCTGAACCTTCCCTCTCTTTGTCCTCCTTTGAAGTCCATTCCATCCGCCTCTTCTCCCCCGTGTCTCCGTCATATACCGCCCCCCTGGCCCCACTTCCCTCTTTCTCGACAACTTTGCTGCTTGGCTTCCCCACTACCTCTCTTCTGACCTCCCCTCCATCATACTTGGAGACTTTAACATCCCTATTGATCTCCCCTCTGACCCTGCCTCCATTAAACTTCTCGCCCTTTCTTCCTCCCTTGGCCTCACGCAGTGGACCTCTTCCCCCACCCACTGCCTTGGTCACTCTCTTGACCTTGTTTTCTCTCATCTATGTGATCTCTCTGACTTCTCCAACTCTCCCTTCCCACTCTCTCACCACCATCTACTCTCCTTCAATTTGTCCTCTTCCCCTGCTTCCTCCCTCCCTAAAACTACCCTCACTAGGCGTAATCTTGCTGCTGTTGACCCTACTTCCTTTTCCTCCTCTCTTGAAACTCTGCTATCCCCTCTTCCCTCCCTGGTCTGCCCTGATAACGCCACCTCTCTTTACAACCACTCTCTCACCACTGCCTTGGACGCTGTTGCCCCTGCCACTTCTGTCTGCCGCCGCCGCTTAATTCCCCAACCCTGGCACTCTAATTCCACCCGCTTCCTCCAGAAGTGCACTCGTGCTGCTGAACGCCTTTGGAGGAAATCTCGCTCCCTGGCTGACTTCCTCCACTTCAAGTTTATCCTCTCCTCCTACTGCTCCGCCCTCTCCCTCTCTAAACAATCTTTCCTTAAGTCCCTCATTTATTCTCAGTCCTCTAATCCCCGCCGCCTCTTTGCCACATTCACCCCTCTCCTCACCCCTCCCCCTCCTCCTATCCCACTCTCCCTCTCTGCTACAGATTTTGCCTCATTTTTCTCCTCCAAAATTGAGACCATCCGACTTGATATATCCTCATCCCCTTCCTCTCCGGCCCCTCTCTTTGCTCCTCCCTCTCCCCTTATCCCACCCTGGGACTCCTTCCGCCCTACTACGGGCGATGAAGTCCACTCCCTCATTCTTTCTTCTCCCCGTCTACCTGTCACCTGGATCCCATCCCCTCTCACCTTCTTCGCTCCTTCTCCCCCACTGTCTGCGCTTACTTAGCTCACCTCTTCAACCTGTCTCTCTCCACTGGTACTGCCCACTCCTCCTTCAAACATGCCCTCATCTCTCCTATTCTAAAAAAACCTAATCTCGATCCCACCACACTCGCCAACTACCGCCCCATTTCTCTTCTCCCCTATGCCTCTAAACTTCTCGAACGTATTGTTTGCAACCGCCTCACCTGTCACCTCTCTGACAATTCCCTCCTTGACCCTCTCCAATCAGGCTTCCGACCCCTCCACTCTACTGAAACTGCCCTGACCAATGTAACAAATGATCTCCTCTCTGCTAAATCCAGGGGTCACTTCTCCCTGCTCATCCTCCTGGACCTATCCGCAGCCTTTGACACCGTGGACCACCCCCTCCTCTTGCAGACACTTCACTCTCTCGGTCTCTCTGGCTCTGTCCTTACATGGTTCACCTCCTATCTCGCCAACCGCTCTGTCTCTGTATCTATGTCCGGTTCATCCTCCCCCCCCCCTCTGCCCTCCCTGTAGGAGTTCCTCAGGGCTCTGTTCTTGGCCCTCTACTCTTCTCACTCTGTACTTACTCCCTTGGTGCTCTCATCACCTCATTCGGCCTTCAGTATCACCTATACGCCGATGATATTCAACTTTACATCTCTTCTCCTGATCTTTCCCCTCCCCTCCTCTCTTGTGTATCTGACTGCCTCTCTGCCATCTCCTCTTGGATGTCCTCTCGCTTTCTTTTAACATTGAAAAAATAGAACTTATTGTTTTCCCTCCGTCTAAGTCCTTATCCCATCTGGATCTCTCCATCACTATTAACAGCTCCACCATTTCCTCCGTCCCCCAACTACGCTGCCTGGGCGTCACCCTCGACTCCTCCCTCTCTTTTACCCCCCACATTCAATCTCTTGCGCAATCCTGTCGCTTTCAACTTCGTAACATTGCCCGCATCCGGCCCTTCCTATCTAATGAAGCAACCAAAACTATTATCCACGCGCTCATCATTTCCCGGCTGGACTATTGCAATCTTCTCCTCACCGGCCTCCCCCACTCTCGCCTTGCTTCCTTTTGTTCTATACTTAATGCGGCGGCGAGGCTTATCTTCCTTTCTCGCCGCTCCTCTTCTGCCTCCCCTCTCTGCCTTGCCCTTCACTGGCTCCCCTTCTCCTATCGAATTCTTTTCAAACTTCTTACCCTCACCTACAAGGCCCTCTCCCAGTCTACTGCCCCCTATATCTCCAATCTCCTCTCCATCCACACTCCCGCTCGTTCCCTGCGCTCGGCCAATGACCGTCGCCTCTCTTCCACTCTAATAACCTCATCCCACTCCAGAATTCAAGACTTCTCCCGAGGTGCCCCCTTGCACTGGAATGACCTCCCTTGCTCCATCCGTCTATCCCCTAACTTGTGCTCCTTCAAACGGGCACTCAAAACTCATCTCTTCCTCAAGGCTTACCAGCCCTCTGCTTAACCCTCTTTCCATGCTCGCTCTCATCTCCTGGATCCTCCTTTGAAAAGGGTGCGCTTGCTCCCCTCCTCTGACTCCCTCTATGCCGATTGTCTGTTGCCCTCCCTTTAGGATGTAAGCTCTAATGAGCAGGGCCCTTCTCCCTCCTGTCTCTCTACCTTCTCTTCTGCTCCAACCTCAATATTCTTGATTTTCCTGGAGCATCTGAAGTCTCGGTATTACTCGTTTATTGTTCTGTACTGTTATTCCCTGTACTGTCCATTGTTTGTACTGTGTTCGGCGCTGCGGAAACCTTGTGGCGCCTTATAAATAAATAATAACAATAATAATAATAGACTGACAAAAAGTTCAATAGAGGTGTTCCAATAGAGTACCTTCACTCCTTTGCCCCCTCCTCTAAAGCCCCAGTTCAACTGTGTTGGGAGTCAGATCTTTGTGTAACCTTTACCCCACAGTGGAAAACTATCTACTCAACCTCCCACCATATGTCTAAATGCATCAACCACACGGAAATGCAGGTGAAGCTTCTTAACCGGCTATACCTCACCCCGGATCGGCTACACACTCTTTGACCAAACCTATCGAAATTCTGTTGGCGCCAGTGTACCCAGGTGGCTGACATTTTCTTCATGTCTTCTGGATTTGTCCGCTGATTTAGCCGCCCTGGGGTAAGGTTTTCACTTTGATCTCCATTGTATTGAAAGTCACCGTCGCTCCAGACCCTGACTTAGCTCTTCATGTATACCCGACTTCCATTCCCTAAACATGACCAATATATTCTGGGACACATTGATAGTGGCTACGGCAATGATAGTCCAAAACTGTAAGTCTTCTGCTCCCCCCACCATAACTGGAATCATCTCAAGATTCAATATAGCTTTGATATGGAGACAATAGACATGCTCTACTTCACATCTGCATTAGCCCCCATTATGAGATGCTTTAGGTGGCACGAATACATTACGGACGGTCCAGGCGCGCCATCCTCTCCCTTTCCAGACGCCCTTATTGAATCTTCCCAACCTGATGAACACATTACACCCTACTGATACCCTTGGTTCATCACAGCTATAAGTTGCTTATATTGTGGACAGTGTGTATCACAGCCTACTTGTCTCCCTTTGTATGTACATTAATGATGTGAGTGTGTTGTTTTACACACACACACACACACACACACACACAGTGCACAGGGGTTCTTGCTTGTGTTTTCTCTTGTTATAACCTTCCTTTTTTTTTTTTGTTCTGTACCTCCCATATACTCTTTCAATAAAAATTATTAATGAAAACAAAATTGTATCTCTGTAATAATCAATAATGTGAGGCATTGACAGGCCTCCTTTTTTTTTTCTAGAGTCTAGACAGAGTTTTTGCTTTCCGAATGGAGGATGAAATCCCAGTCCATTGGATGCAATGAACGCTATTGTGCTATTAGTGCTCTAATGACGTTTGCGCAAGTAGTTTAACTGTTTAGCTCCCAGCAATGAAAGTTGCTATAGACAAAGGCCTCATCAAAGCCAGTTCTAGAAATATATCTTGTGGCCAGTAATTTTATAACAAAAACATATCACATAGTCACAAAATGGGCAATAAAGCTATGATTTAACAGAGAGCAAGGTAACACAGACTAATTACTGTCTAGACATCAAGCATTAAGTGACAAGTAGTGTCTGTATAGGCTAGAACTGTGCCTAGGAGTTTGTGGTGACAAAGGAGAGTACTGAAGGTGTCATCGTAGAAAAGTAAATGGTAGAAAGGAAAACACGAGTAAAGTGGTCCTGTTCTTAAACTCCTACGTCCTAGAGGAAAGGGTAAGACACAAATAAGGTGAGACTGAGTGGGGGAATACAGGTGGTTTAAGTGGCAGAAGAGTTACGAGGAAGACTCATAGGCTTGAATGAGAAGATGAGTTTTCAGGGCATATTTGAGGCCTTGGAGAGACTAGTGAATCTAATAGAACATGGTAGTGCATTACACAGGTAGCGTGCTGCACTGGAGAAACCTTAGAGTTGGGAGTGCGGTGTGAGGATTAGTGTGGAAGTGAGGTGGAAATCATTGGCAGTGTGGAGGGGGCGAGAGGGAGTTTGAGTTTGGATATGTTGGAGGAAGAGAAGTGGCTGAGGCCTTTGTAGGTGAGGTTCATGAGTTTGAACTTGATTTGGTAGAAGACGTTGAGCCAACTTAGCGACTTGCAGAGAAGAGCAGCTATAGAACAATGGTATGAGAGGAAAACAAGTTTAGCCACATTGAGGACAAACTGAAGTGGATAAAGGCAGGAGCGGATAGTCCTGAACAGTATTCTAGCTAAGAGATAGCAAGGGAGTGAATGAGAGTTTTGGTTGCCTCCATGGTGACAAAGGGCCAGATCTGAAGATGTTATGAAGATGGAAGTAGCAGTATTGGGAAAGGTACTGAATGTTGGGAGTGACGGAAAGTGATGTGCCAAGGATGATAGCCAGACAATGAAGTTGAGAGACAGAGGAGAGGGTAATGCTGTCAAAGTATAGGGAGAGGAGGAGACCCTTGAGTGGGATAGACAATGACTTCCATTTTACACTTATTCCGTTTCAGGAAGCACTGAGACATGCAACATGAGTTTTTCAAAAACACTTGAAAACACGAGAGAGGAGGCAAGGTTAGAAGTTAGAGGAGGAGAGGTAAATTTTTGGTATCATCAATGTACAGGTGATATTGCCAAAAGAGTTAACATTAAGATCACCGAAGGAGGGTGGTGTAGAGGAAGAAAAGCAGAGGACGAAAAGGGAAGAGGGGAGGAATGGAGTGTGAGGTGGAGATGGAAAAGGCATGGTCTGCACAGTAAGAGGTAAACCAGGAGAAGATAATGTTACAGAGACCGAAGAAGTGGAGCATTTGCAAGAGGAGAGGGTGGTCAACGGTATAGAAGGCAGCCGAGTGATCACATAGCAAGTATAGAGAAATGTTCCTTAGATGTGGCACTGAGAAGATTGTTAGTGACCTTGGTGAGGGAGTGGAAGTAGCAAGTGTGACTGAAATGAAAATAGTGTGGGCGAGGAAGGAGGTGAGATGGGAGTTTGTAAACAAACAGAAGTAGGTAGATAGGCTAGTAATTAGAGAGACATGTTAAAGGAAGGATTTTTTGAGTATAGGTGAGACAAGGGCATGTTTGAAGGAAGAGGGGAAGGCACCAGAAGAATTGGATAGGTTGAGGCAAGATGTGAGCAGTCCTCTGGAGAGAGCAGAGGAGGTGAGAGGGGATAGGTTTGAGACTTCCAGGTGGAAGGGGGAGAAAAGAGTGTGAACTTTATCCACTGAGACCAGCAGGGGAGAGAACATGGAGGGAACGCAGATGGGTAGGATGGCGGTTAAGAGAAATGCGAAAGAAGGGCAGAAAATATGTCCCCAGTGAGGGTGGTGCAAGACGAGTCTAGAGGAGATGTCGTGATGTATGGACTCAATTTTAGAGGTGAAGTGGGTGGCAATGTCAAAAACAGAGACAAGGAAGGGGAATGTGGGCAGAAGAGGGATAGGGCTTGGTGTACTAGGAGAAGATGAGACATTTAAAGTAGGATTGTTTAATGAGTGAAAGAGCAGAGCTGTAATAGGAAGAAATTAATTTGAACTTGAGGACATTTGCTTGATAGTGCATGGGAACATTTTTGTAGGTAGTGAATTCGCTGTGGATGGGGACCCTGAAGACTATTAGTGACAGTCGGGGGAAGCAGAGTTAAGTGCATTGTGTAACAAAGGGAGGCATTTATCTGACAAGATGCAGAGAAAGCATACAAGCAGAATAAAACATTGGCACAGTTATGCACCTAATTTGAGGTTAAACCAGGTAAAGACTTATGTGTAGTTTAAAGTTTGGTTAACTTACATGATTTGAAGGCTCCTTCATCTCAGCAAACAGACAGGGTGTGTCTGTTAGGGCAAACATAGCCAGTGTTGGGCGTTTCCTTTTAAAGAGAAGGTGAGTGTGTCACCTGCCCATCAAGCTAAGGCTGGGGGAGGAGTATCATATATAAAAGCTTGATTGTGTCATTTGTTCACTGAGACCAACGCTGGGGAAGCTGGCTGGTCTTGAGAGAGCTGGTCTATGTCTAGCTAGTGTTTAGGGTCTCCAAGAATTGCTGTGAAAGTCATACGGTGTCAAATACATTTTAACCATCCTGACAATAAAGCTGTATAAAAAGAAGAAGTTGTTCGCGTGTGCTTCAGCAGTAGCGGGCTCTTTCCACAAGTGGTGTCATCACCTGGCGACATTTTCTGGGGCCAAATTTTTTTATTTTATTTTTAAATTGCTCCTGTCCCCCCCCAGCTGGGCCCCCCCGAGAGCCGCTAGGCCCTAGGCAGGTGCCTAGGTTGCCTAGCGGTAAATCCGGCCCTGAGCCACCGTGCTGCCCTCATAGCAGTACTATCTTCTCAGGTGGTGGACCCACCTGAGAAAAGATGAAGGCTTCCTCATGAAAAGTACATGGAGAAGCTTTTTTTAGCAAGGACTGTAGCAGTACAAGTACCACAGCAATCCTTCTCCTGCAGGAAAAATTAAACGAAGAAATACTTTATTGTTTAAATACAATTTTTCCCAACAAATGGATCTGAAAGTCTAGGCTATCGGTTCCACTGCGCATGTGGGAACTGGTTAGCTGCATGACACAAGCCTTTATCCCTGGAGACTGGCTCTGTGAAGCCTGATAAGCCTGATAGCCTGATAAGTCCTGGGGGCCACTGAGCATTTGTAAACACAATGTGTTTTCTAAGAAAGGGATCTACTAGCGTTGATAATCCTACAAAGAGGTTTTGGAGGCAGGGCCGGTGCTAGGGTCCTCGGCGCTCTAGGCAGAATGTCAAAATCCGCGCCCCCCGCCTTTCCTTACCTTAACTTGGCTCTTAACGTACCTCAGTGACACTGTCGGGATGATGATGTCACGCCCGACAGTCAGTGAGTGGTGGAGAGGAGATGGAGCGCCCCATCAGCTGTTGGAGGGGAGGGAGGCGGTTGTGATCCATAGCCACTCCCCCCTCCCTGTGGATCTATCTGAAGCTGTGCGGCGGCCGTGGAAGGTATGCTCAGCGGTCGCCGCACAGTTTTAAAGTACCATAATAAAAGCATTTTAATTCTGTGGCGCCCACCAGAGTCCGGCACCCTAGGCAACTGCCTAACCTTGCCTTAATAGGAGCGCCGGGCCTGTTTGGAGGTCTGATCAACCAACAGGTATTCATAACAGATAACATCCCTGTTACCTGTTTTTACTAAATAGGCCTAAGAATATGTAAATGTATAATTCCACAGATACTATCAATTCACTTTCACTAAAAATGATCATCTTAGCACATTTGTATAATTTTTAAAGTGTATAGGCCTTTTTTGGGGGGAGCAGTAAGAAACTATAAAATTACTACTTTTCTGTGCTGCTTTCTGTAAAAAAAAAAAAGAGTGGCATACTCCCATTTGCACCCTTCAAACAACACAAATCAGTACTAGAAACAATGCTTGAGGTGGAAAGATATATTGCATTCCATTAACTGACACTTTTGGGAGCAAATGAAATAAAACATTTTATAAGAGGCACAAACGTTAAAGAAATAGAGACTGTTGTAGGGAGAGGTGGTGTTAGGTCTGATAAAGTATGAAAGAAGCATGGTTTAGGATGATTTTTTTGTTTGTTAATTTAGTGTTCATACACTTGCAATATATATGTAACACTTCAGAATAGGCAGTGATTATTGGCCAAATAAGACTGTGTACAAAGAAATAAAATATCAAACTCTGAAAACTTGACAAATGGTCTATGTGCCACAGGGATTGTTAATCCAGCTCAAAAGTTGGTAAAGTAAAATATAAATGAATAGTGGTTAGTTTTTATAGGAGTCCGGGTAATGTAATCAAAATAATATGAAACATTATATTGTCTTCTACCTAACATACTATATTTATCATTGATTGGTCTATCAAACACAATGTGACAAATGTAAATATTGACAGAGTTTTGTGCTCAAAATGTAACTCAGACGGGGTCGTATATTGAATTATGTGCACCTACATGATTTTGACCAAAATGCCATTTATTCTGTACCCTGTTTTCTTCTTGTCCTTTAACCTGTTAAAGTAATATCTTTTCTGGAGATGAAATATTCTTTTAATTCCATGGATAGCAGAAAAAATAATATTTTTAATTCCCACATTACTTTCCAAATGGCACTATTTTATGTTCCTTTTTAAGGAAGTCTGTGCAGCAAAGGGCTTGTCAGTACCTGACATCCTCATACTAATGATAATAATAGTACAAAGCTAATAAAGAGTACGTAATAGCTGTGTTGTTCATGTTACAACAAGACTGCCGCCTAATATGTAATTTGCTCTTTATTCCTGTGACCCAGCCCACACATTATCTATCTGTCTCAGAGTGTGCTGTCTGGAAAAAATCAACTCTGCATTACACGTGTTTGCCATGAAATCGCACATGCTTGGTTTGGGTTGGCCATTGGCGCACGTGATTGGACAGAAGAATGGATAAGTGAAGGATTCGCGACACATCTAGAAGATGTATTCTCATCAAAAGTTCAGAAGGTAATATTTTAAAATGTCTGAACCAGTTCAGTTCTTATACATTACAAAGAAAATTACAGTAACAGTTTTTTGCAACATATCCCATGTCCCTGCTATAAAATAGCATAGCCTCAAGACCAAACAATGAGAGATTAAACCAGATCATTTTTTAGAATTTCCTTTTTGCCTTCAGAAGCCACTGTTTCGGCATCTACAGCCAATTATATATACAGAACTTATGGTTAATAGCACAGATGCAGCCATATATGTACAATGTAAAATCCATCTTGCATACTGCTGTTTTAATTTTGTTAAATCTCGTTGGTGCCAGAAATGAATCAATGGTTATTTTGGTGTAAGATTTACAGTGAGCCCATACAGAACAAACATTATGGTTGGTGTCAGGTGGAATAAAAAAAAAAATCATTCTGTTTATTATGGCTTTACTGTATTTTAACTATAGTTGAAGGCTTTTTGGTTTCTTTTGTCATAATTCACCCCACCCTTAATTGCTGCTCTATATGGGTGTTTTATGCTTTGAAAGATTTCCAATAAAGAAAGAGAAATGAAATGTACAACCACACTGACTAGTAATGTAGTTATTTCACAAAAACATTGAGTAATAGTCGTCACCTCTGTCCTGTAATCCAAAAAAATAGCAGTAAATATCCTAAAAAAATATTTTGGAATTATAATCACATTCAATTGGATAGTGGATTTCGTAAATCATTGATACTATAGAAAACTACAGATCTGGACATCTCATATTTTAATATTTCTCTAATGTTTTTGTTTTTTTTTGTGCTATGTTTTAAGGGAATTGCTAACATTATTTTAAATTTGGAAATAAAAGTTAATAAGTGTTATCTGTTCGGTTTTCCCATGGAGTACACCCTAGCACAGTTACTGTTCTTCTCAGCCCAGAGTTCCAATAAATTAAGATTTATTTACATCTCAGTCCGATCTGCCTTATTCACATTACCGTAACTGATATCTTTCTATCACTCTGTCTATCTATCTATTATCTATATATATATATATATCTATTAATTACAATCACTGAATTCTAAATCTCAGAAGGATCACATTTCAAAAAATGTCAGAGACAGAATTCATTTTTTCTAGCAAAAATTATATGCTTCATGAGTAAATATATAGTGCCTTCCAGTTATACTAAAACAGTGAATGTCTGATGAATTCTTTAGTTTTGTTGGCAGTGTGTTTTTGGTCAATGACTTGCTCCAGGATAAAACTTTAGCTAATACTTCTGTAGGCCTTTTCTTTTCCATAGACATGCAAGATATTCAGGAGGAAGATATGCAGGCCTAAGCTTTTGCACTGCCACAAGGATTAAAGCTATTCATGCTGTACAATTAAAGATGTTTTCCCAGTCATGTGACAGTTGGGTGGGCATAGTTTACTTTGTCCTCATACAACCACCCAGTCCGCATAAAAAAAAAAGATCAATTCATGTCGTATAACCAACATTGTGGATTGATATATGTTTAAAAAATGGTCTTTTATGGTAATTTAAATATATACATTTATATACTGTCCACAAATGGGGATATATCCTTTAAATATACAAGTATAACTTTCTTTTATCATGACAACCAGCAATAGATTTGTCCTAGATCTTCTAATCAAATACGGTAGACTCAACATTTTCTATGCTTAATTGTGGTTAGCATAGAGGAATGTATATGCTAAACCACGTCTACATATATATGCACCCTGGTGACCATAATATTCCATCCTTGTGTGCTTTCGTCTTCCCCTCTGTACATTGTGTAACTACAAATGACAGGCCGCTATCCAGTGGTTTTGCTGGTTTTTGGAACTTACAGCTCCCAGGCACAGCATTGTGAAACAGTGCTATTACAGTAGCCAGTGCTGCATGGGATTTACTATACAGTGCCTGTGTCACTCTGGTAGCTGTAATCACTGGGAACCTGTTCTAATGGTTCCCAGGAAACACAATAGAAAGGATGAGAAAATAAAGAACATTGTCTTCAATCAATATTGCGTTGATTTGGACGTGGAGAGGTATGCAGGAGATGAGAAAAGAGATGAAGGAGAGTAGATGATGGTTAGAGAGTGGTAAGGGAAAGTTGGAGAAGTGAGAGAAGCACATTAATGGGAGAAGACAAGGTCAAGGGTGTGACCAAGACAGTGGGTGGGGGAAGAGGTCCATTGTTAGAGGCCAAAGGAAGAAGAAAGGGCAAGAAGTTTGATGGACGTTGGGCCTGTGGGGTTGTCGATGGGGATGTTAAAGTCATATAACAAAAAGACATATGTTACAAGCGCTTGCATGTGTCCACAGTAAGATCTTGATATTTTTGAATGGAGATGTATGTATCACTCAATACACAAAATCTAAATAAGCTCAAAAAACACAAAACATAGTGTGGACCATATGGATGCAAGAAATGAACTGTAGGAAAAGGTCAACCAGTCAGTAAGAAGGAGGTTAAATCCAAATTCATCACCCGTGTAGAGAACAGGTGGTATTGGGATCTTATCCCCCATTGGATGTATGCTTACAGAAATAAAACTTGTAATAGGCACATCAATAAGCTTGTCTCAAGGAGAAAGATCATTCCTCCATTATAAACAGCTCTCACGATTTGAAAGAGAAGGAAAAAATATCTGTGGTGCATTACCTTTTATTAAAACAATGAAAATAAAACTACATTCATGCACTTTGAACACAAAGCAAGTGCAATCCTTAAAAAGTGACAATAAAATAACAAAAAGTCGGCAGTCATAGGCATATCTCAAAGAAGGTCGGTGGCACACCCGGGATATTCACCTCTTCCAATATGTCCTGTGTAGTACTTCGGGGTCACAGGTAACAAATAGAACAATTCACTGACGCGTTTCAATTCAATGCAGACTTTTTCAAGGCTAATGTGATGTCCCACAAGCACCGATATTTATACGCCATAGGAGACAGTCCGATACTCTTACTTCCGGATGTTAAAGTCACCTATAATGATGAAGAGAGCTCTAAGGAGAGGTTGTAGAGAAGCCAAGCACCAAAATTATCAAGAAATTGGGAAGTAGGACCAGTTTGGCCGTAGATAGCTGAGACACGGAGATGGATGAGGTAGATGAGACAGATTGAGTGGTCTTCAAAGGAGGATAATGAAAAGGAGGGATCAGTGAAGATGACACTAAAAGTACAATTGGGGGAATAGGAGGATACCAACCCCACCGCCTGGATAGTCATTAGGTCTGAAGGAGTTGGTGGAAGAAAGGCCTCCCTAGGGGAGTGCAGAGGGGGAAGCAGTATCTGTGGAAGAAAGCCAGGTTTCTGTGATGGCAAGAAGGTTAAGAGAGTTGGAGATGATAGAGGGCAGAATGTTGCGGATGGATCTGTAAATCCAAAGAACAGGAGAAAGGGAGAGAGAGGGAAGTGGGAATGTATGGATGATATTGGCGGGGTTGCTGGTGTGTTGAAGTGGGCTGGATCTGGGACAGAGATAAGTGCAACAGGCGAGGATGGGTATTGAACGGGAGCAAGGAGACATGGCGAGACTAAGGGAGTAGGGAGAGGAAGCAAAGAAGGGGAGAGGATGGACTAGCAAATAAGTGGGTGAAGGGTGCAGGGGTACTAGGAAGGGGATCAGGGGGAAAGAAGAAATACAGAAATGTGTATGTAACTGACTGACGTGTTTGACTGACAGACCCGTATAACTGGCTGACCGACGCGTGTGAAACTGACTGACCAACGCCTGTGATTGACTGTTGTGTGTGTAACTGATGGACTGACGTATATGTAACAGAATAGTAATCCAAATGATGACCAGTGGCAGTGTAATCAACAATGCAATTAGTGGTAAAACAACAGCAAGGCAACACCATGGTAAAGCAATTTTCTGGTAGATCAGAACAATAATAGAGGTAAGAGCAAGACAGTGAAGGTGGCTAAGTGGTTAGCACTCTGTCTCACAGCGCTGTGGTCATGAGTTCAATTCCCGACCATGTTCTTATCTGTGTGGAGTTTCTATGTTCTCCCTGTGTTTGCGTGGTTTTCCTCCGGGTGCTCCGGTTTTCTCCCACACTCCAAAAACATACTATTAGGTTAATTGGCTGCTATCAAAATTGACCCTAGTCTCTCTCTCCCTCTCTCTCTGTCTGTCTGTGTGTGTATGTTAAAGAATTTAGACTGTAAGCTCCAATGGGGCAGGGACTGATGTGAATGAGTTCTCTGTACAGCGCTGCAGAATCAGTGGCGCTATAGAAATAAATGATGATGATGACAGTGAGATAAATAAAGAAAGATATAATTATGTATATGTAATAGGGGTGGAAACTGGGAACTAAATTAATGGTGAGGGTGGGTGATAATCATTTAATAGTGGGTGAGAAATATAAGTTTATTTATGGTTGGCATTTTTTTTTGATGATGTGGACTATTTCATTTAATAGTCAATCATAATAATGGGTATTAATTTAAGGTGGTGTGAAGGCATTATTTAATGCTACAGTGGTTTGTGGGCTGTTGATTTAATGTGGGGCATTTAGAGAGAAGGAGAGCTATTTATTAATTGTGAATACTAATTATTTAATATTGGGGCTGTTTGGGAGGTAATAGATGTATTTATTAAATGTGAGTACCATTTATTTAATGTCAGGGCATGTACGTGGGGAGGTTGGTCTGTCTATTAATTCTGAATGCTTTTCATTTAATGTCTGCACTGGTTTCAGGTAGGAAGGCCTAATTATTAAATGTAGGTGCCATTGATTTAAGGTTGGGGAAGGGAGACCTAAATGGTTTACTCATTACTACACTTTCTATATTTAATGTACCTATCCCATTTTCCAAACAGGGACCCAACTTTTCATGATCCGAGCAGTATCTCAGCCTATGACACAGGCAGCAACAGCTAATGGAAATCTCAAGAACAGGTAGGAGAGCCAACTGTTCTGATTCTGGTGTGGATTACAATTTTGTGTGACTGTTCCACTCAGTCAGGATTTTGTTTGACTGTAAGGACAGTTAGGATGTTTGTCCTGCTTCATACTGCATTGCTTGTTATGGGTGAACTGTGTGCACTACTGTTAGATGCAAGCAGCTCACCCTTAATAAGCACTACAGTGTGAAGTGGAACAGTCACATTCCTCACAACTATCCTTACAGTCCAAACAAAATCCTGACTGAGTGGGACAGTCGCACAAAATTGAGACTGTCCCACCAGAATGAGGACAGCTGGCTACCAATGCCCTTGTATTGGAAGGGGATGAGAAGAGTTGGAGAACAATGTAGCACTGTCTCAAGTGATAGCTACACCCCTTGCATACACTCTGGCAGCATGCCATAGAAACCTCCCTCTATAAATCCTGCGTTTGCCCCTGAGTGGATGAGAGTTGCTGTAATTTCTGTACATACCTTTGGATGAAAGAGGAGAAAGATGTTTATCTGTTATGTCGTTTAACTGTGCATTTTCTAACACTTTGTGAGAAAAGCCACTTAGTGTAGAAACCCCATCATGTCCACACCCAACACGTCAACATTTTACATTTTTAGATAATATCTGAACCACTTCAATAGCTGTGAGATTGGTAACAAGAACATTTGATGCAGGGAAATAACAGGAGAGATTATGTTGGGTCTGTTTTATTTGTGACTCAGCTGGACTATTTCTATGTTGTAGATGCTTGCCAAAAACAAACAAATTATGTGGCTTTGTCATAGACATTCATATATATTGAATAGCAAATCTATTTTTAACAGAACTTTTTTGATGTTTTAATAACTTTACACTTGGAAGCTCTAATGTGACTCATGTCTGGTAATGGCATAGGTATGCATGTACAGCAGCTTATCTTCTAGTCTTTACACTGTTATGACATTGGCGACACTATAAATGTTTCAGTCTGATTATATTGAATTTAATATTCATTTAACGTCTAGGACTCCTATAACATTTGACGTCACTACTACTTTAACTGAGGTACTGTCAATTTAATGTAACTTGTTAATTCAATATTTTTTTCTTTCATACCCTCCGTTCTTTTGGGTCTTATATTGCTGATTACAGACACCAATCTATACCCTAAATATATCATGACTTTTGTCACTCTAATTTTTAATTTCAATAAATATCTTCTAAATTAAGCATGTTAGGGAAGACAACCAATGTTGCATACCAACTGATAAACTTCATTCTCTCACTTCCAGTGAAATTCCCAACATGATTTCTAATCACAAGATCATGTGACACGTATGTGCAGTTTTGTAGGATCAAGTCTACTGTGAGAAAACTATATATCTAGTCCACAAGCTAGTCATTTGCGAATGACAGGCACCACTCTACGTATTGGCTCTGCCCTGCTTCTCCTGTATTATAAAAGTACAAGTGAAATTTGAATGGAGCGGAGTTCCCTACGAAGATGTCCATACAAATGGGGCCTGATTCAACAAGGCACATAACTGCCGATTTTGAGCGTATTGTACGCAAAATCACTCTACACATGCCTAGAACTGGGACAAACGCTAGTAAATGCAGCCCTGTCCACATCGTCCTCGAACGCAAAGGACACTTACTTCAGCATACCATTTCGGAGAGTGAACAGAGTGGGGAAGGGGCTTTTTGCCGTAGTCACTTTACAGTAGGAGCGTGCCAAACTCAAGCACACGCAGCCGCATCCGAATCAACGTCTGAGTGTCTCAAAGTTACTTGTTTTTCTACTGTATCACTTGCTCTAGCTATAGGGATAGACTAAGTCCTGAGCAGTAGTGATGACAGTGTCATAGGCATGCTATAACATGTGTTTGCAATCAGGAGCAACAGTACAAAAATGTATTATGTTCAGTAGACATTAACAGCATATTAATAAATGTATTTCATTTAATAAGTGGCATTAATTATATATATTTTGCTTTCTATGCATTCTTTGACAAAATTATAATCCACATAAAAATCAATCTCGTATATATTTTGTCAAACAGCATAAAAAAATGGAAAAAACACTGCTTGCTGTAGGATACAGAATGGATTACAGGCCAGAAGCACATCTGTAGGCTGTCCTCATCTTTAAACTCAAGTGTTATCTGAGAGCACCATCACCACACTATCCCATATTTAGCAACAACATGGAAATGCTCCATCCCTTTTCTCTTTTAACTTCACAAATTGTTTCCATTATACTTTACCGTGGTATTGTGTGCTAAAAATACAAAATGTGATATTGTTGTCTCTGGTTTTAATTGTAATGGCAGGAAATGTAGATTTAAGTGATTGTATTTGCACAAAGGGGCAAAATGTCATCATACAGTTTGCAAGGAATGAAAACAAATAGGCAATTTATTTAAATTCAGAACGTGTAACTAAAATTGTGAATCCCCTGTTTTGTTTTTCCATGCTCAAAAGCAGAGGTCATGTTAACTGCTTAGTTTAGAAAAGAGGCAGTCAATTAAGAAACCTAGGCTGCAGCTGGCCACACCAGCTGCAATATTGCAATCAATATTGGTGGTTTTGCCTCATATTGCAATATTTGTGTTCCACAAATTAGTTCAATGCCCTTTAATAATGACATCAAAATCACTTGGATCATTGTTGGGCATGTTGGTAAGTGGTGACTGCTATTGACTTGTCTGTATATGTGGTTAACTTCTGACTGCATTAACAGTCCCCGATGATGCACAAAGTATTCTGGGGAGCCAAACATATAGAGCTAATCCAATTTGGCCATATATGTGTCTGGCTTGATTTGCCTTTGTATAGCCAGTTTTACATTATCTTGTACAATTTGTTTCAACTGCACCATTAGTTGAGTATTTCTGTCTAATGTATCTTTGGTTTATTTTCACTAACAGTGAACTAAGGCAGTGAGGTATAGACAATCATTTGCATATAGCTGGTATCATGAGGAGGGGCAAACGCAGAATTTCTAGAGGGGGTTTCCACGCCATGCCACCAGACTGGGTATGACCAGCATGGTGTACCTATAGTTTATAGGCTGCTCTCCAACCACTTCCCATCCCCTTCAAGTAGATGGCAATGCTCTGTGCACTACTGTTACATTTACGCAGCTCCACCCCTTTATGAGCAGAGCAATGTGACTTGTGACATATCTTCTTCATACTTGTCCCTGCAGATGGGAGACAGTAACCCAAAATCTGGACTGTCGCACCAGAAGCAGGACAGTTGGCAGACTGTCCTGTTCTCTCCTACCTGTTCTTGAAGCTTTCACTGCTTGCTGCTGTTCGTATTTTGTCTGGATCCTTGAATGTTGAGGTCCTGTTTGGATAAAGTATAGGTACATGAAATATGGAAAGCCTAGCAATGAGTGAACATTCTAAGCCTCCCTCCCCTAACCAGCACTAAATAAAAAACACCCATGTTTAATAATTAGGTTTCCCTTCCTGTCGCCTGCCCCAACATTAAATTACTAGAATTCACATTTAATAAATAAATCTATATCCCCCCCCAACCAGCCCCAACATTAAATTAATAGTACCCACATTTAATTAATAAACCTATTTACTCCCAAACTGCCCAGAATTTAAATAATTATAAGTCTTCACATTTAAAAAATGGCCCTCCTTCTCTCCAACCTCAGTCCAATGTTCAATTAATACCCCCCAAAACACCCCAGCATTACATTCTTACTCCCATTACCCCGCTTTAAATTAATAAGCCCCAATATAAACCCAGTATCAAATTATATGTTCCCCACCATGAAATAAATAGCCCCCACCCACCATTAAATGATTAGCCCCAGGATCATTTAATAATTGTTTTGAGTAATAAGCACTTTTCCAAGAAAGTGTTTTGCTAATATCCTATATCTAAGTTCTGGATACCAACCTAGGTCATATAAAGTGTTAAAACATTAAGAGATCAGTAATTTGTGAAAGTTCATAAGATAATTTACCTTTGCATGAATTCTGCCTGCAGGGTGTAAGGCATGCTATTCTAGGCTTTTTGTTTTACCTTGTTTGCTAAAACAGAGTGTGGATTATTAAACTTTTTTGAACTATTAAACTAATCCCACTATCTGCACTACATTAAAAGCAACTTACCACCCTCCCACCACACTTTCACTTATATTGAGAGACACTTCTCCCCCCAACACTTACCTTCATGCGGTAGCATGCTGCCAGTGCTGATTACAGTTTTCATATATGCAGTCAGTGCCAGGGGACAGATGTGCGGGTGCACACAGCAGTGGAGAACGGGATCTGTACGATCAGCGGTCATCTGCTGTCAGGTTGCTGATCCTGGCGGGAGGGCCCAGTCACCAGGAAGTATACTGTGCCCCAGCCTGGGTCATGAAGCACCACATTTCTAGGCCTGGAGGAGGGTTTCTTGGCAACTGGAACCCTCCCTAAGTGCGCGCCTGATGAGAGATGTATTGCTTTACATCGTCCAAGAATGTTTTCAAAACAGCACAGTCACATAGCTATATCAATTAATAAAATATTTATCACAACATTTAGTAATAAATCCTGGGAGAGCTATATTTAATTTAGTAGACTTTTCAGTTTGATTGAAATCAGCTTTGCTACACATCCATTGACGTTTGATAACTTGTAAGTTGTATAAACTAATCACAGATTAAAAATTGATCCTAGTCTCTCTCTCTCTCTCTCTCTCTCTGTCTGTGTGTGTGTGTGTGTGTGTGTGTGTGTGTGTGTGTGTGTGTGTGTGTGTGTTAGGGAATTTAAACTGTAAGCTCCAATGGGGCAGGGACTGATGTGAATGAGTTCTCTGTATAGCGCTGCAGAATTTGTGGCGCTATATAAATAAATGATGATGATGGTTTGTTTGCACTTTAAAATGGATTAGCGGAAAAATAAACATGTGAAATCCACAAATTTAAACTACATGTGATCTTTGTTTTTACTAGTCTGCTTTATACTGATAATTTATAGGAAAATTGGATTTATCAAAAGGAAGAAATTGTTTTGAAGCAGCCCAAGTTTCCCTATGTGTTACATGCTCCTCTTAAATGAAAATAAAGAGCTAAGTAGAAATCCATATTTGTAAGTATAAAACTGACACTGATTGTTTCATTAAACAGCTGTCACAAGAAGAGTCCAGAGAACAGCAAGATTTAAAAGCACTTCTTCGATGGCATCGTCTTAGTGATGAGCTCAGGAATTCCAAGGAGGAACTGCAAATACTTAGGTATATACATTATGGGGTTTTTTGAGGTCCTGGTTGTATTTTTCTTTGCAGGTGGCATCGCTTAGATTACACCACCATCACTGAGGCGTACTGTGCCAACTTTGAATGTCTATTTAGCAATATTCTAAACTGGTTATTATATAAACCAAGGAAAATATGATTAGCAGTTTATTACATATTTAATAGAGAGCATACTTAATTTTGAAAAATGCTCCAACTTTTACATAAACACAACTGAAGTTGTATAAAGTAGACAACACTTTACTATGAAGAGTATCCAGCTAAAAAAATAGTTTTTATTAAAACAGAGGGTTCCCATGCGTTGTCTGAGAACTTAGTACTGTTGAAGCTTCCAAGCCTTTTCTACTCTTACCTACAATGTGTCCAGGAGGGCCAATGTGGATGGGTGAGTTCTCTCAAACTGCAAAGGCTGCAACATGGAAACCCCCCTAAGTGCGTGCCTGATGAGAGATGTAGCAACATCTGTATAGTTTGATAAGGCCTTATAGTTTGGGGGAGTGTGGTGTAAAAAAAATATTTTTCACTGAAATGATCATTTACACAACATATCTTGGTGCGATATTAGACATATGCTGCAAGTACTTTTATCCTATTATAAATCTACCACATACGATTTATATATTTCATAAATAAAATGTGGTGTTGCTTTTAATATGCCTGACTGCTTGTGCATGTTATTTGAGGTTGAGTGCAAATTATATAACTATGATTGATAAACAATAGTTCTGTTTTTCTTACATAGTTTCCAACAAACCTTTTATTTCATGTAGTCTCTTTTTCTTATTGTTAATGTTCTGTGATGCTTGCAGATGTCACCTATATCATGAGAATATGTGAAAAGGATAGGTCAAAATGTAGCCAAACTGAGCATCAAAAAAGCACAGAGTAGGGATGTGAGAGTTCAAACTGTTGAGGCAAGTTTGTGATTTTAAATGCACTACTATATGAAATGTCATCAAATGTGTTACAATAAGATTGAAGATAGAAACCTGTCAAAAACCTGAAAATTTTCATTCTGTGCAGCCATTGTTGTTTTAAACCAAACTACTTTTCTTTTCCAAGAATAAGCATGACGGAGTTTGTCAGTGTTGAAGGCAAAAGTATCAGCTGATTTGTACTTGTATTCATTTTATACAGTGCATTTTTAAATGTGTGAATATTGGTGAAGAATTGTATTTTTTGTCAATTCCAAGTGCTACTGGTAAGAAAAAACAGCTTCAAATACTTGGTTCACAAACAAAAGTTCTTCGTTTGAAGTTTTTCATACTTGCTTCATTTTGTAACCGCAGACAGAGAGGAACGTAAGAACAGAACTGGCAGCCTAAAAGAAATCAATGGGATGTACAAAACAAGATCCCAGGCAGTCTTCGTAAAAGCAGATGCTATCTATCTCTTCTTTCTGGCAAATCTTGGTAAGATAGGTGCCAGAGACCCAAGAACAGTGGACTTACCCGCCTACACCCCCCACTTCCCCAATACCCAAAACTAGAGCATATACTTAGAGAGTGGAGGAAGGAAAGGGAATGCACCTCCCAAGCACACAGATTAATTCCGGAATGCCGCCTACTCCTTTGTTCTGCTCAGTAACCACTACCATACCCTGCCTGCCGGCCAGTTTCCTCTCTCAGGTTACTCACTGTACCACTCTCAGGATTAGAAAGAAGAAAATACATATTGTTCTGTAAACCACACCCTGCTCTCTCTCAGGCTTTGTGTTCTTCCATGCGATGGTGTGAATCTGGGGGGGGGGCAACCTGACACCAAGTGGAAAGCTAAATGTAGCATATTGAACTGAGCAATGTTTTGCCACCTATAGTAACATACAGTGATGAATGGGACAGGTCAAATGCAGGCAGCGTCATACTGGTGTGAAGTGTGTGTGCAGGGAGTCGATATTAGAGCCACAATAGGAAAAAGCTTATCACCTGCTAGCATACAACAGCTGCATTTACCTTTTTTGTAAGGACTAAAGAATAACAATCACATTTCACTTATCTAGAGATTGGTCTCCTCTTTTTTTCATCCCTTTCGAGAGAATTTGAGAATGTGAATGAAATAAGTTCTAATGTTTAACCCTTTATGACCCTTAAATGTCAACAGCAAACCAACACATGCCTTTTTTTATGACCTCTATGCACTATGCCTATCACCCCCCCTAAAGCCCCCCCCCCCCCCCTCCTCCCCCCCTCCCTTCTGCTGTCTTGGTGTTTTATTGTTCTGTCATAATAACTGGTAGTTTTCACAAGAAGTTATTGGGGGATTTCTCCCAGAAAATCCTGGGAGTGGTTGAGACAGGAAGTCTGCCAATAATAAATTCTGCAGTGCCTGAGGCTCAAGCTGTTTGTGAGACTTGTGTTTTACAGCTCTTGATTTTCCTGATAATGCTGTGAAGAAACACAACCTTATGTGAGACAAAGCCGACATAGCTGTGGCATTTAAGGAAAAACAATACTGCATTGACGGCGGTATTATTTTTCTGATCTTTGCTATAAAAATAGAGAGATATATTTACAGCTGCCAGTTTATTTCAAAAAGGATATCTAAGGTCATTATGATGTTTATATTATAAATGTTGTGCTACTTTCCCTATACAGAGAATTCTAGAATTAAACTTATGAGTACGTTTTACAGTCAGCCAGGAGCTTGTTTCCCCCATATTTGCTTTTTTTATATAAATGTGAGTGGGAGCTGCCATATTTATTGCCTTTCTATAGACATTACTCTCAAAACCATGAAACGAATGGCATTAAACATTTCATGAGAAAATGAATTGGGCGCCACAATAGGAAGTATTTTGGCTTCTTCCCATGATAAATGCTTCTATCATATGCCTACTTTAATTATATTTTTCTGTTAGAGTTGTTAAAATGTGTAAATGCCCATATCAATTTTTATGATTGTTTTACTAGGTAAAGTACAACTGGCCTTCTCACATTGTGCAGTTCAAATTGGTTGTTGAAATAGACCATTGCGCAGAGTTGCTCGTTTCAGCGATACAATTTTTGAGGTCCACTTTTGATTCGCCATTCTGCACCATATTTATAAATTCACATTTTTGCAGATTTTATAGTCTATACAGCTGAGAAAACATTGGTCATTTCATTGTGCTCTGTAGTAGGTTTTAAATTTTAGGCAGAATAAAATAAGGACAATTCCGCACAGAACACTTAATGCTAATTTCTCATGAAGAAATTTTGCAGCCAAATGATGCATATATTGTGCAGAACAGTTTTGACCATTTCACAGTTTCCTACCAGCTATCATAGGTTTAAAGCAACACATTGCAAAGGCTTAAGTATATCTCCACAGTTATTCCGTGTTTTGCAGCAATACTACAGTACTAACAAAAAGATAAATGACTCATTTATATCATGTTTATAGATACATGTTCATCTGTATTTGTTTTGTTTATTTGCACATCATGCTGATAAGAAAGTGGTGTACTGTTTTGGTCACTTATTTATTTTGAGCAATTGTAAAATTGAGGCAGCACATCAAGTTGAATTGGGGAGAAAGGCTACAAATGACTTTCATACTTTTATAGCAGCAAATATAGGGACATATTTTTTAATTAACAAGGTTTTACTTACCTGATTTCACTAACCTTTAAACTTCCTTTCTCTCCAGTCACTATGACAACGTTGCTTTGCGCATGCGTGACCTAAGAGACATATTAGCGATAGTGACCGGAATGGAGAGCAGGTAAGCTGCGGTGAGCGATCCAAAGCTCCCTCTACCACAATGCTCTAGGCTAACGCCATCTTCAGTTGACATTAGCTATTGCTGGCAAATCTGTGATTTTCGGAACTTGTTAAATCACTTCAAAAATGCAGTTCCCATAGAAATGGAGACTGGTTTTGCATACGAAGTAAGTGGGACAATAGCAGATAGATCATTTAGTTATGAATAACTTTAAAACCTTTTGAAATAACTTCAAAACATTTTACTGTTATCCCCTGAATTCTGCTGTTTTGGGGGGATTTTAGCCTAAAAGCAGCCTCTGACTGGCCTGCCGGACAGCCGGGCTAACCACCAGTAGGCCCCGCCGCGATTAAGCTCTGCCCCCTCCGTTGTTAGGGCGGAGCTTACAGAATAGGTGACTCCAGACCAACCAAGACGGCGACGGGGAGACTTTGTGTAAGCACACTACCGCGCAGGTGCAGAGAGCCCAGACGCTACTCTACCTGTGTGATAGTGTGTCTTTAAGGTTAAGCAGGGGAGGAGGAGTTCGGAATCCTGTAATCCAGCCCAGAGGAGCATGAAGAAAGGACGCTGGAGCTTTGCACAGGTAAGTAAGTGCGCTCCAAGCCAGCCTGTCATATTTTATTTTATTTTCATTATTATTATTTTTTTTTCCCCGAAATCTTTATTGGTCATTTATTTATTTCAAATGTATGAATAGATGTTCCCCCTAGATATTTTTAAATAACTTTTTGATTAATTGTCCCCGACAGATGTATACGCCAGGTGTGTATTTTATATGTGGACACATGATTTTATTTGTTATATGTGGGCACATGATTTCATTTGTATGTCATTTTTTTTTTTTTACAAATCAATGAGCAGAGAAGAATAAGGGACATGAAAGAGGAAACTAGTCAGAGGGATGAAAGAGGGATAAGGGGACAGGTCAGCATGGCACAGTGTATATATACGGTGTCCAGGTCAGCATGACACAGTGTATAGGGTGTCCAGGTCAGCATGGCAAAGTGAGAAGGGGGCCAGGTCAGCATGGCACAGTGTATAGGGTGTCCAGGTCAGCATGACACAGTGTATAGGGTGTCCAGGTCAGCATGACACAGTGTATAGGGTGTCCAGGTCAGCATGACACAGTGTATAGGGTGTCCAGGTCAGCATGACACAGTGTATAGGGTGTCCAGTTCAGCATGGCAGAGTGTGAAGGGAGGCCAGGTCAGCATGGCACAGGGTGAAGGGAGGCCAGGAGCAAAAGCAGCATGGTGGGCGCCGTGCGATCATAAGTAGGCACAGCATGGTGATTAAGGGGCACAGTAGTGTGTGTGATGGCACAGCGGGCTTGTGGCAATGTAATGTGTGTGTGGTAGGTGGTGGCTAAGTATTAATTGTGGGTCCTATTGATTTAACGCCGGGGCTGGTTGGAATTTTTCTCAATGTACCCATTATTTTTTCTAAATAGGGCCCCTAAAATTCCAGGAAACAGACAAGCCACAACTAAAGAAACCAGCAGCCACAGGTGGTAAAAGTGACAACAACAGGTAGGACAGTCTGTCAAATGTTCTGAGTCTAGTACAGGCTTGGCTAACCTGTGGCACTCCAGGTGTTGTGAAACTACAGCATACCCTTCCAGCAATACGCTGCTATAAATTGGCAAAGCATGCTGGGGTTTGTAGTTTCACAACACCTGGAGTGCCACAGGTTAGCCAAGACTGGTCTAGTTGGACAATCCCGATTTTTGGTGACTGTTCTGCCAATCTAAGGGGCAGGTCAAGACTGTGTACTCTTTATACACATTGCATTCTTTATATACTACTCTATGGTGCGAGCTGTCCTTCGTGGGCTGACCACTCCCCCTCTAGTGTCAGGTCCCGTCTCTATGATGGCTGGCCACACCCCCTCTGGTGGGCCCTTAGCGTTGCAAACTAAAAAACAAATAAGATAGCGCAATACACAAAACGGCACAGTAATTTAATACTCTCATAACACCAATGAAAATCTATATCACCATGAGCATAAATATGCATACAAAAATTACATTACACACTAGATTGCTAATGAACAGTCATAAGTGCATATTACACATGAAATAGATAATTCAACTAAAAAGATGCCATTGCAGCACCTAGTACAGGAAATCCAATCGTGGATTAAAATTCACCTGGGTTCAACAACAACAGGTGTAATCAGAATAAAATAACATTGTATACACGAAAGACATATGATGGAGCCTCATAACCATATAAATGGAAGATAACAGCCTCCTTGTTGTTAGTTCCTATTATGATTTAAGGAACCTGAGCAGTGTATAGTGCTGCGGAGTTATAAACGAACCTGTATTGCCGGCACTTGTATTGTGTTTGATAACTCACACTCCTTGTTTTGGGCTCACCTATTCACCTATTCGGTGTTAGAACTTATCAGCCCGTCTGCGGCGTTGATAAAATAAAGGCAAATATCGGTAGATAACAAAAGTCATCTGATATTTCGGGTTATGCGCTATGTTTGAGCGCTCCAATACCCAGCATTGGAATATATCAGCCCGCCTGCAGTTCTCGTATGAGGTGGGGGCGTGTATTGACAGCCCGTGTAGTAAAAACACTGAACTCCGCTTGCAACTAGGAATATATCCGTATATGTTGAAAACGTATCAATAAAGACAGTTTGACTGGTAGTAAATTGGAATCCTACCCCCAGGGTATGTCGGATGGAAGCTGTCCAGATCTCCAGGTCTCCAATTCAAAATATCCAGTGTGTATGGTCTGTAGTCTGCCTGACGCGTTTCTCGGCAATGTGTTGCCGTTTCAAAATATCCAGCGTGTATGGTCTGTAGTCTGGCTGACGCGTTTCTCGGCAATGTGTTAGCGTTGCAGTCTCCCGGTGGGCCCTTCATGCCCCAGTCCGACACTGCCTAAAAGTACGTTAATAAATAGGCCACATAGCCTTTGCCCCATAAAATATTTTTGGATAGCACTTACAGCTACTTTTTTTTTTTTTATCATTCTCCTTTCAGAAAAAGTTAATTACAGATGTCTAATGTAAAGCTTGGTACAGTGACATAACTAGAAATGTGTGCCCCATAGCACAAAGTTTCTAGGGAAGTAAAGTCTACTCACTAACTTTAACAGGCCAACTGCTTGCCTCAGCTCCACCACAATTCCTGCCCGGCATAGAAATAGTAATGAGGCTATTTATTAATAGAGGACTGCAGCTGCTATTTTTGATACCTGCTGCGGTCCTAGTCTCTTTAATTGCAAATCCATTCCCCCATAGGTGTCTATGGGGACTGCGATTTTGCTTGATCCCAGGAGCTAACGGCATGTAAGGATGGTGTTAGCCCTATTACCTATGGGGAGAGCATCACATGAAAAGGATGTTTGGATCCCTCCCCTGTGGGCTTCCTGCTCTCCCCAACACAAATTCAGCCATGGCATAGAAACTTATTAACAAAGAGATGGGAATTGCGATCACGTTACTATAGATTATTTGCTGGGACATTGGAACCACTGTCCCAGCTAATTAGTTTTAATAAATTTCCACATAAATTAATTTCTTATCATTGCAATAAGAAATGAAAATTAAAGTGAGCAATTTAAGTTTGGACCCCATTCTGAGAACCACAAAAATTATTCACAATTTACCCAACATGGGTGATGTGGTATGTTATACAGAAGAATCACATGACATATTGCAAGTGTCAGACTGAAACAATGTCACTTAAATGTTGAAAGGTAAATAAAATAATAATATAACTTCAATAAAAAAAACAGAAAATCAGATATTAAAAGTACTATACCTGTTCTTAATATATCTCGCCTTGCTAAATCTTTCTGTAAAAGTTTCTATAAGACAGCTTTTTTTCTAATCTACTGCTCCTTATCAGCTTCAGGGAGTAGGGATGAAAAGAGCCATTTATTCTGGCAGTCTTTGTATTGTGAGCTTTTAAATCAATACTTGGAAATGTAATAGAATACCTGTACTCTGCGCTTTTAGTCATTGTCATGATTTGGGATTCATCCAGCTTAAAATTCTAAATCTTGTCTCCTGCTATACAGTTACGTTTTAAAACATACAAGTATATTTTCTATTTTCTTTTGTGAAAAATACATTTCAGGTTAATTATAATTGAGGCTGTAGCATTGGCTATGTTTTCATTTATTTTTGAAGATTAATTTCTTTTTTTGCCACAAGTTGTGGTTATATTGGTAAAATAAAAAGATAACTTATTGCCTGCCCAGGATAATTTTGTTAGTAATCTACTGTGATTTGTTTTGTTATAATTGATGAGCAATATTTAACTGTAGCTAGTTTGGTTATAAATTCAGATCAAATTGAAAACCTCATGCACATCAATGCTTTTGCAAATCAGTGGAGTAACCCTGACATGCCACACATCACAGCAATATTTACAGGGCGACCTGTCGATCCACTCTGAAAGCTAACATGTGTATTGAAGTTTGAGTTTTTAATTCTAATTAGAAGTGCATAGTGTGGGCCTATATAGCAGATTGCCCAATCCCTGGGCCATTCCTACCCTCCAAAGCAGCTACATGTGAAGCTCCAGCAGTAGAACTGCCACTGCTGATAATGATCCAGTGCTTGTATTGGAAGAGCCATTTTGTCCTGTTCTTCATCATAACCTGCTTTATTATTATGATCTTCATTTATTTTAATATTCAGTGAAGAATACAAACTTCCCAACATTTCCACTTTTATTACCATCCAATTTGCCCTGGAATAAATCCTAATCTACCCAAACACACCCAAATAGCGAGACTATTCCCATTTTGGTTGGAAAAATAAGTCTGTTTTGTGGTATTGATGCTTTTCTCTTTCTGTATGTGTGTGTGTGTATGTGTGTGTGTGTGTGTGTGTGTGTGTGTGTGGGCATGTGTGTATGTTTGTTAGGAAATTGAGTCTCTCTCTGTCTTTGTGTTAGGGAATTTAGACTGTAAGCTCCAATGGGGCAGGGACTGATGTGAATGAGTTCTCTGTACAGTGCTGCGTAATTAGTGGCACTATATAAATAACATGATGATGATATGCCTTATGATCCAGAAATGTTCTTAAAACAAAACTAACATGCAAGGTGTACAATTAGATGTAATTTAACATCACTAAATTTGCTCTATAATGATTATATTCTTTTGATGCATCTTTAATATGCTCCATCCCCAGGAAGTGCCTAATGTCAGACTAAACCTCTTCAATGGCAGCAGTAGAGGTGACCTAGCCAAACATTTGTATTTATGTAGGGCATATTATAAAACATAATTATTGACATCTTAGTCAAATGTACCAACCAGATAGAATGCTCTAAAATAAAAAACGGCATGTTGCTCAGTTATAACTAGCTAAAGGTACAAATAAGAGCAACCCCTGCAACATACACTATATGGACAAAAGTATTTGGCCACACTTATTAAATATTGAATTAAGGTGTTTCGATTAGACCCGTTTCCACAGGTGTATAAAATCAAGCACCTAGCCATGCAGTCTCCATGTACAAACATTTGTGGTGCAAAATAGAGCTCAGTGTCTTCGTATGGTACTATGATAGGATTCCACCTTTGCAATAAGATGGTTCGTGAAATTTCATCCCTGTTGGATATTCCATGGTCAACTGTAAGTGATATTATTAGAAAGTGTAAGCTTATAGGAACAATAGCAACTCAACCACGAAGCGGAAGACCACGTAAAATCCCAGAGTGGAGTCAATGACTGCTAAAGTGCAAGGTGCGTAAAAGTCGCCAACGCTATGCTGATTCCATAGCTGAAGAGTTCCGAACTTCCACTGGCATTAATGTAAGCACAAATACTGTTCGGCAGGAGCTTAATGGAATGGGTTTCCATGGCTGAGCAACTGCATGCAAGTCTCACATCACCAAGACCATTGTCAAGCGTTGGAGGAAGTGGTATACAGCACACAGACACTGGACTGTGGAGCAGTGGAAACGTGTTCTGTGGAGTGACGAATCACGCTTCTCTGTTTTGGCAGTCAGATGGGCGAGTCTGGGTTTGGCGGATGCTGGGAGAACGTGGCGTGCCTGGCTGCATTATGCTAACTGTGAAGTTTGGTGGAGGAGGGATAATGGTATGGGGCTGTTTTTAAAAGTTTGGGCTAGACTCCTTATCTCCAGTGAAAGGCAATCTTAATGCTTCAGCATACCAGGTCATTTTGGACAATGCTATGCTTCCAACTTTGTGGCAACAATTTGGGAAAGACCCTTTTCTATTCCAACATGGCTGTGCCTCAGTGCACAAAGCAAGGACTACAAAGACATGGTTTCAAGAGTTCGGTGTGGTAGAAGGTGACTGGCCCGCACAGAGCCCAGGCCTCAACCCCATTGAACACCTTTGAGATGAACTGGAACTGAGATTGCGAGCCAGACCTTCTCGTCCAACAACAATGCCTGGCCTCATAAATGCTCTACAGAATGAATGTGCACAAATTACCACAGAAACACTCCAACATCTTCTGGAAAACCTTCCAAGAAAAGTGGAAGCTGTTATTGCTGCAAAAGGGGCACCAACTTCGTATTAAAGTATATGTGTTTGAATACAATGTCATTACAGTCCCTGTTGGTGTAATGGTCAAGCATCTGAATTTTTTTTTGTCTATACAGTGTATAAAAACATCTGCCAGCTAGCAGCAATATCTGTTTTAAAACCTGTTGCTTAATACACAATGATAAATTCACAAATCCTACTTTTTTGTTTTATCATCATCATCATCTATTTATATAGCACCAGCAAATTCTGTAGCGCTTTACAATTGGAAACAAACCTTAATAAAACAATACTGGGTAATACATACATACTGAGAGGTAAGAGGGCCCTGCTCGCAAGCTTACAATCTATGGGACAATGGGTGTTTGAAACACAAGGGTATGTGTTACGTCATATTGCACATTGGACCAGCTAGAATGCAAATGTAAAAAGTATTGAGTGAAGAGGTGGGTTTTCAGAGAGCTCTTGAAGGTTTGAAGACTAGAGAAAAGTCTTACTGTGCGAGGGAGGGAATTCCACAAAGTGGGTGCAGCCTGAAAAAAATCCTGTAATCGGGAAAGGGAGAATGTGATGAGACTGGAAGAGAGACGCAGAATGGAGGTGTCGAGTTGGGAGATATTTTGAGACAAGTGAGGATATGTATGTCAAGGCAATTTTGTTGACGGCCTTCTATGTTAGAAGAATTTTTTGGGGGGATTCGTTGAAAAACAGGCAACCAATGTAGAGACTGACAGCAGAGTAAGAACAATTTGCAAAAAAAATAAAACTAGATGCTGCGTGCAAAATAGATTGTAGGGGTTCAAGTCTGATTTTGGGAAGACCAGTAAGGAGGGAATTGCAATAGTCGATGCGGGAGATGATGAGTGCCTGAATTAAGGTTTTTGCCGTGCCCTGTCTGAGATATCTGTGTATTCTGGAACAGGGGCGGATCTAGAAAACTGCTGTACCCCGGGCGATTTAGGCCCCACCCCCTTTCTGACACCTTAGGCTGCCGGCGGCTGCACACTATGTGCAGGTCCGCTCAGCAGTGACAGGCAGGGACAGTGTGCCATCCGGCATCTCTGATTGTATTTAAAACACAATCAGAGCAGCCGGGCAGCACACTGTCCTTGCCTGTCACTGCTGAGCGGACCTGCACATAGTGTGCAGCCGCCGGCTGCAAGTCTCTGCTAGGGGGGGGACGATTGCCCGATCGCCCCCCCCCCCCCCTCCTGGATCCGCCACTATTCTGGAAATGTTCTTTAGCTGTATGTAGCATGATTTAGATATAGAGTCGATGTGGAGAATAAACGATAGTCAAGGATTACACCTAGGCAGCAAGCTTGCGTGGTGGTATTTATGGTCATGTTATCAACAGAAATAGATATGTGAGGCAGAAAGCTTCTGTTTTTGGGTGGGAATATTATTAATTCAGTTTTTGAAATATTAAGTTTGAGTTGGCGAGAAGACATCCAAGATGAAATGGCAGAAAGACAGTCAGTAACACGAGACACCACAGATGGTGAAAGATCAGGAGAGGATAGATTGATTTGTGTATCATCCGCATAGAGATGATACTGAAATTCAAAGAAGCTTATTAGTATTCCAAGAGAAGTGGTGTAGATAGAGAATAGCAGAATACCCAGGGCTGATCCTTGTGGTACTCCAACTGATAAAGGAAGTGGAGCAGAGGTGGATCCAGAGAAATTAACACTGAAAGAGCGATTAGAACAGTAGGATGAGAACCAGGATAGGACAGTGCCTTCAAGACCTAGGGATTGTAGCATTTGTATGAGGAGAGAGTGGTCAACAGTGTCAAATGCAGCAAAGAGATCCAGGAGAATTAGAAAAGAGTAATGTTTTTTTCTTTTTGCTGTGATCAAATCATTGACAACCTTGGTCAGCGCAGTCTCTGTGGAGTGTTGAGAGCGAAAGCCTGACTGAAGAGAATCCAGCACAGGGGCAAACGCAGGATTCGATGAGGGGGGTTTCCACACCATGATACTAGTTGGCGTGACCAGAATGTGTAGGGGCGTGGCTACAAACACACATCGGGTCAAACACACAAACATGTAAATTGTCCCATACACAGACAAGCACAGACTCACATATACACAAACACGTAGACATGTAAACTGCCACATACACAGTTAAGCACAGACACACACATACACAAACACACACAGGATCAAACACACAGACATGTAAACTGCCATATACACAGATAAGCACAGATAAACACAGACAGGATCAAACACAGACATGTAAGCTGTCATATACACAGACTGACACAGACTGACACACATACACAAACACACACAGGATCAAACACACATACATGTAAGCTGCCATATACACAGACACACACACACATTCTTACCTTCTTCTGCTGCCTCCTGCATTACACCCATGCTGGCTGTGTGGGAGGAAGGGGCGGGGCCAAACTGCCGGCAGAAAGCTGTGCTCACACAGCAGGGGACTGACTGGGAGACGATCCTCCCAAGCTACAAGCAGTAGTGGCTGATCCCGGGAGAGGGGCCAGCCACTGTAATCATACAGCATCCCAGGTAGGACAGGGGTTTCTGGGGACTAGGAACCCCCCCCTGGGTCCCTGCAGCAGGCTGTTTGCTGTAAGAAAGTGTGAGAGGCGCGTGTAGGCAATTCTCCCGAGAAGCTTGGAGGGGCATGGGAGCTGAGAGATGGGGCGGTAATTTTTACACATTGTATTAATAAATATGTGGGAATGTTTATACGGCATACAAATGTGCATGTTTTATAAGGGCTCTTGCGTACATTTGCAAGGTTCTTCTGCTAACTGGATAGGCCTAAATATTATCAATAATTACAATACCTTCCAGAGAGGTAATACATCCCATGGAATGCCTAAACTTATCCAAAGGCAGTTGCAGACCTTCCATAAGTGCTTCGCCAAAATTAGAAACTATTAAATTGTATATTGCTAAAAAGAAATTAGCTTTTTTTCCGAATTCTCTACACTTTCTGCCCTATAAAACTTACCTTAGAAAACCTCAGTCTTGTTTTGCTGCATTACAAGAACACCCCAGGACTGCAGGAAAAAAACTAGTTGCATTTGTCACCTACAGATTATTGAGAATAGACTAACCCAAATACTAATAAGAAAGTGCAACGTATCACAATAATGCATACAATAGTAAAAACTGTCCATTTTCTTCTAGTGAAATAAGCATGAAAGTCAAATTAACTTAACATTTACATATCTTATTATCATACCTCCTAACATCCTTGACTGGTTTGTAAATTTTATCAAAGCAATGTGTGGTCAGCCAAAACCTCAAATTTACATGTCTGTTTTGTTATTACATCTATTTGACTACAGAGTAGGACAAAACAAGGCTGTCCATTGTCCCAGCTGCTATTTAACTACGCTATATATATTCTTATTATCATTGTTTATTTGTATGGTGCCACAGATTCTGTAGTACAAATATGAAAACAGTGAACATAACATCATGTACATGGGTACAGAGGAGAGTAATACATTCATGAATGCAATTAACAGAACAAATTGCATAGCGTACAGCAACAATTCAGCATAAGACATGGCATTGACAAGCAAGGAAGAGAGAGACTGGGCGGGCAGACATGAGACATAGAGTTGAGGACCCTGCCCATGAGAGCTTATATTCTAGAGAATATGACTTCTGTATCGATTTTTCTCTGTAACACCTGGTTTTGAGGGGATAAAAACATCTGAGCTTGATAAACTACATTATTCGTGGACATCTTACTTTTGTTTTTTTCCAACTTTTCCAATGTCTTATGGGCATTATTTATTTTGGAACATTTGTCAGGGTTTAAAGTAGAGTTGCTCTGCGTGAACTGGTTTTGCGTTTGGATCTGGATTAGCTTCATGTTTTGCCTTTGTGTGTTTTGGCTTTGGATTTTTTAGAAAAAATCCTAAAATATATGCTAAAATCAAATAATTTTGAACTTTTTTTCTTCCTACATTATTATTAACCTCAATAACACTAATTTCAAGTCACTTCCAGTCACATTTGACCACCTCACAGATCATAATATTATTTTCATACACTTTCGGTCAAATACTACAGCGACCTAGCTGGATGCTAAGCGATAGAGCAATGACACAAACACATGGCAGTTCCTAGCACATCTAGGACACATTGGTACACAGCAGTGGCAGAAAAGAAAAAGGGGGGGTCCGCCCTTTCTCCCACCCACCATTATTTTGGATCTTAAAAAGGAATCCAAAACTCCCGAGATCCGACGACGTAACAATGACGTTTTGCCTCGTTTTCAATTCCGAGGGCGCGCGACAGTACCGAGCTGGCTCGGTATTCGATCCTCTAAGTTTGGGTGTGTTAGGTTCCCAAGAAACCGAGCCTGAGCATCTCTAGTTTAAAGTTAACCAGACCATGCATTATATTGTTTCTAGGTGCATATGTCTCATGCAATGGACCATTAGGTGTTGGTGACCTCTCTATATCTGGTATTCCAGGAGTTAAAGTTGTCCAGTCTTCTCATCAGATTTAGAATATTAACTATATTCCTTTATTACAGAAAATATTTCAGAATTAGAGCAATAGGAGTATCTTCTATCGTCCAAGGTATATTAGAAAAAAATACTAGTTTTTCATTTCTTCTGTACCCTCTCCAAACTATCCCTAATGCTAAAGAAACATGAAGATGTTAATTAATTTGAAACATTCTTTAGAAAATGTATATGATAGTCTACAGTGGCCAGGATTTTATTGCAGAAGTTGAACTTTCCAAACAATTGAGAGGTAAGAACTCCTCTGATATAATAGTTTACATTTTAGTTTGTCTACACTACACCTGCACCTTTGTATTGTAGCTTAATAAAATTAAATCTTTATTAAGAAAAAAAGAAAAAAGATATAACATTCATCCTCACAGACTAGTTAGGTACTCACTCAACAATTCTAGAACCAACATTGTTAACGCCTTACCTGGATTTCATTACAGGAACATTTCTTTGGCTCATCTTTTAAATTTTGTTAGTATAAAAATTGTAGTTGTAGATTTTTTCCATGAGAGTGAATATGTTATAGTACACAATACCAGTGCTGGACAACTGCCAGAAGCCAGGTAGCCAATGTACCTAACAAATTATTTTGGGAAGTCATTTATCTTTATCCCAATGGATGATCATCTTCCTTGTTTTATGCAAAAAGTGATTTCATACGTTAAGTTTTTCTAATATTTGACCGCTTATGTTCTACTGTTCCCTGGAAATAATGGAAAGTTTCACCTCTCTCACACTGTTAGGCCTCAGGGAGAAAGCACCGGAGAAGTGAGTGACTCTGGAGCTTCCATTGTTCGACATGGCCTGAATGCAGACAAAACCTTTATGCAGATGCATTACTTAAAGGTAAAATGTTTAGTTGTGTGCGTGCGTGTTGAGATATGTATGTGTGCGTGTATATGTGCATGTGTATATATATATATATATATATATATATATATATATATATATATATATATATATATATATATATTAAATAATATACACACATGTAGTGAAGTTTCAATTTCTCCTTTGTTTTAATTTTTAGGGTTATTTTCTCCTACGATTCCTCGCAAATACCGTAGGTCAAGTTAATTACTTTTTATTTCTGAGACGATTCGTGAATAAATTTCATGGACAACTTATACTCTCTCAGGTAAGGACTTAAAATTGCTACTTAACAGTATAGTCCTGAATAACCGATTACATTTTCATTATCTATTCTTATTCTTAAGTTAAATGCAAGAAAAAGTATGTTATAATTGTGTTCTGCAAACATGTCATGGAGGGAATAGTAGCTGGCTGAGTTCCTCCTAGATAGTGTAGAGCAATAATTATAGATGCAGCTCAACACCAAAGTATGCATGGAAATTATTTTTAAATGTTTGCCAGTTTGTGAAGTCTGTGGAGAAGTTTTTCTTAGAGTTCTCTACATCAGCCTGAAAAGAGAGACCATTTGGAAAGAAGGAAGAGAAAGCCAAAAAGATGGACTGCCCATCCAAAAAGAGAAAATGCTTAAGGTGCTCATACACAGTTTGTTATGCCTGTCCAACCACCACCACATAGCTATATCTGAGACAGGTTTAGTCATACACATACATAACAAGTGTGTGATGGTCAAATCTGAATGATCCTCTCACTTGGCACTCACTTTAGACAGATAAGCTTTCTGTACCTCTTACCTGAAAATTCTCATAATAACAGATAAATTACACACCATCCAGCAGTACAGAGAATATGACCACAGACTTTATTACATTTACAACCTTAATCTCAATAGGAGGGGAATACCGTGAGGTCAAACAATTTAAAGCAGTAATGTACAGTATGCCATACCCATCCAGGCTCCCCTTAAATATAACTGTCATCCCAACTTTTTCCAAGGGCAACTAACAAGTCAGCTCTCTTTAACTTCAAAATAGGCTGTGACAAACATCTACAACTTTAAAATCATCATCACCACCACCATTTTTTTTTATAGAACCACCAATTCCGCAGCACTGTACAAAGAATATTTGTCATTCACATCAGTCCCTGCCCTACTGGAGCATACAGTCTAAATTCCCTAACACAAACACACAGACTAGAGTCAATTTTTAAGCAGCCAATTAACCTAACAGTATGGTTTTGGAGTGTGGGAGGAAACTGGACCACCTGGCGGAAACACACACAAACACAGAGAGAACATACAAACTCCACACAGATAAGGCCAAGGTCGGGAATTGAACTCATGACCCCAGTGCTGTGAGGCAGAAGTGCTAGCCACTAAGTCAATGTGCTGCCCGAATATGATATATCCGATGCTTATGATTTTTATATATATTTTCTCTTTTGTTTTTCTTTCTCTTTTCTTTCTTTTCTTTAAACCTATTAAATATTGCTATTGTTATATCTCATTCATTTTTTTGGGTTAAATATAAGTCAACAGGCAGTCATGTTTGTGCAAATTTAAATATTCTAATCTCTACTTTCCTCCTCCTAACTGGGTGGGATGGGCAGGTTTGCCTCCACATAATCTGTTGGAAAGAGGGCAGAGGTGAGAGGCTTTCAGTTTTTATATGTCCACCAACGCCGGATATGACATTTCCCCCCTCTTTTCTCTCCCTCCCTTTTCCCACCTAAGCAATCACTGGAATCATATGATATTTATTCTACTCCCATTCAGGGAACATTACAATTCCTCCTCTTGAGCCAGCAAGATTTCTGCTACTCGCATATTCGCAGCGTGACCTGGATGATCCTATCGGGTACTTTATTTGAGAGATGGGAGTTTTTGGTGTAATACCAAATTAATGAACTCCTTGTACAAACAGAGCACATTTAAATACTACATACTACAGGACTTGCTATGCCTACTAACCTTGCACACAGTTTAATGTACTTGACACGATTGGAGCACAAAGTAACAAACTGCAAATGCATGCTCCGTTTGTATAAATTAACAGTGAGTGTCACATGACCAGCAACATCTGTATTAAATAAAATTTGTATCCATTGATATTCCCCCTGCCTGTAATCCTCCTATGTCTGTTGTCTGATTTTAAAGCAGTTCTGAACATGCAAAGGGGATGGGCATGTATCAGTTGCAGCTTAAATATGTCTGTTCACTCGCTCTATTCTTCATGTTTTAAGAAGCTCATCCTTTTTGTCTTTTCATCTGTGAATAGAACAGTTCACACTTAGCAGATGTCAGATGTCAACTCGTCATTTGCTTGCACCTGGGATTTTATTTGATTTGTTACACACAATTTTGTTTCTTTTTAAGCAAGTAACTTTTATGTTTTATTTTTATATCTGTAACTGCACTGACATTTTCTAAAAGACCAGAGGATAAAAGAAAATTTAAATAACACAGTTATATAAAAAAAGACACAGCAAATCTATGATGAATCTTAAAATAAAGAATAAAGACAGAAGACATTTAGGGCTGAATTTGCTGTAAAGTGAAAATTTTCATTCTGCCAGTTGCTCACTTGCCATAACGTATTAGCCTATAATAATAATACACTTGTTTTGTAAATATAGAAAGTATTGCACCACATGCAATAGTTCATAAAGAGGGAAAAGGTTACTGAACAAAATGTGATGTGTATAACCTACAATGTTGCACTGGGTTCTTGTGACGACAATCTGAACTTATTTCCTCATTCTACTTGAAGGCACATTTCTATAGACATTAATTAAATAGAACGTATTTGTGTGCATTTGTGACTTGTACAAAACTGCATTTGTTCATTTGTATAGCATTTAAGTGCTATTTACAAAGTTGAAAATGAAACTAAGGTGCTGCTAGAACACCTGTTTCTGTGCTATTTTGCCCATTACCCTGTGTGTGTGGGTAAACTCGCAGATTAGCATAGATGAAGTGCAAAGTTTTGCTCCTTCTGGTGGGAGGAGCTTGACATTTGAGGATGATGCTTACTGTATGTGGGATCGGTTCTTTGGCAGACCTCTCACTACACCCAAATGCAAGATAAACTGTTGGAGTTGCAGGACAAGATATTTAAATTAACCTAAGTGGGTAGTGTCATGATTGCCCAGCCTGTCTCAGATACAGCAGTCAGAAACAGCTGCCCGTAACTGGAGTTACCTTGGTCACTTACAAATATATACATCTTTTCTGCCACTACAAAGGAATTTACTATGGAGTCCTTACGTTCACCAAAACCACTTATTAATATTACACACTTAAATCACATACACATGTAGCATGAGCCTCACTTGGCTTCGTAAGATCACAAAGAATCACAGAGAATATGCCAGATTAAATGTATTTAATCCGAAAAAGGTTTCCAAGGCTTAAGTACAAAACAGTTAATAGCAAGACATACAAAATAAGTTGCACAAATAAGTTTCAGAAATAAAATAGGAAATAAAACCAGAGTCACTAACTTAATAGACTAAGACTTGGAGTATGAGGAGTACACTTTGGGAGATATGGCACATCCTAAACTGGACATAGGTCTCCTCCATAGAAATGCACACTTTTACTGTGTAAAGCAGAGCATTTTAAACTATTCTCACATGGCTCTCACCCCCCACCTTGGAAATTAACAATCTCAATGTTCTCACAGTGCTCCCATCCCACCTTTGAAAATGAATCTCAATGTCAGGGTAGATTGATTCCCAGAATGACACAGGGCTTTTGGAAATGTGTTATCAATGTCTTAAAGTAGGTCTGGAACTTCAAAGGGCAGGACTTCTCACCTCTGCTGTTTTGGCTGATCAGACTGTATACACAAACTCTGTCACACCTCAGAGATGTTATCTGTCTGGCCTGGTTTCTTTCAAAAGACTCTTGCATAAGTCAAACGGATGTCATTCAGCAAAGCACACTTTGGTAAGGTGACATACAATATACACATTGTCATACATGAAAATTAAAAGAAAAAATAACAATCAGTGATTAGACGTAATACATAATAGTTACAGGAGGTTATTGTGTAGCCACTCAGATTCACCCATACCATGTAAGCGGTGCCTCTTTCCAGAAGGCCAACACCCCTGGCCTGGAAATAGACACTGTCCAATAAAAATCTGAATCATTTGGAGGTTTTTCATGTACCAGAGGAACTTGGGACTAGGCATCAGCCAATTCTTTAAATCTGACAGCTTTTGCACTGTCTAAATATTAATTCTACAGGATATCAAATGTATAGCTGCACAAATTCACACATGACTGTCACGAGCCGTGGCGGTACACTGCATCCTGGCGTGATGTAGCAGCCGGGCACTTGCATTAGTTACAATTCACTATTATTTTTCTTTGAGGTTATCATTGTGGCATAGAGTAGGAGGGTATAGGGACATCCTCCAACTCCAGGGGGAGCTCTCGTAGGATTTTAATTTGTTTAATTATATATTTATACATGTTCCTGGTTATTACCTATGCTAGTTCTAAGCTAGTAATTAATTAACAGCCTCCTGAGTCTGATTGTCAGCCCTGTCCTCCTCCTTTCTGATTTGTACATCAAAGTATTTAAGGCAGGGAGGGCTTAGCCTCTCTGCCGAGTTATAGCATCCAGTTTCTTGTTAGCTAACCTGCTCCTGTGCTGTGCTGTGTTTGGTGAAAACCTTTTGGATTGACTTCTGTGTATGACCTCTGCCTGTTTCCTGGACTCTGAACCTTTGCCTGTGGCCCTGACCTTTCTGGCTGTACCCGGACTCTGATCCTTTGCCTGTGGCCCTGACCCTGCTTGTACTTGACATCTCCACCTGTGCTCTGTCAGGCCAGTCATAGATTATCATCTGTCTCCAGTCCGCAGACCTCTTGCCTGTCTCTACTCCGTGCATTATCTCCCTTTCCTGTGTGCCGCTGTGTGACCATAAACTTTTGTACTACATGGAGTGTAAAACCTGGGGGCATCCGAGTACCTGTGAGCATAACCAGTCTCTACGGGAAAGGCGGCTGCTATAGGTGAAGACCTCTTCCGCTAGTTCTACAAGTTTATGACGTACTGGTGGCCATAACATTATAACCGGCCAGTGAAGATTGGAGGTAATTCGGTCATGGACGACAGCAACCCTAACCTTTCTCCAGTCCAGGTCCTGGCTAATCAGATCCAGGCTATTCCACAAGTTGTACAGGGTTTATCTCATCGCTTGTCAGCCCAAGAAGAGTCTTCCAGAAACCCATGCCAAGAAATATGGCAGTCTGAGACCCTGCATAAACTACCACGGCCTGAATAAATTCACAGTCAGAAACACATACCCCCTGCCGGTGATTTCTGTTTTGTTTGACCAGCTCAAGTCTTCCACTGTTTTCTCTAAAATCGACTTCCGGGGGGCTTATAATCTTATCAGCATTGGAAAATGGCCTTTAATACTCACTCCTGGCATTATGAGTATCTGGTGATGCCATTCGGGTTGTGCAACACCCCAGCGGTCTTCCAAGACCTCATCAACGATGTCCTGTGTGAGTTCCTAGGAAAGACAGTTGTGGTCTATTTATATATTTAAATTTACTCCCAGTCCCTGTCCACCTTTATGCGAAATTGGAGACATGCAAGTTCGAGGTCTCCAGGATGACCTTCCTAGGATATATTATTTCATCATCCGGTTTCTCCATGGACCCCAGTAAAGTCCAAGCAATCCAGGACTGGGTTCTCCCTACTAACCTCAAGGCAATTCAAAGGTTCCTTGGCTTTGCCAATTATTATCGGCGATTCATACGCTCATTCTCTTCCTTTGTTGCTCCTATCACTGCTCTCACCCGGAAGGGCGCTAACACGGCTAATTGGTCTCCGGAGGCCTTGGCGAGCTTTTCTGCCCTTAAAGCCGCCTTCACGTTTGCACCCGTTCTTAGGCACCCGGACCCAGAACTACCGTTCATCGTGAAAGTGGACGTCTCAGATGTAGGAGGAGGCACCATTCTCTCCCAAAGAGATCCACAAAGCAAGAAGTTGCATCCTTGTGCATTTCTGTCCAGGAAATTCTCGCCTGCTGGAATTAATTATGATGTTGGAAATCGCATATTGTTGGTCATCAAGTGGGCTCTCGAAGAGTGGTGACATTGGTTAGAAGGAGTAACCCATGTTATAACAATCTTCACTGACCATAAGAACCTTCAGTATATTCAGACCGCCAAAACTCGAAATCCCCAGCAGGCCCGCTGGGCTTTGTTTTTCACCCGGTTCAACTTCCTCATCACTTACCAGGTCCAGGATCAAAGAATACCAAAGCTCATTCTCTGTTTTGGAGCTTTATGGCTTGCCATCCTCAGCCTCCTGACCCGCAACCGATTATTCCCTCGACCTCCATCCATATCGGTCTAACCCAGGACTTTGGGGCCGGTCTCCGCCAGTTCCAAAGGATTGCTCCAGCTCAGACACCCACCAATAAATTGTTTGTCCCTGTTCATCTGAGAATGGCTGCCCTCATTGAATGCCACGACAACTGCTCAGCAGGTCATCCGGGGAGCCATAGGACCATCGAAATTCTTTCTCACTGGCTTTGGTGACCCACCTTGTCCTCTGATGTGGAGAAGTACATCTGTGCTTGCCCGGAATGTGCTAGAAACAAGCCCTCCAGGAACCATCCTCTAGTCAACTACTACCCCTTCCTACTCCGAGAAAGCCTCGCTCCCATCTTTCTATGACTTTATTGTCAACGTCCCATGGTCCTCGGGTCATAACACCATCTGGGTGGTCGTTGACCGTTTAAGCAAAATGGCACACTTTGTACCCTTACCAAAGCTGCCGGATGCTGGAAGCCTGTCCTCTTTGTTCACAACACATATCTTCCGTCTCCATGGCCTTCCGGAAGACATTGTCTCAGACCGAGGGTCCCAGTTCATTGCATAATTTTGGAGGTCTTTTTGCAACTCCCTCGGAATCAAGATCAGCTTGTCCTCAGCCTACCATCCTCAATCGAATGGTCAGACAGAACCAATCAATCCCTGGAACAATTCCTGTGCATGTATGTTTCCAAATTCTATGACAACTGGTCCTCTCTCTTACCTTGGGCGGAGTTTGCATATAACAATTCTTGCCATTCTGCAACATGTACATCCCCGTTCTTTTGTAATCCCGGTTTCCACCCGAAGGCTAACTCCTTCTCTTCTTCCGTTTCTGTTGATGGTTCTGGGACACCTGCCTTTACATCTCGGTTAAAGTCTATTTGGAAAAAGGTGCATTCCGCACTATGTCAAGCTTCTCTTAGATCTAAATCCTTCGCTGATCATAATCATTACCCGTGTCTATTGAAAGTGGGGGATCGAGTGTGGTTGTCTACACAAAACATCAAATTGAGGCAACCCTGCATGAAACTGGGCCCCCGATTCATTGGACCATTTATGACTAAAGAAAAATAAACCCAGTAGCATTCAGAGTCAAGTTGCCACCTTCTTTAAAAATTCCCTGCACCTTCCATTGCTCTCTTCTGAAAAAGTTATTGCCCCTAGCATGGTTAATCAGCCTCCCTCTTACAGGCCCCAGCCTCTGCTTGTGAATGGAGACAGTGAGTTCATCATTGAAAAGATTCTAGACTCAAGAAGGGTTCAAGGTCAGGTTCAGTTCCTGGTGCACTGAAAGGGTTATGGCCCTGAAGAGTTATGTTTGGTACCCCAAAGGCGTCTCTACGCTGATAAACCCATAAAGGAATTCTTTAAGAAATTTCCCACGAAACCAGGGTGTTGGGGTGCCTTGACCCCTCCTCAAGGGGGGGTACTGTCACGAGCCGCGGCGGTACGCTGCATCCTGGCATGATGTAGCAGCCGGGCACGTGCATTAGTTACAATGCACTGTTATTATTCTTTGAGGTTATCCTCCTCCTTTCTGATTTGTCCAACAAAGTATTTAAGGCAGGGAGGGCTTAGCCTCTCTGTCGGTTATAGCGTCCAGTTTCTTGTTATCTAACCTGCTCCTGTGCTTTGCTGTGTTTGGTGAAATCCTTTTGGATTGACTTCTGTGTATGACCTCTGCCTGTTTCCTGGACTCTGAACCTTTACCTGTTGCCCTGACATTTCTGGCAGTACCCGGATTCTGATCCTTTGCCCCTGAACTTCTGCCTGTACCCGGACTCCGAACCTTTGCCTGTGGCCCTGACCCTGCTTGTACCTGATGTCTCCACCTGTGTTCTGTCAGGCCAGTCAGACATTATCATCTCTCTCCAGTCCGCAGACCTCTGGCCTGTCCGTACTCCGTGTATTACCTCCCATTCTTGTGTGTCGCTTTGTGACCATAAACTTTTGTGCTACATTGAGTGCATGACCTGGGGGCATCCGAGTACCTGTGAGCATAACCAGTCTCTACGGGAAAGGCAGCTGCTATAGGTGAAGACCTCTTCCGCTAGTTCTACAAGTTTATGGTGCACTGGTGGCCATAACAGTGACAAATGAAGTACAGAAAGCCACTACGGCACTTTACTCTCATGACCTGTATAAATTACAATTGGGACTTCAGTTAGCAGTATTGAGAAGTTGCAGTTAATGAGTGGGTTGTTCTAGAAGTTATTATATGCAGGAAATTGAAGTGACTTTTTTACTTTTGCCAGCATGCTCATTCCCATCTTTGGCTTAAAAAAATTGTCAAAGTTTCTGCAAGGAGATAAGTGGAAAATGGGCATGCAAATATGGGGATTGCAAAGAGATCAAATTGGGGAAGATTATGCAGTGGGCACCCACATTTTCCTCAACTTGTAGATGACTGGTTTTTTTTTTAAGCAATCTATTTTTATTCAATATAAATGCTTTTTCCAATAAGTATAGAGTAGTGCTTACAATGTTTACAATTAAAATACAATATTTGACACACCCAGACATCTTGTTTCAATAGCAGAAGTATAACAACATAATCAAAATACAGGTATGAGGCAGTTGGGTGGATTAAGAGGATATGGGGAAGGGACATAAGAACTGTGATCTTACCAGAGAAATTTATATACTTGGTTATCTTCAAGTTCAGAACATACGAATGGGTTGTAATTCAATCAAGGATTTCACAACATGACGCATTACACGGAGGGATCCCCTTGGGGGAGGGACTGAATTAGCCAAAGTAGATATATTGCACTATTGTATGGTTTTAAAATATCTTTTGTAACTATGATTCTTTATATTCTACCCAATATATCCAGGTGGCTATGTATTGCTGACATCTATCAGTCACTGAGAAAGCAATATCTTCTTGAAGCAATCAAACGCAGCAGAGGAGTTAGGGGATTTCCACCTTATGGGGATGATAGCCTTAGCAGTATCCATCAAAAACTTTAATAAAGAATTTGTATATTTTGAGAAATTAGTTTATCCGTCAAATTTAATAGCCAAAATTCTGGGGTCAGTGGGATTAGTTCCCCTGTGGCCTATTTGTCATCATCCAGCAATCAGTAGAGACTGCGTAATGTGTGTGTGACAAAGGGTTAATAAAAAAACAACCACCTGGTCTGTTGTAGTGCTCTATTCTATTCTTACACTTAATAAGTTCAGAGACCTGAATGTATAAAGTGTAATTAAATATGAAAAATAAATCCACAATGCTTAAGCTAAAAACAATTAACAAAATTACCGAGGTACAGAACATTTCCGAACACCTATCAAGTCTGGTTTTCTTTCACACGGTCCTAGCTTCTCTTCAGAATGTCCTACAAAGACTATTTTACCTTCACACAACAGGTTATAAGTTTCCCATTGTTTGCATACCATACATTAATCCTGGAATTATGATTTATATGACCTTTTCATATGTCCTTATCTCCCCCTCCTCCCTTCCCCATGGAGGTGTCTGAAGATCACAGAAGTTATTCATGTAACCTAAAAGAGAGATGTCAAAGACCCAAGTCATAAACTGGAACTGTGCGCGCATCTATAGCCATGGTCCTGGGGCTATCTTATCAATAAATACTTGGATGCTTACTGTAAGGGAACAGAGGATTCCAGCCCCAAATCTCACACTCACCTTTTACTCTAAGGCTACAGATTTCACTGGTCCTGTCCCAACACAAACGCAGGCTTCACACCTCTCAGCAACTGCCGCCAGAATAAGACCCGTAGCAAGCCTATGACTTAATCACTCAATTGCGCACACTCTGTGCTCTGGTAGCTAAATAGTAAACTCTTCTCACTCGGGTATCTAAAGCGTTAATCCAGCCAAGCAATCTGTCTCTTCTAAACAGGCTAATGCATTCGTTTAGAGCAATAAGGACAGAACTATTAAATTTTATATTTAATATACAAAAAGTACAATGCTTACAGATAATAAAAACAATTAGATAAAGAATTGACATACAAATAAAAAATGGCAAACAGTTATAAAATTTATAGGGATAACAGCACAGAGCATAACTCACTTATAATCTGTATGCCTGTGGGAGGCAGAGAAGATGGACAGTCCTTCAATTATATTGATTCCCCAAGAAGCTGACAGTTTGTTCCTTCAGAACACATGTTTTTAAGCTACATGAAACGGGATGGTCTTCACAGTGGCAGGGTTTAATGCAAATAGGGAGTTGTCGCCTGTAACACTTTTTCAATCACCATTTGCATGTTGCCTGATTTACTAACCAATTCTCACCTAGGCATATGGCTCTCCAATTTACACCTAGTGGTTAGTTTGTGTTTACAACCCTATTGAAAGGAAGTCAATTAGCTAGGGAAATACATGATCAAATACAATGGATGTCTGTGATCTGCATATCTTAAGCTGGTCTCTTCACAAAGGGTTTGCTTAACTTAATTACCTCCTACTGGGCTCATTGTTTCATTTAAAAAAAAAATTTTGGTCACACATTTATCTGAGTTGAAGATCAGGTTCATTTATGTAGCCATGCAAAGTTTTATTTGGGCCCTGACATTCAATATTCTATTTCAGCATATCAGATTTATGCATTCATCCTGACAACCTGCTTGGAAACTTTTCTATTACTGTGACCTACAGATTAGACACAAAATCGAATTCGTTCCCGGCTGTCTGAGGTTTCGACCCAGCTTCCCAGCACCACAGCTCTGCCTGCTACTCAGCAGCTCTGGCCAGTGTGATGGGCCAGGGGGGATCCATCCACAGCAACCCTGATCCATAGGAAGAGGTCAGGAGTACCAGCCCAGGTACACCAGTAACAGGGTTCACTCGCAGCGTCAGTTACTTATAAGAAACCAGGTACTGGATGCCGGTAAATGAGTCCAGTGGTGGCGGCATTTGTAAGACCCTCCTACTGCAGCAAGAGGGCGCTTTTGGGATAACGAAAGGGAACGGTGGCAAAGTAAGATCAGCCGGTTCCCAGCAACAACTGACAGGGTTGCATAGGCGGTTCATGCTTTCACAATAAGCATAAGTTTTTTTTACATTTTGTATTTATTGAAGAAAAGTGCATATATAATAACAGTAAATATATTACAATAACAAAATATAGCATTTTTCCTTTATTTTTTTATTTAAAACTGCAGGGGATGGTGAGGAGTGGGTAGGGTTATAGGATAAGGCAACATTTAAAAAACTATTCCAAGTAAGTTATTAAGTATATAGTTGCAAGCCGTGGAATAGCTGCAAATGGTTTAATAAAAATGAGGTAGCATACGTTTAAGGAAGATTCCTGTAATATGATTATGAGGAGGACTTGGAAGTGGCTTCAGGCATGTACGGATAAATATCTGCATGTGTAAGGCAAGGAGTGTGTTGGCAACCTTACTAGATGATGACCAGGATGGCTTTCATGAAAATACCAGGAGGCCCATGTGGCATAAAATTTAGCTTGCTTATCATGGAGGACAGAAATAGAAGGGGTCCTTATTGCTTCCATTTTTTGTCTATTTGTGGCTGTGAGGATGTGAGATACCAATTTTTTTTGTTTGGTTATCCACATCTTGCGGGGGTCGAGAGACCAAAAATGTCCAGAGGTCTTTGGGTATTGGTTGTTCTGAAAGTGACTTAATAATAGAATGTACTTTGGTACAGAAAGGTATTATTATTGTTTATTTGTTAGGTGCCACAAGATTTCCGCAGCGCCGTACACAGAGCAAACAGTAGACTTTACAGGGAGAGACAGTACAGAACAATAAACAAAAAATACCAATACTTCAGAAACTCTGGCAGGCTAATGCAGTAGAGGTGGAGCAAAAGAACAGGAGTGGAGACAAGAGGGAAGAGGGCCCTGCTCATATGAGCTTACATCCTAAGGGAGGGTAAACAAACAGGCATAAGGGGAGGCAGTTGAAGTATGGAGGAGAAAAGGGGGGGCTGGGAGGAGAGAGGGGAGAACGAGTAGAGGAGATCAGGGGGTTAAGTGGATGGTTGGTAGACTTTGAGGAACAGGTGAGTTTTGAGTGCTCGTTTGAAGGAGCACAGGTTAGGAGAGAGACAGATGGAGCGAGGGAGGTCATTCCAGTGACGGGGGCCCGCACGGGAGAAGTCTTGAATTCTGGAGTGGGAAGTGGTGATGAGCATGAAGGAGAGGCGACGGTCATTTGTGCGAGCGCTGGGAGCGGGCAGGAGTGTGAATGGAGAGGAGGTTAGAGATATATGGGGCACTAGACTGGGAGAGAGCCTTGTAAGTGGTGGTAAGGAGTTTGAAAAGGATTCTGTAGGGGAAGGGGAGCCAGTGTAAGGCAAGACAGAGAGGGGAGGCGGAGGAGGAGCGGCATAAGTGGAAGAGGAGTCTTGCGGTAGCATTGAGTATAGAGCAGGGGGGGCGAGGTGGGAGTGGGGGAGGCCAGTAAGGAGGAGGTTGCAGTAATCGAGGCGGAAGATGATGAGAGCATGGATGATAGTTTTGGTGGCATCTTGAGAGAGGAAGGGACGGATGCGGGCGATGTTGCGGTGTTGGAAGCGACAGGTTTGGGTGAGGGATTGAATGTGGGGGGCAAAAGAGAGAGGAGTCAAGAGTGACACCTAGGCAGCGGAGTTGCTTGACAGAGGAGATGGTGGAGTTGTTAACATCGATAGGTAGCCCATGGTGGGATGGGAGTGTGGACGGGGAAAAGACAATGAGATCAGTTTTAGAGATGTTAATTTTAAGGAAGTGTGAGGATATCCAGGAGGAGATGGCTGAGAGGCAGTCAGAGACACGAGAGAGGAGGGAAGAGGAGATATCAGGGGAAGAGATGTAGAGTTGAATGTCATCAGCATAGAGGCGATACTGAAACGAAGGAGGAGGTGAGAGCACCAAGGGAGGAAGTATAGAGCGAGAAGAGTAGAGGACCGAGAACAGAGCCCTGATGGACTCCTACAGGGAGAGGGGAGAGGGTGGAGGAAGAGCCAGACGTGGATACAGAGAAGGAGCGGTTAGCAAGGTATGAGGTGAACCAGGCATGGACGGAACCAGAGAGGCCGAGAGAGAGAAGAGTTTGCAGCAGGAGGGGGTGGTCTACGGTGTCAAAGGCCGCAGAGAGGTCAAGGAGGTTGAGTAGGGAGAAGTGACCCTTGGATTTGGCTGATAGGAGATCATTAGTAACTTTTGCCAGGGCCGTTTCGGTGGAGTGGAGGTGGTGATAACTGGATTGGAGAGGGTCGAGGAGGGAGTTGTCAGAGAGGTGTCTGGTGAGGCGGCTGCAGACAATCCGCTCAAGTAATTTGGAGCCATAGGGTAGAAGAGAGATAGGTTGATAATTTGCAAGAGAGGTGGGGTCAAGATTGGGTTTCTTGAGGATAGGAGAGATAAGAGAGTGTTTGAATGAGGAGGGGACTACGCCAGAGGAGAGTGATAGGTTGAAAAGGTGTGCGAGGTAAAAGCAGGCAGTAGGAGAGCGAGCGAAGGAGGTGAGAGGGGATGGGATCAAGAGGACAGGTAGAGGGTGGAGAGGAAAGAATAAGGGAGCAAACTTCCTCACCTGATGTAGGGTTGAAGGAGCACAGAGCTGGTTGATGAAGGGCGGTGAAGTGATAAGGGTGGCGGGAGAGGGGTGGGAGGAGGAGATGTTCCATCTGATGGACTCAATTTTAGAAGAGAAAAGGGTGTCGAAGTCAGAAGCGGAGAGGGACGGTGGGACAAGGGGAGGGGGAGGAAGAGAGAAGAGAGTTGAAGGTAGCAAAGAGGCGGCGTGGGCTAGAGGGCTGAGAAGAGATAAGGGACTTAAAGAAGGATTGTTTAGCGAGGGACAGGGCAGAGTAGAAAGAGGAGAGGATAAATTTAAAGTGAAGGAAGTCAGCCAGGGAACGAGATTTCCTCCAGAGGCGCTCCACAGTGCGAGAGCACCTTTGGAGGAAGCGGGGGAGTTTGGAGCGCCAGGGTTGGGGAATAATGCGTCATAAGCGGATAGAAGAAGCCGGGGCAACAGTGTCCAGGGCAGTAGAGAGGGCTTGGTTGTAGATGGAGGACGCCTGGTCAGGGCAGGCCAGACAGGGAAGAGGTGAAAGGTGAGTTTCAAGAGAGAAGGAGAAAGAGGTGGAGTCTATGGCATCAAGGTTACGCCTGGTGAGGGTGGCTTTAGGCAAGGAGGGAGCAGGGGAGGAGGACAGAGTGAAGGAGAGGAGATGGTGGTCAGAGAGTGGGAAGGGAGAGTTGGAGAAGTCAGAGAGATCACAGAGATGAGAGAAGACAAGGTCGAGGGAGTGACCAAGACAGTGGGTGGGGGAGGAGGTCCACTGAGTGCGGCCAAGGCAGGAGGAAAGGGCGAATATAATAATTAGCCAGATCCACCAGATATGGACTAGAGTCCCCTGTAACGATACTGGTGGTATTACCTGAAGCCCAATAGCCGAGTAGATATCCAGATAGTAGTCAGACGTTTGCCGGGTCGGTACACAAGCGGGTAGTCAGACGTTTTGCCGGGTCAGTACACAAGCGGGTAGTCAGACGTTAGCCGGGTCGGTACACAAGCAGGTAGTCACAGATGCAAGGTAGAGTAGCAGGAGCTGAGCAAGCAGAATACTCAAGCATATGTCTGAACCAGGAAGTGCCATTTATAGGCCCAAACAGGAAACAGGATCCAAGATGGCTTCTCCTTGATTCCAAACTGACCATCTTGGATAAGGGCAAGTTTGCAAATACAGAGACCTCTAGTGGTTGGAGGTGCAAATGTCAAGGTAATTCCTTACACCCCCTGGGGACAAATTTGGCAGCAACTTGAGTGAGATGATGGGAACATTTTCATGGGGATAATGCCATATATAGTAGAGCATACAACCTGCTTCTTTTTATATAAGTCGAAATTGAACTGGTAGCTCTTACCTCTCTAACCTCCTACCAGAAAGTTTTGTCAAGGGGTGGTCCTAGATTCCTCTCCCATTCCCCTTTCATGTCAGCCCCAAAAGTCAAGGATAACATTTATCAGAAAATTATTAATCATAGAAATCAAACCTTTACTTGGGTATTTAAGGCAATTTTTTTCAAAATGGTTAAATCTCTAAGGGAATCTGTAGGGGGAAGTAAGGAAATCTCTTGCTTGAAATTCGAAAAACATAATTATTAATTTTACTAGATGGTACACTAGACCTCTGGTAGGCCAACCTGCATTATTAATTATTCGTAAGAAACTATATTGCTCCAGCTAGCTTCATTTAATGTAATCCTGCTTTTCATTAATATATTTTACTTACTGTGACAGATCCTGTAAAGGTTTTAATATTTTTTAATGGCACCATGTTATAGATATTGTATAAACCAAGTAATACATGTTATGCCTTCACGGATTGTTTGGGAGTGATGAAGTACTAAAAACTGATTTAACTGAGAATTTCTATTTTTATTCAAAAGTTAAACATTTGTTATGCTGCCAGGGAGTTAACAATAGTGCCAAGTCTGAATGTTTCTGTTTATAGGATTTGGCTTGAAAAGCAAGCAACTTTGTTCAATTTTTATTTTAGCTCAGTAAGAAAGTCTTGAAGCACCTGTTTACGAAGTGGTACTGTTCCTTTTCCAACAATTAACATTGTTTAAAAAACTATAACACTGTGAGAATAAGTGCAGGAAGCAGGTTAGTGTGCTCAACAGCCACTTCTGTCCCCATTTTTTCCATGGCTTTGCATTTTATTGTGAAGGCAGGGCAAGGACTTTGAGTTTAATAAGATGGCAGGAAGAATGCAGATATTTTAAGAGAGAGTCTCTGAAGTCTCCTGCTCCTTGTTAAAACATATTACTGCATGAAAACAAAAGCCTGGATGTGGCTTCACATTTTAACTAAGCTTATATTCAAATTAAAAACTCACTGGGGCATATTCAATTAGTTTTCCGGTTCGCAGTAATGCGCGTTACCACGAATCCTGCGCAGTATTGCCGTTAATATGGTACCGCATTAACGTAGATTTTCGTTCGCAACCCTATGGGCTGCGAACAAAAATCCACGTTATTGCGGTACCGTGTATTGACTACGTAGCCCGTTCCGGCGCGATCCCGCGGACCGGAAAGCTAATTGAATATGCCCCACTATGTCCTATCCATCCTTTTATTTGAAGATTATATAAATCTGGTTACATATCTGACTCTGCAACTCAGGGGAGGGCTGGTAAATTTTAGCCCGAGGGGGCAAGACTCGACTAGCAGCCTATTAGGAACATTTTGAAGGAAACAAAAATGCAGGTGGCCCAGTGACCCTGCCCAAAGTAGCCTACTATGACACTGGCCCGGGGGGGCATATGCCCCCCTGCCCCCCAGCCCAGCCTGCCCCTGCTTCAACTTAATCGTACCTACTATTCTTATTATTATTATTATTATTATTATTATTATTAATAATAATAATAATAGATTTTTTTTATGGTAGTTTTTGGTCCTGTACATAGCAAGGTTTGTTTATTTGTGTCCTGCAGCAACTATATAACTAACTAAACATATCTGGAAACTACAACTCAGAGAAGAGGTGGGAGAGAGGTATTATGATTTACTGTTATAATGAGTATTAAAGAGTATATCTACCGTAGTCCTCATTTTATTATTCACTTTAATAAAATTTAATAAACCCAAAGGTATAGTACACACATGTGTAGCAAATCAACATTAGTTAAAAGCATGTCCTCTCCTTAAACAGAGCTTTAGATACATGTTCTCAAAGATTTTCTGCAACATATTGAACACAAGGTCAATAGGTGTGTGTACAGGTCCATCGGCTTATGTTATGTTTAAGAGAAAAAGTTAATTTAATTGGCCATAATAAGACATATTAAATGTTTACAATTTTGTATGTTCAGTCAGGCTAATGGATAAACTGTGAGAGTCATAGGACAGAGAATAAGGAAATTACATTGCCATTCCCACAAGAGGTACAGTAGATATGAAAAAATTGTACTACATAGGATTGCCTTTTACTGTGAAGTGACTAAGAATTTAATTGTAAAGGAATTGGGTTTTAAAGATTGGATTAAGATATGATCTGTGTACAGATCATATTTTAAGAATGCCCCTTCATTCATTCAGTCATAATTCGTGTATTCAGGCATAACACTTTCCCTGAATATAGATGCTGAGCGCAAGTTAGAGATCATGTGACAGGTTGAGTAATTCGATTAGCCCAGAGGGACACGTCGCGATTGAGGGCGTGTTTTCACGGTATAAAGGTCCAATCAGTGCATGCCCCTGGCTGCCTTGTAAAAGCCCTTAGCGAAACGCGCGTTGGCGTTTGCTGGGCTCACTGCATAAGTCCGATTAATTTTCTGAATATCTTCTGGCTTTACAACTATAGGGATTAGTAATTTAAACAGAGATTATACACTCTTGCGCTCAACATCTATATTCAGGGAAAGTGCTATGCCTGAATACACGAATTATGATTGAATGAATGAATGAGGTTGAATGGGCATTCTCTGGGAGGGGAGTGGAGACGCTATACAGAGCTACATTAGTACTAACCAATTGACAGTATACTTAGTGATCTCACTCCTGCGGTCTTAGAAGTGAGATTATCTCCTCTAACCTATGTAAGGGTAATATAGTACCCTACAATAGCAACAAATTATCAACCTACATTATTATCATAACAACACTAATATGCATTAAGGGACTTTATGCTGTAAAAGTGTATGAAATATAGGAAATTAGCATGCTCAAGAGCAATTTGTCTTTTGGGCAGGCACTTAACCCGTTAATATCATCTGCAGCCTGACTCCCCATTTAGTTATACTCAAGAAAAGCCAGAATTAAGCCTTTAATATGCCTATGTGATATTAACCATGTATAATTTTTTGGAAGTCCCAATTAATATTGGTACTTTATTTGAATATCAGGGTATATTTATGGTTTAATATATACATAGGGACATTGTTGCAGCGAGACAGCTGGTAGTTTTTCTACCTTTTTACCAGTTATTACAACACTTTCATCTACATCATTATTCCTTTTTTAATATTTCGCTAATATTTTGTTTTAAATTAACAAATAAAGTTTATATTTTAAATTTGGATTATCAAACATCAATAATTAAGAGTGCCCTTAAGACACATTTTCTTCTATTTTCTTCACATTACTTTCTTACATTCTGGTTCAGTAAGTGCAGTGAACTTGATCAGTGAGTGTCAGGATTTGAAAGTGTTAGGTCATACTAATGTATAATATATGTTAACTCATTATGGAGAACCTGGGTCCCAATATACGGGTTCTGCCATCACCCAGTGTAAGCTAATATTGGGTAAAAGGATTAAGAATGAGTAAATTTTATGTGCTGCAAAGAAATGCTAAGACAATAAACTGTGTAGAGACTGCCAAAATAAATAATTTGACCCAAGCACATCATCAGATAGGTGTCATGGAAAACACACTATCACATCACACATCCATTCAAGTGGGGGTTACATAGTGATCACATAATGTTGAAGGTTGTGGTCTCCCATACATGCATGGTTAACCCAGAAAGAGTTTCATAATGATGCTTAGTGTGGCGTTGAACTGTAGCTTAAGGCATTATCCCTTTGTTACGTACAGGTGCTGAGTAAGAATCATTTTTTTTTGGGTGCATACTGAAAGGGCCAATTCAAGTGCATGTAATATTTTTGGTTATTCATTTTACCCAGATAATTGAACATACGTACTGTTTTCATAATGGCTGTGGGCCTGTGTACCAGGTTTTCCGAAACTAGAAATGTTCCTGACCTATGGTGTATACTGAAAAATAAAAATTCCCCACTTGTGTATGAACAAAGATGCTTCTGCACACTTTCATTTCAACAGTTGTATTTTGAGTTGCATTTTAAGATAGTACAACCTTAAATCTAGCCCAGAGGAAAAATGAGCAACTGTCAACTACAGAACTTATACTCAGTTTATATAGGTATTAAATTTTCGTCTCATATCGAGTGTATTTCAGATATGACGTATTCTTAAGATATATATGCACGCCTTTAGTCCACTGCACTTATATGTTAATGCCCCTGATCAACCTGTACAGGTGGAAAGGGCTCTTTATGTTTATTTGAGTGGAAGAACAATAGACTAAAAGACTTATCCTTTAATATAGAGATTTGGTAGCAGATAACATATGAAATAATTTCTACTTCTGCTAATCTAGGCTGGAGCAATTGCATGCAAGTGGAATCTTTCTAGCATGTGTGGTGGAGTTGTTGCAGAATAGCATTGTATTGGCCAAAGATCATACGCATTGCATTACCCACTCCCTGGAATACTTCCTTCTTCCGCTTATTTACAATATCCCAAAGCACTGTCATTTGCCATATAGTAGCAATGTGGAATAAACCCAATCCTTCATGTGATTAATCGTGTAAGACCCGTCTACAGGGGCTGGCTGGCAGACTTTAGCCTGGGGGGCAAGCACATTGCACTGGCCCATAAGTAGCGGCTCACCCTTAAAGTGGATTTTCGGTATAATATATATTTATCAATATAAAAAAGTCTATTGTAGTGTTGCTTAAGTCGGCAATACTTTATTATTATAACTGATAAATCTTAAATAATGAAAACAAATAATGCAGCAAAAAACAAACCTCACTTTATATTGCAGTTTATTTTATATGTTCCTTCTCCCTACAGGACTTTATTTTTTTTATTTATTTTTACACATACCCGGCTGATTATAATGGGGGTATAAATCATATAGCAATAGATTATATAGTAATGTTCTATTACAGTACTGAACATTGGGGCTGATTAACCAAAATGCAAAATGTCCTTTTGCTTTAAAACCTGGGGATATATTTACTAAACTGCGGGTTTGAAAGAGTGGTGATGTTGCCTTTAGCAACCAGATTGTAACTGTCATTTTGTAGAATGTACTAAATAAATAACTAGAATCTGATTATTTGCTATAGGCAATAACGTCACTTTTTCAAACCCGCCGTTTAGAAAATACACCCACTGATGTTTTTGCCAGCAAAAGGGCTAGTTATTTGCATCACTCTATATACTAATAAGGTTATTATTTGTTTTAGGGTTAACCAAAATATAATATGAGGGGTGCTACTGGGAGGAGGAGCAGAGCACTAGGTGTCAATCTGACACCCTGGCCAGAGTGCACTTTAGACATGGTTATCATTTTAGACAAATACACAGGCAATAATGTGTGCACTACAGTTAGTTGTACCTTCATGAGTAGTACAGTGTGAAGCAAGACATACCTCCCAACTGTCCTTCCAGTTAGACCACATCCTGACTAAGCGAGACAGTCACCCAAATTCAGGACTGCTCCAACAGTTTCAGAACAGTTGGCAGACTGTCCTGCTCTCTCCTAACTGTTCTTGTCACTTTCACCACCTGTGGCTGCTTGTGTCTTTAGATCAGATGCTGCTTCTCTGGATCCTGGAATTTTGGGGGCCCTATTTGCAAAAATTGGGTACATGAAATTTAGAAAACTCCATCCTGCCTCGATGTTAAATCAAAATAGCACCCACGATTTATAATTAGGCCTCCCTCCAGCCCCAACATTAAAATAATTGTATTCACATTTAATAAATAAACCTATTTCCCTCCCTCCAAACAGCCCCAGCAATAAATTAATAGTATTTACATTTAACAAATGTAACCATTTCCCACAACAATCACATTAAATAATACATAATCACATTAAATAAATAGACCTCATTTTCCCCAAACAGCACACAACCAATAAATAGCTCCCAAACCAATCATAAATTCATGGACCCCACTATTAAATTGCACCCCACAAATAAAATAGCATCCAATAATTAGCCTCCACCTGCACTCCACAATTAAATTAATAGCCTACCTCCCACATTATATTAAGACCCCCTCCCCCCTCACACTACATTCATATGCTGACACACACATACTACAACCGCACCCACCTCACTTACCTGGTTATTTCATCTCTTCTTCACACATGGGGCGGCACCAGTCACATGGTGCGCGTGTATATATATATATGTGTATATATATGTGTGTGTGTGTGTATATATGTGTATATATATATATGTGTGTGTATATATATATATATATATATATATATATATATATTTATATGTGTGTGTGTATGTGTGTGTGTATTTATATATATATATATATATATATATATATATATTGTAACAAAGGGAGGCATTTATCTGACAATATGCATAGAAAACATACAAGCAGAGTAAGTCATTGGCGCAGTTATGCACCTAGATTCAGGTTAAACCAAGTAAAGACTTATGTGTAGTTTAAAGTTGGTTAACTTACATGATTTAAAAGCTGCTTCCTCTCAGCAAACAGACAGGGTGTGTCTGTTAGTTGAAACAGAGCCAGTGATGGGCGTTTTCTCTTAAAGAGAAGTTGGGTGTGTCACCTGTCCATCAAGCTAAGGCTGGGGGAGGAGTATCATGTATAAAAGCTTGTTTGTGCCATTTGTTCACTGAGACCAACGCTGGGAAAGCTGGCTGGTCCTGAGAGAGAGCTGGTCTATGTATAGCTAGCGTGTAGGGTCTCCATAATTGCTGTGAAAGTATACAGTGTCAAAACATTTACCATCCTGTCAATAAAGCACCATAAAAAGGTAGAAGTTGTTCACGTGTGCTTCTGCAGTAGCGGGCTCTTGCCACAAGTGGTGTCAGGAGTGGGATACTCTGGGAAGCAAGTTTCCGCTACCCAACCCGCGCAGCCGTCAACATTGAGGAAGTACTGAAAACCCTCGTGAATGTGGCCGCTGCGCAGCAACAGCGGCAAGCTAAGATGCTACGAGTCGCCGAGGCACAGGTGGAAAACAGGTGAGGCATGACAGAAATGAACCACCTGGTCCGGTTCTGCAGAAAATGTCACCAGCTGATGACGTAGAAGCATATCTGGTGTCTTTTGAGAGCCTTGCAAAAAAGGAAAAATGGTCTCCTAAAGATTGGGCTGAGAGACTGGTGCCATATCTGACTGGTGAAGCTCAGCGAGCTTATATGGATCTAGATGAGGAACGGGCCTCTGACTATTTGTGCCTAAAGTCTGAGATATTGGCTCGCATTGGAGTTTCCGGGCCAGGCCGAGCCCAGCGCTATCACCAATGGCGCTATGATAAAGAAAAAATGGTCAGAGCGCAAGTGGCTGAGCTTTCTAAAATTTTAAAGAAATGGCTGCAGCCTGAGGAGAATTCGCCTTCTTGGATTATTGAAGTTCTGGCAATAGATCACTGCATCCGGGGGCTGAACCGCGATTTGCAAAGGTGGGTTCTGCAATCAGACCCACAAACTTATGAAGAGCTTGCCACCGTGATAGAGAGGTTTTGTGCGCTACAGCAAATGACTAAAGAACCTGCATTTGTGCCAAAGCCGCTGCCACGCCAAAAGCCAGGTTTGACAATCCTTTTTAAGCTTAGTAGGTTACTACAGGCGGTTTGTAAGCCACTTCGCCACTAGAGCTGCTCCACTTACGGACATGTTAAAAAAAAGTTGTCCAGATAGATTAACTGAGAGAGAGCTGGTCTACGTATAGCTAGCGTGTAGGGTCTCCATAATTTCTGTGAAAGTATACGGTGTTAAAACATTTACCATCCTGACAATAAAGCACCATAAAAAGGAAGAAGTTGTTCTCGTGTGCTTCTGCAGTAGCGGGCTCTTGCCACAATATATATATATATATAATTTGACTTAGACGCACAGGTCGATGTTATAAATCAAACATCTGTGCAACTAGCTAGCAATCTTATTTTGGAGGTTGAAGTAGAAGATATTGAAGAATTAGTAGAATATGTTGAGGGAGAACTGAGCAACGAATACTTAATGGAATTGGAATCTCAGCAACACTTGGAAAAGGAAGAAGAGGAAAAAATGGAAGAAGTACAAAATAAGTTCACTTTAAAAGAGTTAGGTGGTGTTTTCAAAAGTGAATGCGCCTATGTTAGAACTAGGGGTGTGCACCGGCCACTTTTAGTGTTTTGGGTTTTGGGTTCTGATTTGTTTTGCCAAAACACCCCACTCAAGGTTTTGGTTCTGATTTAGGGTTTTAGTTCTGATTTTTTTTTTAAAAAAAAAGCATAAAAAGTGCTAAAAAAAACAGTTGTTTTTTTTTTTTTTTTTTCACTCCTACGCTATTATTAACCTCAATAACATTCAATAACAATCATTTCCACTAATTTCCAGTCTATTCTGAACACCTCACACCTCACAATATTGTTTTTAGGCCAAAAGGTTGCACCGAGGTAGCTGGATGACTAAGCTAAGCGACACAAGTGGTATTTTTTTTTTATACTGTAGGAACAGTGAACGTAGTAATATATTGCAGTAGAAATTCCTTTTTACTGCAGGAACAGTGAACGTAGTTAGATATTGCAGTACTAATTTATTTCTTGTTGTACAAATACAAAGAAGTGGCTGATCAAGCAGCTGTCATGCATGTGGAAAGTGCATTAAAGTATAACACACTGATGTCTATGTCACAAAACTCAGCATTTTCTGTTTGGGGAGATGCCTTATTTCCAATGCAGCATGTTTTATTTTCTACGTGTTGATGGCATTTTCCCGTTGTTTCTATTAAATAGTATCTTTTGTCAACACATATGCATTTTAAATAACTTATTTATGCACTAGTGAAAAAGCATGAAAAATGCAAGTGTGAATGAAATGTTATGTCAGCACAGATGTTCAGATGTTTCCACACTCATGTTCTAGGTCACAATCTCAGAAGGGTTTTAATGTGTCTCAGCTTCACAGCATTAATATGGAAGTGCTGGGTAATGACCTCAAAGAATGTATAACGTAAAACATGCTGTCCTCCATATTATAACAATGTCCTCTCTCTCTCTCTCTCAGCCATTAACCCATGTGAGTCTATTAAACCCTTTTGCAGCCATGAACCCATTTTGCAGCCATGAACCCCATTTGCAGCCATTAACTCCATTGTAGCCTTAAACCTATTGAGAGACTCAGCAGGACAGAGCACTGGACAAAGCACCACAAAACCCAACCTCCCGCTTCCCTGATCTGAGCCCGACTGAAGATGGCGGCCGCAAGCGGGGAATTTATGCAATCCGAGTCTCGCGATATCCGACGCGAGACTTGGACGTCATAGCCTCTGTTTAATTTTTTTTGTCCGCCGGAAATACCCGAACAGTGCTCGGATCCCGTCGGATCCGCACTGTTCGGGTGGGCTCGGATTAGCGCAATCCGAGCCCGCTCATCTCTAGTTAGAACTAGAGGCTATGGACCCGAATGTTGAACGGTTCATGAAAGTGGAGCGGAAAATAAATTAAGTTTTACAATGCTATAGGGAAATTTATGAAAAAAAAAAAAAAAATTACAAAGCAAACCACACTAACAGAATACTTCCTGAAACCTACACCTAGGACCTTCACTCATACATCTACAGATCCTTAGATATCCTTGCCGTGATCTCCCTGGGCCCTCTTTGTTATAATTGTTGCTTTTTATACAGCTTTACTGTACACATGTTTATTTTCTGCTATGCAAAGTATACCAAACGTATCAAAATACAGTTTTCTTTAGTCCATTTCTTTAGTCAGAATCAATAAAAACGATTACAATACATGTAGGTGCATATTACAGTACTGTACTCACTTAGCGACCAATTCACTTAACGACCTAGCCATAGGAACGGAACTAGGTCATTAAGTGAGGAATACCTGTATGTTTCTCTCCCTCAGTTGCCTCTGGGACTGGATGGGTCCCCAGGTCTTCTTGGATCTCAACCCCTCTCTACCCTCCCCATACCTACAAGCCACAGCATGCTGTTCCCCTCTTCTCACCCTTCATTTCCCTTCGTCATTACACCATAAGCTGATCTGTTACATTTCCCTAACATTGTCAGTAATCCATGTTGCGTAGCTTCTCAGTTATTGCATGCTATGTTCCAACTGTTTAGTGCTAAAGTCCTTCAATTATAAAAAAAAAAGATAATTTGTTATCACTAACTATATAGGCATACAAAATAAGATTAATGCTTGGATCAACATGGTTGAAAATTGTATATGACTAAAATAAATATTGTTTGCCATCAGGATGCTCTAATGTTTGGCTAAAAGCATTTCACTATACAGTACATTTTGGGAATTTGGCAATACTTCCATTGTTCTGAACAGCTGAGATATATTATTATTTTATTTTAATGTTAGTTTTAGAGTTAGAGCTCTTTGTCATTTGATTAATATTTCCATTTAGTACTCTCTACTATATTTTGTAGAGTAACCATTTATTTTGATCCCTGCTGCTGAAGACATTATATGAAGGGAGTGGTCAATATCAAAGTACTATTGTAAGGAGGAGAAAAAAAAGAATATTCTCACCCTGTGAATACTCATTTTGTTTAAAGTGTAGTTTGGTTTTTCTCTAGATGTGAAGTGCAGGTGCAAAGGAAATGACTTCAGATGTAATACATTAATCAATTGCATTTATGTTTTTTCATTTAAATTGTATGTATGGCATGTTTCTAATTTTAGGACCTGCTTTCTTGGTGTAAAGTCTGCTCTGGGGCCACAGGCGGGAGTCTACAAAAACACACATACTTCATTCTCTGCCTTTTCAATAGTTTCTTTGTTGCTTCTTTTTCAGGTTTATAATAAGTAGAATTAAACTGATTATATGTGAAATACAAATAAGTGTCAGTGGTTTATTTCAGTAGTGAACCTAGTTTAAGTTTATGTTTTTGTGGAGTTTATGGAAAATAATGGAGCCCAAGGGAGGACTTTAACTTGGCTGTGCGTTTCCTTAAGATTTGAGAAGTGGTATTCATAAATTTCACCTTTTATGTTTTCATAATGAAAAATAATAATAATAATAACACTTGCCACCTAATGAAAACAAGTAAAAAGCACTATTTTTGTCTATACTGCTATAATTGAACAAATATATTTTTAGAGATTAACCCCTTATGAACCACTGTATGTATAACATTCGTTATCTAAACAAGTTGGTTGAGTTTGTTGAATGCAGATGCCTTCAATGTATGTAAGTGGCTCATACACATGGGTGATATTTAAGGTTCTGTGGTGTACTGCTTGTAGCATGCCTCATATCCAAATATTGCCCAGCGTTTACTGTGCCTATGTATACAGAGTGCTGAAAGTGCCATATTTTGTGTATAATTGCACTGCGCAATCCCATAAACAGATTATACGAGGCAGAAAGGAGGAGAGAGGGGAAGTATGCACGTAGTCAATGTACAGTAAGGGTGTGCCAAGATGAATTCAAGCTTTGGGCATCTCTAAGGTACATGTTTTTCAGTCAAATCATTTGCACCAGCTACAGGGCAGGTGTAAGTGTTGAACAATGAAAAAATATATATATTTTTTTTAAAATGTATTTTTCATTATTCGCTATATTATTAACAGGTGACAATAATTGAACACTTTTTTCTGTGCATTCTGCTGGGACTTTATATTGCACATATGTATGTTTTATTCGTATCCTGCAGAGTGTTGTGCCTGACTCAATACGGCAAGAGCCGTATATGCAGAGCGTACCCACGCCCGTATTGAATAATGGGACGTTTTTTCAGATTCGTTCCTAGCTTAATACAGATGTGCGTTTTTCCGATTTATCTGCGTTTTTTAAATAAAAAAGCGCACAATGAATCAGGTCCAGAGAGAATATTCACAAAGTGGTTAATGAAAACTAATCTTTGGTGTGTTGAAATGCATGTTTCAAAACAACCAACCACAATGCACCTAGAGTGTCTGAAAATGCATATGTGTATGAAGTCTAATTGTTCAGAAAGTTCTTTTAACATGGAAATAAGTTATTGCCAAGTATGGATTAGTGTGCAAAATGCAAATTTAAATATTAAATATAAATATTATATATTTGTGTTTTCTTTAAACCTATAAAATGCTAATATGACTTTTATTGCCTTACAAGAATATGCATATGTATAGGCCATTGGTGTTGGAGCTTTGAGCTTTTGCTACAGCTTTCCCTCATATAGCTAGCTGTGACGTTAAATATTTAATTTTACTTTCTCTAAAGAATGTATATGTAGCTTTGTTAAACTTCAAAGGATAATTATCGCCTTGCATATCAAAAATAGCACTGCAGGCACAGAATACTGGGATCTCCAAGTTTAGCCGAGAAGCAGGAGTTACTGGAAACCAAGCACGGTTAGAGAATTGTGGGCCCAGGATAACCAGGTTTGGATGGGAAGCTGGATACCAGGCACAATAGCTTGGAGCCAAACAATCCTCAATTCAGCAGGTTGTAAGACATGAGCAAAGTCAAGCGAAGCCAAAGTCAGGCTCACAAGAATAGGTGCAATGTGATGAGACAAACAGGAATCAAATACCAGAAGACAAATCAGGACCAGATCATAGGAGTTTTCAGAGTGACCAGCAACAGTGACAAGTGATAAACTGGCCCAGTTTGCAGGTAAATGCAGTCTTATGAAGGCCAGACACAGGTGATCATGATCCAGATTCAAATGATGAGAATGTAACCCCTTGCAGGCAGGATTTGTTATGGGCAAAGTAGCATCCAGGGGAGATCTGGATATTTAAGTGATCAGGCAGACTCTTCAATTACTGCAGCAGCAAAAACTTTTAAATTTTGAAGAATGGCATCTCTGATCTCAACAAAGGAGTTTGCTAATTCCAAAACTTTCCTTCTAAAGTTGGACAAGTAGTATACTTGCTTATGTTGGTTATTGATGAGATCTGGTACGGAGGGAAAATAGAATAAACAAAACCTTATAAGGGTACCAAATTGTTCGATGTCGCCATCAAAGGTAAATGGTTGAAATTCTGGAACAGGAAACAAATCGGCAGTCTTGGCAACTTTGGATGATGGGGTAGTAGGAACCTTGGAAGAAGAATTGGTTTTGGTAATCTTGGGAACCATACTGTAAGGAGAGGAGACAGTTGTTTTGGTGATTCTAGAACCGGATTTATCTCGACCAGCATGATCGAAGTCCCTGATTGGAAGGACAGGATAGGAATCTATGACGGAAAATACATTGCAGAAGTCTTTGGCTAGGGCAGAGTGAGAGTCCCCAACAGGGACAGCAGAGCAGGAGTTCCTGACTGGGACAGTGATAAGAGCGAAAAGATGGAGCACATAGCTCTAATTCAGACTGAGCGCATTTCCTAGAGGGCTCAGAATGAGCACACAGAATTGAGAATGAGCACACAACTCTGGGAGCCTGGATTGAGTAAATATATCAGAAGGTCCAAGATGGGCACACAACTCGAATGGCCAGGACTGGGCACACAACTCGTATGGCCTGGACTGGGCAGAAGGGCCAAGATGGGCAAGCAACTCAGAAGGCCCAGACTGGGCTTGCTTGGCAGAACTCTGAGAATGGGTTTAGTAAGTAATCCCAAGTTACATTTGTTTTCAGAGTTTAGAGAACCCTTGGGGTAACTGGGAGGTGATTATGGTCTATGCAGCTGGCAGTGGACCAGGAGGTGCTCTGAGCTGGCACAATAGAGACATAGGTAATTAACTCTTTGGTGTGTGCGTTCCACCCCGGACAAAAAGAGACGTGTGTGGCCTGCAAGCCTGGAATCCTCAGTGGCAGGGGTCATATTCATTTGAGGAGGTGAGGAACAGTAATTATTTTTATAGTGGAGTGAAGATTCTGGAGTGGGTACTGCGGTCTTAGCATTCTCTCTGCAAGAAAAATTCCTTGTTCCAGAACTAGTATTCGAACAAGAATCACATCTAGCAATAATGTTGACACCTGTGTCATTTGAGAGCAAAGTTATAAAATATCAATTTGAAGCATCTAGAACTGAGGAATTAGGAATTTCAGACAGGTTTTCGATATAACAAACATTGAGTTCATAATCCACCACACTTGGAACTCAAGTTCAAGAGCACGGAGCATGCAATCTGCAGGCTCTAATTTTTGGCCAGTTCATACTGTTAAGGTTCCCAGTATGAATACTACAGAGAGCATTGTAAATAAAACAGAGTGTCTTTATTTTAAACACAGGTCACACAGGTATAAACTGCATGCAGTGGTAAGGCAGCTAGCACATGTCCATAGAAACAGCAGAGACAGTATACCTGTATTTCCAGATTTAGCTGAGTTAGTAGGAGACATTGGATACTGGGCATGATTGGAGAACTGCATGTACAGGATACTGGGATCTCCAGGTTGAACTGAGAAGCAGAAGTTACTGGATATCAGGCACAATAGATTAGCTTGATGTACAGGATTTCCTGAGATTACCAGGTTTAGCTGAGAAGCTGTTGACGCTGGATACCAGTCAAAATAGGATAACTGCAGGTACAGGATACCAGGTTAACTAGGTTTATTTAGTAGCCAAACAATCCACAACTGAGCAGGTTGTAGGACTTGAGCAAAGGCAAACAAAGCCTATGTCAGACTCACAGGAATAGGCGCAATATGATGAGACAAACAGGAGTCAGATACCAGAAGACAAATCAGGACCAGATCACATGAGTTTCTTAGAGAGACCAGTAACAGTGTCAATTAATGATCTGGCCCAGTTTGCAGGAAAAGTCAGTCTTATGAAGGCCAGACACAGGTTATCATAATCCTGATACAATGATGAGCACTTAACCCCTTGCAGGCAGGATTTGGTGTAAGCAAAGCAGCATCCACAAGAGAGATGCTGTACTGCAAATAGAGGCAGATCTTGAAAACAATCCAGTACTACACTCCAAAGAATATGCCATTCCAGTTCCACACAAGGTAAGAAGCGGGATTGAAGGGAGGCACCTAGAACACCCTGGAGGCACCTATAGCACACAGGGTACACGTACCGGCCATGAGCAGGAGAATACATGATTGGATGATAATTAATTATGACCAGCTTGTCCAGTCAGCCACAGGTTAACATACTGCTTGGGCTGCATGAACACTTCCTTCTGGTGCTCTGAACTCAGATGGTCTATATTCATGTGTCCTGAGAGTTTCATGTGAAATAATTATTGGTTCCACCCACAAAATGGATGTTTAAGCAACAGGTACAGTTTAAGCGTATAGCCCATGGAAACATATATTTGAATTAGGGAGAGAGAAAGGCAACCAGCAATTTGTACTAACAAGGATTGACTTGTCTGTAAGTGCCAGCAGACTCTACTTGGCTTACTTTCTAAGGGTAAAAGAGCCATAAGTAGTAACTGATTGACAAGACTGTGTGTTAAATTTGATTGATTTCTGCAACTAAGCTAGGGTATATAATGTGCTCTCTTACGCCTTTCCTATTTAATTTTTCCAACACCCTCCCTGCTACAGTAACCAGAAGCTATAACATATGGGTGTGTCAGATGTACTTGTCAGTCATACATTTTATAGTGCTTCTAAATCATGGGTTTATTTAGGCTAGAACAAGTTTTATAGCGTTAACGTTAAGTGATGCAATAAGTTAGAAATGTTGATAAATTCTCTTTGTTGACTTAAATCTATGTCATGTTTGTTGCCTGAACAGACCTCCACATCTTGTGTAAAAAATAAACTATTGAGAAGCACTTATCCTACATTTTGCATTTAGTTTACTTAATGCATGTTTAATATATAAAGTGCACTGCAAATTATTATCATAACATTACAAAAGAAATGTTAAATCTTGTGAAAACATTTTACTGTCCTTGCAAAACATCATAAATAGTGTTTTTGAGAACGAGAATGTCTTAAGTGAAAAGAAAAATTTGACGACAATTGAGATATAATTTAAAGTACATGAAAAGTATATGTTTGTCTATGGACATTCATCACATTGTGAACATTGGTGGAAATAGATACAATGTTTTGTAATTTGTTTTAGGAGAGTAGGACACTAGTTTTATGTAAGGAAAATAAATACTTATTGTAAATAAATCATACATAATTCAATAGAAATTTTGAGGGGTGGAAAATGTTCCTACCAAAATACAGGCTAATTACACCCACATGCAGGGCTGGTGCAGACATCTCCCCATAAATAGGAGATCTACTGCTGGGGGAGAGAATAATACGGAGAGCGCTGGGTTGGAACTGAATATCTCCGTCTGTTATAAAGACTATTGAAGTCCAGTAATTAGTGATCCCGTTATAACTGTGGACATTTGATATACACTTTGGAATAAGTGACAAATTACTAGTCCCAAACTCATCAACAGGGGGGGAAGCTCTAACTACAGTTTGAAAGCAGCTATCCTTCCATCTGTGCTTAAAGCTTTAAAACATTCCAAGTTTACTCTATGTTATATAAAGGAATGCCGCTGTGTGCACCTTTGGATGTTCTATTAATACAGTCAGCAACATCTAATCAGATGACATTTTGTGTTCAGAATAACAAAGACAAAGCGGTGTATCTTGCTAGACAGTAGGGCGGCAGTCCTGGCAGAGCTCTCAAAACTGAAAGCGGGTGCTTAAAGGTGTGCTGGTAACACCATTAACAGAAATATTAAATCAGTCACAAGCTACAGGAATATTCCCAGAGGACTGGAAAAGAGTGAATGTAGTCCCACTGCACAAAAGTGGAAGGAAGGAAGAGACGAGCAACTACAGACCAGTGAGCCTTACATGAGTAGTAGGAAAGTTGATGGAACACTCTTAAAAGAAAGAGTTGTGGAATATTTCAAATTTAGTAATTTACAGGATCCCAAACAGCATGGATATACTGAGGGAGATCATGTCAAACAAATCTTATTGACTTTTTTTGACTGGGTGACTAAAGCAATAGATTAAGGTGGGGCCATAGATGTAACTTATCTAGATTTTAGTAAGGCTTTTGACACTGTCCCACATCGCAGACTGTTAAATAAACTTGAAAGCTTGGGTTTGGATTTAGATGGTTGAATGGATAAGATCTTGGTTGCAGGATGGAAAACAGAGATTTATAGTAAATTAAATGCTTTCATAGGAGGGAAATGTTACCAATGGAGTACCCCAAGGATCTGTACTTGGACCAGTGCTTTTTAATATCTTCATTAGAGACATTGCAAACGGTATTGAAGGGAAAGTATGCCTATTTGCAGATGACACAAAGATATGCAACAGGGAAGACACACCAGGGGCGCTGCCTTGTAAAGGGAAACTTCCCTTTACAAGGCAGCGCCGCTTTAAATTTAAGCGCTGAAGACGCTGAACTCGCCGGAGTTGAAGAATCCAGAGGTTCATACATTTACCCCCAGGAAGGGTTAAAACAAATAATTGATGATCTGGGTAGAAAAGAGGAGTGGTCAAGAGAGTGGCAACTACAGTTTAATGTCACTATAATGGAAACTACTGAGGAGAAAAGGAATCTAGGGGGTAAATTTATCAAGCTGAGAGTTTTCCGGCGGGTTTGAAAAACCAATCAGATTCTAGCTATCATTTATTTAGTAGATTCTACAAAATGATTGCTATAGGCAACATCTCCACTTTTCAAACCCACCGGAAAACTCTCAGCTTGATACATTTACCCCTAGGAGTCACTATTTCAGATGACTTAAGGGCAGGTAAGCAATGTAGCAAACCAATGAGGAAAGCAAGTCAGATGCTTTGTTGCATAGGAAGAGGAATCAGTAGCAGAAAGAAAGAAGTAATAATACCACTGTATAGGTCATTGGTACGACCTAATCTAGAATACAGTGTTCAATTCTGGAGGCCATATCTTCAGAAGGATATAAATATATTATAGACTGTACAAAGAAGGGCAACTAAAATTGTGCATGGCCTACAGCACAAAACTTCCCTGGAAAGACTAAAAGATCTTAATATGTATAATTTGGAGCAGAGAAGGGAAAGGGGGGACATGATAGAAATTTTCAAATATATCAACGGTTTGAACAAGGTACAGGAGGGACACATTCTTGAAAAGAAGAGAAGCACCAGAATATGAGGATATGCACTGAATCTGGAGAGTAGATTCAGAGGAAATTTAAGGAAAAACTACTTCACAGAAAGAGTAGTGGATAAGTGGAATAGCCTCCTATCAGAGGTGATGGAGGCTAATATAGTAGAGCAGTTTAAACATGCTTGGGATAGACATAAGAATATCCTTACAAAGAACTAAGGGCTAGATTTACTAAGCTGCCGGTTTGAAAAAGTGGGGATGTTGCCTATAGCAACCAATCAGATTCTAGCTTTCATTTATTTAGTACCTTCTACAAAATGACAGCTAGAATCTGATTGGTTGCTATAGGCAACATCCCCACTTTTTCAAACCCGCAGCTTAGTAAATCTAGCCCTAAGTGTGAAATAGGGTTTGAGGTTACCATAGATTAATAAAACAATGGGCAGACTAGATGGGCCAAGCGGTTCTTATCTGCCATCAAATTCTATGTTTCAATGTTTCTATGTTTACGGTGGATTGGTTTTATATTTTTAAGATTAATTTATGTATGATTTTATATGTTAAATATATGTGTATATTGAATCTAAATTGTTTAGCATAATTTGCTTGACTGGTTTAAATAATTTGGGTGCTTCTTTTTTTCTGGAAAGCGTTTTATTTAATGGTTTTGAATTTTAACACAATAATACTCTTGTCTCCCCTACATTAATGTTAGGACTTTACAAATAGCTTTTATATATATATATATATATATATATATATATATATATATATATATATATATATATATATATATTGAAAGCTTACTTAAGTAAATAAATATATTGACGATTCTATGGTAGGTTAGATCGTTTCATGTATTAACAAATTTATTTTAATGTAATTAGCCCTTTTCAGCACCTGATTTGTGCCCTTGAGGGTCACATTAGGAATCTTTTTGTAAGTATACATAAATGATGAATAATTACACTGACGTATGTCTTGAGCAATTACTATTGTTTTAAGCTGGGCATAAGTATGCTTTTTCTTTTGTGGGTATTTTCCTATGTAAGTTTGGTCTGTAAACGTGTCAAACGGTATATGAGACCCTGAATGTACAAAATGTGCCAAATGAAAAGTTTTGGCTTCCACCAACTTCAGTAATGTAAAATAACTGCCAAAAAGACAAGGGGAAAAAAATCTATTTTTTGTTTGTATCCCCCTGATAAAAAAATATCATCCTTCAATCTCATTATATGAATCATTTTCAGCAAAATCGTCTCTTTTTTTCATTTGTGTACATCAAGCACATGAATGAGTGCACCTAGCTCTCTCACTGCAAGGTATGCCCTTATCTGACCAGGCCTGCAGACAATTTTTACAAAGAAACAGCTATGTTTTATAAAATCAGGTTCTGCTGCTCAAAACCATTGAAAATGGTATTTGCAGTGTGGGAGTGACATTTTTGCAATCATATATGTATAAATTATTTCTGTTTCAAGTTCTATTTGCACTCTTTTCACCACATATTAAAAAGCTAAAACTTAGGTCGATACATAGACCGATCAGCCACAATATTAAAATCACTGACAAGTGAAGTGATTAACTTTATCTTGTTACAATGGCACCTGTCAAGTGGGGGGGGGGGTATATTAGGCAGCAAGTGAACTCCACTATGGAGCTATGGAAGAAGGTGGCCTGGTCTGATGAATCACTTGTTCTTCTATATCATGTGTATAGCCGGATGTGTGCTTCGGTTACCTGTGTAAGAGATGGCACCAGGAGGTATTATGAGAAGAAGATGAGCCAGCAGAGGCAGTGTGATGTTCTAGACAATGTTTTCCTTGGGACCTGGCATTCATGTGAATGTTACTTTAACACATGCCAGCTACCTAAACATTGTTGCAGACCAAGTACACCCCTTCATGGCAGTGGTATTCCCTGATGTCAAAGGCCCCTTTTAGCAGGATAATGCGCCGTCCCACACTGCAAAAATTGTTCAGGAATAGTTTGAGAAACATGGCAAAGAGTTCAAGGTGTTGACTTGCCTCCAAATTCTCCAGATATCAATTCATTCGAGCATCTGTGGGACGTGCTGGAAAAACAAGTCTGAGCCATGGAGGCCTCACCTCACAACTTACAGAACTTAAAGGATTTGTGTCATACATCGCACCAGCTAACCTCTCATTCTGGCTGCTGTAGACTGAACAGGCGCATACCTGCTCTTTTCACAACTCCCTACATTCACTTGATTAGCTAATTACCTGCCAGCCTGTCTATTTAAAGCATCTGCCTCCTTACTATGGTTGCCAGATCTTCAGGTCTCCTTACCTGTTAGGATGTTTCCTCCTTTGTCTCCTGTTTATTGCTTCCATCTTGTTGTACTCTGGATTCAATAATTACACTGCAAACTATTGTGCTTCTCATCTGATCCTGCTCCAGGGCTTCCAGCTCATCATCACCCTGCAGTCTATTGTTCCCCTGTGTATATCTGTATCACCTCCGCAGTCAAATTGCTGACACTCCTCTGCAGATTGTTGTGGATCTCCTCTGATCCTGCTCCAGGATTTGCAATGTATCAGGACCTCAGCGCTTCATCACCCTGCAGTCTATTGCTCTCCTGTGTATACCTGTATTACTTCCATAGTCAAGACATGGCTGCTACACTGCAGATCGTTGTACATCTCCGCTAATCCTGCTCCAGGGCTTCTAGCTAATCAGGACACCGGTGCATCAGAATCCTGCAGACTATTGCTTTCTTCTATAATCCTGAATTTCCACTTACCTGTTGGACCTGTCTCCAGCACTCTGACATATCCTTACTGAAACCATTATCTCCTGAGCCTCCATCTAGTCTCGCTCATCACCCCTTAGAGGACGTGCAACCTGCTGTTAGAGAGCTACTAAGCCTATATTCTCTTGCAGGGATCCCTTGTGAAAACCTTTCTTTCCGTTGGACTCTGCACCTCTTTGGGGGTAATGTCCACCAGAGCAATCTTCTAGACCGGCAGTTCCCAAAGTGTGCACCGCGGCTCCCAGGGGTGCCGCGGCGCTGTCACTGGGGTGCCGCGGGCCAGCCCTAGAAAAAAGAAAGCAAACAGAAACTTACCAATCCGCACGGCGCTAGGACCCAGCAGCCTACTCTCTCCCACAGCTGTCACTGAATATCGACATCAGTGACAGCTGCGCGAGAGAGTAGGCTGCAGGGTCCTAGTGCCGCGCGGATTGGTACGTTTCTGTTTGCTTTTTTTTTCTAGGGCTGGCGCGGGGCAGAGGAGGAGGACAGATGGCAGAGGAGGGGGACAGATGGCAGAGGAGGAGGGGGACAGATGGCAGAGGAGGAGAGGGACAGATGGCAGAGGAGGAGGGGGACAGATGGCAGAGGAGGAGGAGGACAGATGGCAGAGGAGGAGGGGGACAGATGGCAGAGGAGGAGGGGGACAGATGGCAGAGGAGGAGGAGGACAGATGGCAGAGGAGGAGGAGGACAGATGGCAGAGGAGGAGGGGGACAGATGGCAGAGGAGGAGGGGGACAGATGGCAGAGGAGGAGGACAGATGGCAGAGGAGGAGGGGGACAGATGGCAGAGGAGGAGGGGGACAGATGGCAGAGGAGGAGGGGGACAGATGGCAGAGGAGGAGGGGGACAGATGGCAGAGGAGGAGGGGCACAGATGGCAGAGGAGGGGGTCAGAGGGCAGAGGAGGGGGTCAGAGGGCAGAGGAGGGGGTCAGATGGCAGAGGAGGGGGACAGAGCAGAGGAGGAGGGTGAGAGAGGGCAGAGGAGGGTGACAGCGTGAGAGAGGGCAGAGGAGGGTGACAGAGGGCAGAGGAGGGGGACAGCTTGACAGAGGGCAGAGGAGGGGGACAGAGGGCAGAGGGGGCAATGTGAGAGGGCAGTGTGCCTGGATGCAGAGGGGGCAGTGTGCTTGGATGCAGAGGGAGCAGTGTGCCTGGTTGCAGAGGGAGCAGTGTGCCTGGTTGCAGAGGGAGCAGTGTGCCTGGTTGCAGAGGGAGCAGTGTGCCTGGTTGCAGAGGGGGCAGTGTGCCTGATTGCAGAGGGGGCAGTGTGCCTGGTTGCAGAGGGGGCAGCATGCCTGGTTGCAGAGGGGGCAGTGTGCCTGGTTGCAGAGGGGGCAGTGTGCCTGGATGCAGAGGGGGCAGAGTGTCTGGATGCAGAGGGGCATTTTTGCATACAACTAAATAAGTATTTCTGTCGTGACCTAAATACTTATTACAATTTTTTGACCCAACTACTTCTAAAACAGGACTGCTCAGTAATTATTTAGAACTGCAAAAGTTTGGGAACAACTGTTCTAGACCAATCTGACTCTGATTTCGTAAAAATTTGCTGCTAATGTTTTGGTGTTAGATACTACAAGACATCTTCAGAGATTTGTGGAGTCCATGCCTCGACGGGTCAGAGCTGTTTTGGCGGCACAAGGGGGAGCTGCACAATATTAGGCAGGGGGTTTTAATATTGTGGCTGATCAGTATTTAATATTGTGGCTGATCAGTATACATGTGCATGTGTAAAAATGTTTACAGGGCAGCTGACTTATACTCAGCACCCCGACAATTCTGTCTGGCAACGGTAAGAAGAGTCCTGCGACTTCGCCACAAGTCTTGCATGCATGATCCGGCTTTGCTGGCTCACACATGCACAGTGGAAGTGCTTTGAAGGGAGAACCTTTCATTGGTGGTAACCACTTGATATTTCGGGAAGCCCTAATTGTGGGCAACATCACCTATTTTTGCTGGAGTAATTAGTAATCTCCCATTCATAAATGGGCCCCTTAGGAACAGAGTAAGCAACAAGCAGCAGGATTTTTCATGTGGACACACAATGAATCTTTGCGCTATTGTTGCTTTGCAATTATTTCTGAAGGGAAACACATAAACTTACCATTAAATTGAGGAATTATTTAGATACCATAGTAGTTAAAAAAAAGTACTTTTATGTTTACCTATTTTGGCTTACACATGCTTTCTGTACTGTATTTATACATTGTGTGCTGGCACCCTTTAAATACAGTTATTAAAAAAAGACTGCTTTATGATGTTTAGTTATTTGAATTTGTGGTAGATAAAAAAATAATAAAAAATGTTGAGAACTGAACTTGCTACTAGCATAAGACATTCATTGCACATCTATTTTGTTCACTGAAACTTTTTATTTTTCTTCTTTCAGGATTTTCTGCATATGTTGTTGGAAAATGTTCCTGAACAAAATAAGTAAGTGGTAATATTTTAAATGAATATACTTTTTTAGCAACTAGATAATCTGATTACTGATATTAAATCATGAGACCTTGCCTGCATAGGTATGTTTACTGATTATGCTAACCTGTGGTGTTTGGGTTTTCTAATGCTTGTGTGTGATATTGTAAACAACACTGATACATTAAACCTTTCTAGTCCAACATTGTGAAAAAGTGATTGAAAAATAGAAATACCTTTTTAATTTGTCTTTGTTCCATTTTCCATTTAAAATATACTCTTTTTAAATCATCATTGTGTTTTCCTAAAAGGCAAAACATAAACTAATAATAACACTATTGTGCTAATAAGACTGCTTAATACAAAAATAATAAAAAAAAATCCTGATAGAGTGGACAAAATTAAATGAAAACTATAAATAATATAAAAAATTAATAATAAGTTTAAAAAATATAAACATGAACATTTCCTAAATGTAATTTAAACATAAGATCAGTTTATTGATAGACCTAACATCTACCCAGTAGAACAAATAGTATATCTCCTATGAAAGAGTCAAAAATATGACTGTATAAGCTTCTCCTAGAAATAATTAAACATATAAATTATAAATTAAATAGTGATGTAAAATTAAGGAATAAATATAAGTGAAAAAAAATCAGTATTTAATGAATTTATAAAAAAGTTTGTGGCTGCCTATGCCACCCTGCCTGTTGTTGCTGGGAACCGGTTGGGCTTACTTTGCCACCTGTCACTCGCCGGGTCTCTGGTTCCTGCAAACCTAGATCCAGCTCACTCACCTCTCTGTCTGCGTCCTTGCAGCGCCACGGCCGTCCACCATAATAGGAATGGTTCTGTGCATGTGCAGACCGGAACAAACTTTTAAGAACTTTCCTCACTCCATATTTGCCATCTGGCAGCCTTCCCCTATTTAAGGCAGCTTTGACCTTCTCTCAATGTTTGTTCTTGATCCTCACTCTGCTGAGGTAGCTGTGGTTTAGTCACCTCCTGGTTCCTGACCTATTCAGCGTAGCAGCGTCTCCTATCTTCTCACCTGCTGGCCAAATAACCTCATCGCCACGTCTGTTGTAATGCCTGCCATCCGCTGTTCATAGCAGCGTCTCCTACCTTCTTACCTGCTGGTCGAATAACCTCAACTCCACGTCTGTAGTAATCTACAACCCGCAGGTCATCAGATCATCTCGTCTATTCCAGCGTTAATACCTGCTATCCGCAACGTATCCCTATTCCTCCTATTACCTCTGTTAACATCTGCAGATCATCTCCCCTGCTCCAGTGTTACTACCTGCTATCCGCAGAGCACCTCATCGCCTCCTATTACCTAGTTCGCCATATCCTCTACTTTCTCTCTAGCTGTATGTCCGTTGACCCTGCCACACTCTCCTGAGTGCCGTGACCTGCGCAGTGGAAGCCGCTAAACCCATACCCTCTTGCGGGACTCTCTGGAGAAGACCAGCTGCTGTGTTAGACTCTGGTGAAGTAGTCAACTATTGGCAGATTTCTGGGTCGAGAATCCTAGTGACCGTGACACCACAGTTCCCTTTCGTTATCCCAAATGTGCTCTCTTGCCGCAGTAGGAGGGGCTTAGAAATGCTGCCATTACTGGACACCTTACCGGCATCCAGTACTGGGTTTCTTCTGGGTAACTGACAATGCGAGTGTACCCTGTGGCTGGTGTATCTGGGCTGGTACTCCTGACTTCTTCCTATAGATCAGGGTTGCTGTGGATGGATCCCCCTGGCCTATCACACTGGTCAGAGCTTCTGGGTAACAGGCAGAGCGGTGGTACTGGATGCTGGGTCCAAACCTCAGAAACAGCCGGGAATGGATTAGATTTTTGGTCTAATCTGTAGGTCACAGGATTTTCAGCATGGAAGATGTTTTCAAGCAGGTCTATGAATCAAGTGATGTTTATTTGCAGTCACACTGATTGAAGATATCAGTGCTCAGGTCAGATGGAATCAGAAGAACAATTTTCAATAGAAGACAGTGTTTTTTTATACAGATTTGGACACAGCCTCACATGCTATTTTTAGAATCAGGATGCAATTTGTTTGCCCAAACATGGATTTACATGCAATGCAAAGCTAACAATATTTACACTTCTCTGTTATGTGCTACAACTTGATGGTTGCATTTTCTGGGATGCAGTCACACCAGACAGCCAGACAGTGGCCCCCTGCTGGGTATACAGGCTTCACATAAAGACTTACTTAACATTTCCTGCTATCAGCAAACAGACTTCCTCTAACATTGTTACAAACTGAAACAATGACACTTGTATACATAACACATCCCAATGTTACCTGATAAGTGCATTTCAAAGTATATATTGGTGCCTGTATTTCTGATTTGAAATACATTTCTACAATAAATTATTTCTACATGATCCAGCCACAAATAAGCTATTTATAAGTGATCCAGTCACAAAGTATCGGTATATAATATATGTATCGGGCTAAGAATCAACCTCATGACCCTAGCCCTCAAAATCTTGATTCTAACTAACTACTAGGCTATAGAAATTGTAAGATGTTGACATATACTAATTTAAACCCAGGGACAAGGTAAAATACAAATCTGATTTATTACAGAAAATAACATAAATGAAATGATACAGTGGAGGTCTATACATACATATTTATATATTTATACATAAATATACATTGCACAGCATTTGATATAGGAACTGAAGATATTGTTCCAACTTTTGAAAAGTCCTGATCATTGGCCGATAATAAGTAAAAGTTACTGGTAGAACCTTTGTTGTTTGTAAGGTGTTAGCAATGTTGAATAGGGATATTAGTCCACACAGCGCTAAACTTTATATCGCATATCGCACTCACCGACCGCTCAGTAGGGCTTCAGTTATCTTAACGGCGGCTCCCTCTTCAGCGTGGGAAAGCTGCAGCTGTCTCTGGATGGCACCATGTCTGCCCATGTATTAAAGAGTTCCATTGCTGCCTATTGGACACTGCTCTCTAATGGCCAAACTACATAGAGCACCTGATTTATCCATCCTTTGCCAGTTCTTTGAGTCTCTCTACATGAAAGGTTGTTTCTACTCACCAACTGGCTGCTTACCAACACTGCTGATCCAGCCATCCTGCTGCCCAGCTTCCCTGAACCTGGTGTGAATCCAAGTTTCAGAACTGTGGACTTACCTATTCCATTTAGTACTTCACCATTGACCCTTGACACTTACCCAAGTTGGTTTATTTGAGAACAGGAAAAACAGCTGTGATGCAGGTACACACAGGCTTAATGGCTGTAGTTGTAATACTTATAGAATGCAGTTAGGGTCGTATAGTAGCAGGATGCTGATGTAATTAATTACCTTCCCATGCACCAGTTGGTACTAGAGGACTAACTGAGAGAGTGTGAGAGAGGAGGCAGCATATGGAGTGCATTTCTCTCCAATAAAAGTCTCAACCACAAAGCTGAGAAACAAGAAATATCCCAGGCCTGAAACAATACAAATCTGCATAAAGTGAAATTAACCCCGTTGAAGCTTATTCATGGTTGGAAAATGCTTACAATACATGAAGCTTATAAGTAGAAAACCAGTATTTCAGTAGTCCAGGTGTAAATGGTCTTAGCTCCCCCATAGTAATGCAATCAACAGCTGGATATTGAAATGTACATCCTGTCCTGCCATGGCCTTTATAAGAACAGTTACATTTATTGTCTCATCATATATAGGGGAAATATGCAATAACATTTCCACATAGAACTATTGCTATATAACTGACTAGACAAATATAAAAATGGCACCCACAGTTAATGTTTTGTGTGCTAATGTTTTTATTGACACAATTTTCAATGAAATTGGCAGGATTCGATTTAGATAAAGCCGTGGTAGGCTTCTATTTTAAGCAGCAGGTCTTGGTGACTGGCCAACTGCGGCCCACTTCCAAGTCATACATACATTGCCTCCACCCTTCTGATTTTCAGGGAACATCTGTATTTCAGCTGATTGTGTAGATATGGGCCTGACATGTTTTTTCTACCACTGGCTGTCAGCAGAACCTCCACATACTCAATTGTCAAGGTTATAGGATGCACATTGGTGTTAAAACACCTGTATAGCATACACAGGTAGATGAACTTGCCATTGATCCAAGTTGGTTAGAGGTGCAAGTAAATTAGAACCAATTGACAATCAGTGCTGCACATGGACGTCAGTGCCTTTACATACAGGCCCGGCGCTCCCATTAGGCAACCTTAGGCAGTTGGCTAGGGCGCCGGGACCTGCAGGGCGCCGCTGACTAGATTTTCTAATCTAGTCAGCGGTTCAGCGGCACGAGAGAGATGCCGCCGCCGCTGTTTTTCAATGTCCGCATGATCACTGACGTCAGTCAATGATCATGTGATAGTCTGTCCGGCGGCGCCTCTGAGGTATCTCACTGTCTGTCACTGACAGACAGTGTGAATAAAGTTATTCCCCCCTCCTCTCCCCTCTCAGCATGCATCGCAAGGAGCAGCTAGAGGAAGAAAAGGTAAGTAAAATATTTTTTTTTTTTTAATTTAGTGTGTTCGGAGGGCGCGGACGCGAGCGGGGGCGGCGGCGAAATTTTGCCTAGGGCGCCGAGAACCCTAGCACCACCCCTGTTTACATAACACTCAAAACTGACATGGATGCAAAGAAGTACATGTCCTCATCTGTTGTCTTCTGAAGACACTCTTGTACAAGGACAGCTCTGTTTCTTATAGGGATTGTTAAACCATAGATCAACAGCATATCTGCTGTATAAAGAAAGAAACATGTTTTGCTGCATGAGCACACTGAAACCGCCTGGCTGTTACTGTTATTAGATGCTTACTCATTCACTACCACTGCTGGATACGTGAGGATAGAGCTATGTTCTGACTAGTGGCTGCGGTGTTTATTAATTTTAATTAGGGGTGTGCACCGGCCACTTTTGGTGTTTTGTGTTTTGGGTTCTGATTAGCTTGAGGTTTTGGGTTCTGATTTGTTTTGCCAAAACACCCCACGAAAGGTTTTGGTTCTGATTTTTTTTTAAAAAAAGCATAAAAAGTGCTAAAATCCATATTTTGGTTTTTTTTTTCACTCCTACACTATTATTAACCTCAATAACATTCATTTCCACGAATTTCCAGTCTATTCTGAACACCTCAGACCTCACAATATTGTTTTTAGTCCAAAAGGTTGCACCGAGGTAGCTGGATGTCTAAGCTAAGCGACACAAGTGGGCGGCACAAACACGTGGCCCATCTAGGAGTGGCACTGCAGTGGCAGACAGGATGGCAGTTTCAAAAGCTAGGCCCCAAAGAGCACATAATGCCAAAAAAAGACCCACCCTTATGTTTGTGAAATAGGACATGCGCACTTTAACAATTTTTGACTGCAGGAACAGTGTACGAAGTTAAATATTGCAGTACTAATTTTTTTAAACTGCAGGAACAGTGAACGTAGTTATATATTGCAGTAGTATTTTTTTTATACTGCAGGAACAGTGAACGTAGTTAGATATTGCAGTAGAAATTCTTTTTTACTGCAGGAACAGTAAACGTAGTTAGATATTGCAGTAGTAATTTTTTTATACTTTTTTTAGAATGTTTTTATAATTTTTTTTGATAATTTTTTTATACCAATGGACTTAGCAGGACAGAGCACAGGACACAGCACCACTGGACTTAGCAGGACAGAGCACAGGACAAAGCACCACTGGACTCAGCAGGACAGAGCACAGGACAAAGCACCACTGGACTCAGCAGGACAGAGCAACATTCCCTGTAATGATCTCCTAATAGGAAGTGTCTATGTAGCATATGTGCAATACACATGTTGCTGTGAAACATCTCATCAAGGCTGGCAGATAATAGAAAAGAAGGATGTGAACAAAATAGTTAGGAAAGATAAAATAGGGATACTGTACGGGAAGGTGAAGTAGCGTAGGGATAGTCTGTTCAAGTCGGGGAAAAGAAAAATATAACTTCAAGTGATGGGTAGATTATCATTTCGTGAAGAATACAAGTGAGGGGTAGAGACAATAAAGGTCATCTGTTAACCCCAGGCTATGCAGACATGCTATGAGTTTCATTTTGCACAAATGCACTTATTTGACCGCAAGGTGTATAGAGAAGTGCAGGCCCTGCTTCCGCTTTATCTTTAATTTATTAAAATTTGTACAACTTTCCCAAAAATAATTCTAGCTGACAGACATGTTGTATTGTTAAATAAATCATAGTCTGTAGACTGTAATCTCTCACAAGCAGCACCCCTACCCTCTTTCTCACATATGCACCTTCTCCATGTACTTGTTTTCTATTTATATATGGTTTGTTATATAGACTGTCTGATTACTGAGTTTGTGGCACTTTACATACAAACAATGATAATCGGAGGCATAGAGGACACAGCAGCACTAAAAAAACCAACCTCCCTCTTCCCTGATCTTAGCCCAACTGAAGATGGCGGCGGCAAGCGGGGAAGTTATAGAATCCGAGTCTCGCGAGATCCGACGGCGGGATTGGAGTCAGAGCCTCGCTTTCAGTGTTTGTCCCCGCCGGAAATACCCGAACAGTGCTCGGATCACCGGCGGATCCGCACTGTTCGGGTGGGCTTGCATTATCGCAATCCGAGCCCGCTCATCTTTAATTTTAATCTATATATGTAGAAAAAGCACAAGCATTTTTTAAGTCAGTTAAAAATGATTACTTAGCAGTGCCAAGTTATGAGACTTCTGTTTACATTATTTGGGTATAAGCCCATTACGAGTGAGTGTAATAACATTATCTACTCTGTGGTGGAGGGGAGATCTGTCTGCACAAATGATGGTCCTGGCCATGGTGCAGCACCTGTGCTGTTTATCTCTCTCTGTAGGAGCATTAAGTTATCTATTGCATTACACTCACCACTGTTTAAGGGCTGACAGCTTCACAATAATGTGTGCAGTGGCGGATCCAGGGGGGGGCGATCGGGACGATCGCCCCCCCCTAGCAGACACTTGCTGCCGACGGCTGCACAGTATTTGCAGGTCCGTCCAGCCGTGACAGGCAGGGACAGTGTGCTGCCCGGCTGCTCTGACTGTGTTTAAAACACAATCAGAGCAGCCGGGCAGCACACTGTCCATGCCTGTCACGGCTGGACGGACCTGCACATACTGTGCAGCCGTCGGCAGCCTAAGATGTTAGAAAGGGACGGGGCCTAAATCGCCCCCCCCTAAATCGCCCCGGGTACAGCATTTTTCTAGATCCGCCCCTGAATGTGTGTGAGTTTTTTCAGTGAACAAATGTGTAACCTAAGCACTGTGGGGCATATATATTTATATGTGAAACCTAGAGTGACCTCTACGTCAACTATGAGATGTAAACTTGCTTCATATATAAAGCAGAACATCAAGAAATTTAAGAGAAGTTAAAAATACATGCCTTCTGAAATATATATTAAGAGCTTTGATAATGTAATGCTGCTACAAGTTGTAAAATGACTAAATAGCAGTGAGTTTTAATAATCTGCAACATCCACAAACCATAAAAGCAAAAACAATAATTAATTTGTCTAAATGCATGACATACCTCCTCTTGTTCTTTAAGGGGAGATGATGTTGTACAGATGTGCACCACTGTCCTTGCTCTTTCCAGACCGGATACTGTAAGAGAAACAGTTGACATGAGTTGTTAATTTTATGAATGCAGCTGAAAATAAAAGTGCTCCTATTTTCCAATGGGACTGGAAAGATCAAATAGTTTCTTCAATAGGTCAATTTAGTTACTGAGCTGAAAGCTGCTGGTAGGAAACAGTGGTCTGCAGCAAATGTCCTACTTTGATATAGTATATTATTAATAAAGGTACAACTCCCATCCTTATGTTTTCTTGCCCTTATCAACTATCTCACCTACTTTGAAAACTTTAACCTAGTACACTTTTCATTAAATTAACTTCTTTTACACCCTTCATTATTTTCCCTGGGAAAGCACATCAAATTAAATTATATATATGTTTGTTTTCACAAAATACCTTTTCACTGGTTTATGTATATCTATGAAAAATAAGTACTGGCTAAATCACTTATACATTTATGCAGGTTATTCCAGACCTTAATAAATATGCCCAAAGGGGCAACTATTATAATAAAGCTTAATTAATGAAAATAAAATCTCTATGTTAGTGGCTGCCTCCATTTCCGAATAATTTCTCCGAACCAGTGTACCAATGACCGGACATCACATTATATGGTAGCGCATGGCAGTGGTTATTCATGTATGTCCTTTGTCACCGCACAGCATGAGATTGCAATTCTGTTCTGAACAGGATGCTAATCCAGTCACTTAGTCTAGTAGAAAATCTCACCCCCTTTCAACTACATGCACCCTCCACAACTTATTTACAACAGTCAACAAATGTCCTGCTCTTCATTTTATTTTGTTCACCAATATCTGCATAGAAACAAGCTGAGTGACCTGTTCATATACCACTATTTAACACAAAGATCATCTTTGTGACCACACAAAACAAAATAAGCATCTGATATATCTTCTCCCTCTTCCTCCTTTGATTTTATGCCCTGTGTGCAGCGCCCTCCCCCCCCCCCCCCTCAGACATCCCCACCCCCACCAGTGTTTGCTACTGTATTTGTTAGTAACTGTATGTTTCATTTCCACCCTGATTTTTTTACAGCTGTGTAATATTTTGGCACTCTGTAGATGAAAAAAAATATGACAATGGTCACATGGTCTGGACACTTTAAAATAAATGGGCCCCACATCCATCCCATTTCTGCTTCTATGTAAGCTAGGTCTTTGCTTGTGAGAAAATGTTTATTGATTTTTTTGCTGTAAAATGAAAACCACAGTAAATATATGGGAAAGTTTCCTACTCTTTTGCCTTTTCATATTCTATTCTCATGATTTTAACATCTGTATATATATATATATTTTTATGTTATACAAATAATAATGGACTGCAATATGTATTTAACCTTGAACTCATAGTTGTTTTGGGAATGGGTTCAGTAACAACAAATGACACTGCTATTTTATGGTATGTCCTGTAGTCACATTTCTGCATCTATTTGCAAGGTTCAGTTATTCAATGATTTACTGATCAATACTACAAGAAGAAAGTGCATCACCACACCTCTTAAATTACTGCCTGATGTGAGACATTGCCAAACACCTATTTATTGGAATGCCAAATGCAGAAGTAACTCTCTGTCTCTTGTTCACTGAGGAACCCCCAAGGTTTGGGACAGGGGTCCCAATGAATAGCAGTATGCCAAACAGGATAAGATAAATTTGTGGATGAGACAGGACTTTCTTGTCAAACACAGCAGTCATCAGGGCAGACAGCAGAATAACAATACCAGGAGACGGGCCAGTTGTAGGGGCAAGTGTCAGAAAATCAGAAGCAAGTCACAAGGCAGGACTGAGAGTAGTAACTGTACAGGGCTGCCAGGTTAGAAGGCAGTATAGTCGTCAGGAGCAATTGGATGAGCAACAAGAAGTCAAAAGTTTGAAGCACTGACTAAAGGCAACTGGTATCCTTATATAGCTTATGCGCTTGTGAGACAGTTTTAATGTGAGTCTTCTTATAGACATGTCTGTGTGAGCTCTGTATATGCATGTTTATGTCACAATAATGATGAAATATGTTATGAAAGTAGATGGAGTTTATTAAACACCTGTTCACCAGGGGACCTATAACTCTTTTAATAAGAGTTTAACATACACTGCAATCATGTAAAATAGCAATACAAGGCAACAGAACCAGATCGATATATATTCAGCCAGTCTCTGGGGCAGAATCTGATGTACTTTGGGCTTTGTCTCCTGTTCCACAAGCAAAGCAGAGTTCCATTAGCACCCCTTAATCCTCCACAATGTCGCCTTCGGGATCTCAGTACACAACAGTCCAGCTTTAACTGTAGTCCCGTGCCAGCCCTGTCACTCAAGTCTTACTTTTTGAGTGCGGCTTTTTATGCCCCTCTGTTTCAAATGCTGTGAGGTATTGGGTAATAGGGGAGTATCAGCCTCTGCTATTGCCCAATAGATGGAGCTTATCTTGCAGGGTTTGTGCTGTTATATGGTCTCTGACGCTCTTCTCCTGCTACCCCATTTTGGTTTGGGCTCTATGCATTCTGTAGATAAGGGGTCACAATAATGCCTCTCCATGAAAAAGGGGCAGACGCACCCTTGTTACTGTACCCTCCCAAAGTTTACCTTTTGCTAGATTTTTGTTGTTTTGTCTCTCTCTAAAAGATTACTCTGTGCACCTTACTGTGTATGATCAACAGGTATTTTTGCATCCATGTGCTAATATAACTACCCTTTACTGGCCATTTGTAAGCCTTCTGTCTGATTTCTATTCTAACCACCCATTACTGATTATGCCTGCCTGCTTGTGACACTAACCTGCGACTTTTATTCTGAATTAGAACCTACGCTGTCTGTCCTGACACCTGGCCTCGCTCCTTGGTAAATTTGTGTCTCAACCTACTGTCACCTGGCTCATACCATGTAAGCTACTGCTTAGTGGGTAGCCTGAGGTCCACGACCTGTTGGTATGTCATCTAAAATCCATCTAGATCCTTGTTCAGCAAGTTGAGTAATTGAATAGCACCTCTGAAACCTACGCTACATTGGAATATAATTCTGTACTCCACACTCGAACCAATTGGCAGGATCAGCCTTTGCATGGCCAGCTGAACAGTGTAGTTAAATACATGTGATAACCTTTGAAATGGTGGTTTAACTAGAAGGGACTGCTTAGCGTGCTAACTGAGCTCTACAATTAATGTAGGAGACAACAATTGGAGCCCTATTATTAATGTAGGGCTCCAAAGGGTTGCACATTAAAGAAAAAGTAAAAAAAGATAGCTTGAATTGTCTGGTATATTATATGCAACAAACACAACTGACATAGTGATCTTACCTATACTTGCCACTCCTACATAATCCAGATTTTCAGAATTGACAGGCCTCACATCCATTCAACTATTGGCAAGCAAAAGGTATTGTGACTATAAAATCACTCATGAAAGGTTTGAATTACCATATATGCATACCTTTCCTAATTCAAACACAATTGTAAATCAGCTACAACATTATGTAAATAAAGTTCTTGAACATTTATCTCCATTGGACTGGTTCAAGACCTAGATTTAATACTAGACCCTTAAATGGTTACAATGCTATTTCAATACATTACAAACTATTGTGTATGTCCTTTGACTTCACAAAAAGAAGATCTGGACTGTGCCACTGACTGAAATGGTTTGTAAATATCACTACAGAGACTATGCTCAAAGCATTGTCTTATTCACTTTCCACATTAACCTCAAGTATGTACAAGGAAATGTTCTATAATATTTTCCACCATTCCTACCTGTCACCCTATCGCAGATTTACATTTGGCTTACCAGACTCTAATGCTTCCCTGAAGTGACACACAAACGAGGCCTTTGTGTGTAGGAATGTCCTTATATTAAGCGTTTTTGGAGACCAGTACATGTCCATTATCTCAGCCATTACTAGAAAAATATATTCTGCAAATTTAAATAGAGGACAATCCCCAACTCTAAACATTTTTTTGAACAAATTATTATTTGCCTTTAGGATAGACTGGGTTGAATCTTCTCTGCTTAAGAAAAAAATGTTTAAAACTTTTTCTTTGTTGATGTTTTACCTAACACAATGAAATCACAAATTCATCTATGCTTCAACAATACTTCATGGTAGTAAACAAGAATCCTTGTGGAAGATCCTCCGGTTAGTCGTGTGGTCCATCCTCTTAGGAAAAATAGGTAATTATCATTAGTACTCATAACAATTGCAACTTTTCAATTAATTATCTCCAAAGCTATATACAATAACGTAATGGTTGTATTGCAATGATGATGCCTATTCTGGTCATAAGTTTTAGATTTCACAAATAAGTACAGATTTACATTCATATATTTTGCTCCCAGTTGCCCTTGTATAATTTATTACTTGCTTGTACAAACTGTGTGATTTTATACCGTTCACAATGTTTGTACTTCCTTGACTTACTTCAAAAAAATATTTAAAAAAAGAGTTAAAAAAAGAAAAAGAGGAACGAAAAGAGTACATTTTATATTTAATATTTCACCTGCATTTTACTTAAGGGGGTATATTTACTAAGCTATGGGTTTGAAAAATGAAGATGTTGCCTATAGCAACCAATCAGATTCTAGTTATCATTTATTTAGTACATTCTACAAAATGACAGCTAGAATCTGATTGGTTGCTGTAGGCAACATCTCCATTTTTTTCAAACCCGCAGTTTAGTATATATTACCAAAGATCTCCACAGGGGGACTCTCTTGCTTGTTACCAAACTAAGGATATTCATTCAGGTGCTTGTGAACCACTAGACAGGGATGAGTATGCTAGCAGAAGCAGTGATGCCAAATAATATGTTAAGCAGTGGTAGCAGGAGTGCCCAGTAATATCACATCAGTAAGAATAATAACAAGTAATAAGCCACCAGTAGTAGTAACGCCTAATAAAATGTCCCCCGTAGTGTCCAGCAATATGGCAACAGTAACTGTAATGCCCAAGTATTAACCTTTAGTATTAATACCATAACTGTAATGTCCAGTGTTAAGCCACCATTAATAATAGTAAAAAAAAATCCTAATAATGTACCACCATAAGTGGTAATGCCTAATAAAATGTCAGCAGCAGTAACAGTGTCCATTAATATGTTAGCAGTAACATCAATAAACCAACTGTATTGGTGATGTCCATTAGTATGCAAGTTGTAACAGTGATGTCCATTAAAAAGCCATGAGTAGTACTAATGCCCAATGAGATACCAGTTATAAAAGTAATGCTCCCTGGGTGCTCCTATGTCCAAGTCTCCGTGGGAAGAACAGAAGGGGTTGCTGATTAGACACCAATGGTCTATGCTGTGGTGATATCAGAATTTATGGTGCTGATGTATGCAAACCTTCCTTTTTACTTGTTATTTTTAGACAGCTCATACTCCGGCAGAGTTGGTCTCTTCCATACCTTAAAGACCATATATAATAACTACCACTGAAGACAGAGGTCAGAGCTCTCTATTTATGTTCTTCTACCCATTTAACTAGTCTGACATATATATTACATCATTTAACGTCCTCTAAAAACATCCACAACCAACAATTGCCATAGATGTTGATATTACATAGTCACCACAGTGCCAGACAGCTGTATAAACTGTGTGATCTTAGCCTCAGCAGAGTAAATAGATATTTCAGGACCCAAGTGCAAAATTCATTCATATAGCTTCCTTCCCCTCAACTTCTATGTATGATATCAAGGGCTGCCAAGAGGAATTTGGGGCCCCGCTACATCAACTTTTTGCCCCCCCCCCTCTCCCAGGTGATGAGCAAGGTTGCTGTAAGCAGCCGCGCGGCAGTGGCGGCGCCAGAGGGGCATGATAACATGCTGGGAGCATGGTCAACAAGGGGCGTGGCTGCACTTCTTTAGGCATGACATATTGAGGGAGATTCAGTTGCTGGCGACGTAACAGGGTTAACCTGAAACAAATAATATGAGGGGTGGTATTGGGAAGAACTCTAGGGGCTAGATTTACTAAACGGCGGGTTTGAAAAAGTGGAGATGTTGCCTATGGCAACCAATCAGATTCTAGCTGTCATTTATTTAGTGCATTCTACAAAATGACAGCTAGAATCTGATTGGCTGCTATAGGCAACATCTCCACTTTTTCAAACCCGCAGTTTAGTAAATATACCCCTAGGTGTCAATCTGACACCCTGGCCCAGAGCTGGATTAAGGTTCTGGGCCTCGGAGCACTTTAGACAGAGGGCCTCTATGATGTAACATGGTTATCATTTTAGACAAGTGCACAGACAATACTGTGTGCACTACAGTTAGGTGCACACAGATCTGCCTTCACGAGCAGTACACAGTGAAGCGGAACATATTTCCCAACTGTTCTTGCAGTCAGACTAAATCCTTACTAAGTGAGACAGTCACTCAATTTCAGGACTGTCCAGGACTGTCCCCAGACTCAGGACAGTTGGCAGACTGTCCTGCTCTCTCCTACCTGTCTTGTCACTTTTAATGCTTGTCTTGATCCTGGAATGTCGGATGCCCTATTTGCCTCCCAACCAGCCCTGACATTAAAATAATAGTATTCCCATTTAATATATAAACCTATTTCTCTCCCTCCAAACAGCACCAGCAATAAATTAAATAGCATTTACCTTTAGCAAATATTCCCAAAACCATCCCCGGCATTAAATAATTCATATTCAAATTTAATAAAAAAAACCTTCCTTCCCAAAATCAGCCCCATATTCAATTAATAGCCCCAAACCACCCCAGTATTAAATTAAAGGTCCGTCACTTCACCTTAAATTAATAAGCCCCACTATTAAATAAAATATCCCCACCAATAAATTAATTTACCCCAAAAATAAAATTGCACCCATTAAATAATTAGCCCCCACCTGCACTCCACCATTAAATAGCCTACCTCCTACACTATATTAAGACCCACCCTTCTCTCACATATTATATTAACATACTGCCCCCCCCCCACACACACACACACACTATATTAGCATTACACACATAGGGGGGAATTCAATTTGGCCATGCTCAACGCAGAGTTAATTCTATTACCGTTAATAGGGTAATTTTAACCCTGATTTCTGCACGCGGCTCCCTGAGCTGTGAAGAAAAACCAGCGTTAAAGATTACCCTATTAACAGTAATAGTGCGCACACCGGGTCATTTTTGGTAGTAACGCGGCCAATTGAATTTCCCCCATACACACATACACTATATTAACATGCTGCCCACACACACATACTATATTACTATATTAACATACTGCCCCCACACACACTATATTAACATAATACACACACACTATATTAACATAATACACACACACTATATTAACATAATACGCACTATATTACCATAATGCACACACACTATGTTAACATAATACACTCTATATTAACATTTCCTGCCCCCTTACCTTGTTCAATCTACAGCAATGCACACATGGGACGGCGCCTGTCACGTGGTGCACGTCCCATGTGACTCACTGGTAGGACACATATAGGAGAGGGAGGGCGGATCTCAAGGCTCCGTGGTCATTATCTTAGGTAGCTTCCCCCCCCCCCCTAACTATGGAACTATTTGAAGTGTGGGAGGAAACCGGAGCACCCAGAGGAAACCCACACAAACACAGGGAGAACATACAAACGCCACACATATAAGGCCATGGCCTAGGAATCGAACTCATGACCCCAGTGCTGTGAGGCAGAAGTGCTAACCAGATGGCAACTAATCCAAATGTAATTGTTGGGCTAAGTTCAGTTATAATATAGTGAACCATTAGAATACTGCATACTCACAATGAGGTTGCACGGTGGCAGGGGCTAATAGAGCAGCCATTTGTTGTTCACAGAGTGTTAGTAACCCCTCTAGCCGGTACAACAAAACCCGGAATCTGCTCTGCAAGTCTGGTGTTCACTGGAGCCCCTAGTGGTGGGGACAGACTTGGCCGCAGACTAACAGAGGGTCGTGAAATGTGTACCGGCTGGGGAGAACCCAGGAAAGCGGAGTGAAGTCCAGGCAAGGGTCGAGGGCCGGCAGCAGACAGCAAATCCAATAAACAAGCCAAGGTCAGAGGTCACAGGCACAGTAGCAAAATCCAAGATACAGGCAAGAAAGGTCGGGGTCACGAGCAAAACAGGCAGGGTCCAAATCCAAGCAAGGGGTCAGACACGAGAAATCCAACAGAGTATCCTCAGGACAGGAACTAGGAGCAAGCAGGTCAGCAGGACTGAGACAGAAAAGCTATAACCGGCAGTGAGGCTTCAGACCTCACTGCCCTAAATACCAGAGTCAGCCAATCAGAGCCTAGCTCTGACATCACTCACAGCCCCTGCTTGATAAATAATATTAAACTTAATTAGCCCACAGGCTATGTATATTTTCTGCGCACGCGCCCGGCTGTCCCCAGCCGCTGGGATGCGGCGCTACTACAGCTGGCGTCCGACCGTTGCCGGTAGGCTCCGGAAAAACCGTCCCAGACGTCAAGGTGACGGCCGGGACGTCAGAGGGCACCAGAAGCGAGCCGCGACGGCTGTGAGTACCGCCATGGCTCGTAACACAGAGAAGCAGCTTATTGATTGACTGGGGCTCACAGAGGAGCAACTTACTAATTGGATGGGGCACAAATGGTTGCTGACTAACTGAGGCTTATAGATAAGCCACACTCTGTCAAATAAAATATAAATTAACTTTATTGGCTGACATTATGGAGCTGATGCTCTCTGATTATGCAAAGCTCACATTGCACTGCTCAACTTGATGTTATTTCTACCTCCACATCATCATTCCATGCTGCTCCTAGTTTGCCTTCCCCCTGCAGAACTCTACTGACAAGTCCAGATTCACAAGGAAGGGTCTGCAATAAAATTTACATGACACATTTTCACATGTCCAGATACTGGGCCACATATGAGCCATATGTGCTTTTAAGCTTGTCGTTACAAAACTGCTTAACTGCACCCCACTACTTAATGGAGCTGGACGTAGTTCTACAGGGCACAGTACCTGCTCATGTTCCTTATAATTGAATTGAGTTGTGAATGACAGTTCCTGGACCTAGTGCACTGTTCAGATTAAAAGTATAAAACAAAAACACACACAGAAAATTAAACAGACACACACACAATTTATTATGTCCTTCAAAAGTAGACCAAACCGCTACTAAACTACACAAATCAGTATCCACATAAATAGTAGTTACAGAATAAATAATAACTTTTGTGGTATATTTCTGGGATCAGACCAATTGCATAAAAATAAAGGCAGAATTATGGTTTAGTTCCTTTCTTTGATTTTGTATACTATTGTTCATTTTTTATATATAGTCATATTTAATAAAATGTTTACTCAACATGTTAACCAAAAAAAACCCTATTTATGTAGTCCAATATGTTACTTACACCCTGTCTTTAGAATATAAAGGAGCTAACTAGTTTATGGATTTAACCAGTGCTCATGCATACTGTTTGGCTTTTTAACCCATTCTCTATGCATGTTGCTGTCATCTATCACTCCCCTGGACCTCACCAACAATTTCTTGAACATTTCTCTGCATGGCTACCTCACTTCTTATATTCTGATATCTCCACCATCATCATGGGTGATTTCAACATCCCTATTGCTAATCCACGTTCCAATGCTGCTTCAAAACTGCTCTCTAACCTCCTCACTTGACCTCTCCCAGTGGATTGAATCCGCTACTCATCAGGATGGCCACTGTCTTGATCTTGTTTTCTCTAGACAATGCTCAGTTTGTTATTTCCATAACACTCCTTTCACCCTCTTGAATCATCACCTTATTAGTTACTCGCTCACTTCCAGTTCTTTAACCTCCCTGCTGTCAAACTCTTCCAAGCCTCCTCATACCCGCAGGCATAATAGCTCTATTGATTTTCAACAGTTTTCCACCTCTCCAACACCTTCTCTCCCCAATTTCTACATTCTCCGCCTCTGATATTACAGTTGCTCATTTTCAAGAAACCCTAGAAACTGTCCTAGATCAAATGGCTCCAGCGAATCTTCATACTCCGCGTAGACTTCGTTGCCAACCGTGGCACACTAGAATAACACAATCTACAAAAACTTTCTCGTAAAGCTGAACATCACTGGCGTAAATCTTGTACCGCTAATGATTTCAGCGCACTCCTATTGAAGTGCTCTGGACACTGCTAAACAAGCATACTTCAAATCTCTCATCTATGCTCAGGCTTCTAACCCCAAATGCATATTTAACACATTTAAATCTTTTCTCAATTTTCCCACCCTAAACCCTCTGACTACCATCAGTGCCCAGGATCTTGCTTCCTATTTCAAAGACAAAACTTACTCAAAAAGACTAAAAGAACTTTATATGTAGAGTTTGGAGCAGAGAAGGCAAAGGAGGGGGTGCATGATAGAAACTTTCAAATATATCAAGGGTTTGAACAAGGTACAGGAGGGAAACATTATTCAAAGGAGGAGAAGTATTAAAACACGAGGACATGCACTGAAACTGGAGGGAAGTAGGTTCAGAGGAAATTTGAGGGAAAAGTACTTCACAGAAAGGGTAGAGGATAAGTGGAATAGCCTCCCATCAGAAGTGGTGGAGGCTAATACAGTAGAGCAGTTTAAACATGCTTGGGATAGACATAAGAATATCCTTTATAAAGAATAAGGGAGAAAATAAGGTTAAAGGTTGCCATAGGTTAATAAAACAATGGGCAGACTAGATGGGCCAAGTGGTTCTTATCTGCCATTAAATTCTATGTTTTAAGATTGATAAAATCAAACTTGAAATGGTATCATCTCCCTCAACTAGCAATTAGCTAAATTCCTTCCCAACATCCTCTTACACCCTCTCTTCATTTGATAACTCAAATGAAGAGGAAGTTTCTACTCTCTTCTTATCTTCCTACTCTACCTTCTGTCCTCTTGATCCCATACCCTCACAAATTGGTAGGTCTCTGTCTCATGTGCTCATTCTAAAATCTATCTCTAGCACTCTCTACTGTTATCTTTCTATCACTATCCAAACATGCAGTGATCACTCCTATTCTAAAAAAAAGACCTCAATTTTGACCAAAACACTCTCTCAAATTACTGCCCCATCTCTCAGCTCCCATGCCTCTCCAAACTTCTTGAGCGAATTGCCTACACACGTCTCACACGTTTCCTTTCTGTAAACAACCTATTGGATCCTCTTCAATCAGGCTTTTGTTCTCAACACTTAACAGAGACTGCTCTGACCAAGGTTGTCAATGATTTGATCACGGCTAAAAATAAAGGTGATTACTCTCTTCTAATTCTCCTGGATCTCTCTGCTGCATTCGAAACTGTTGACCACTCTCTCCTCATACAGACGCTACAATCCCTAGGTCTTAAAGACACTGTCCTATACTGGTTCTCATCCTACCTCTCTAATCACTCTTTCAGTGTTAATTTCTCTGGAACAGCCTCCACTCCGCTTCCTATATCAGTTGGAGTACCACAAGGCTCTGTCCTAGGTCCTCTGCTATTCCCTGTCTACACCACTTCTCTTGGAAAATGAATGAGCTCCTTTGGATTTCAGTATCATCTTGTCACACCGCTCCCATAACTAGGTGCTGCTGTGTGACTTGCCCTTTAAGGAACTATGCTGGTGCTTGTCTCCCGTTTCAGAGTCTCTACCTGTTCATGGCTGTTTTCTATTTTCCTAATTGGAACCTCCTTCTGAAGCTTATTGGTTACTGAAGACTATTTCAACCTCTTGTGATCAGGGACTCATTGCCTGATCTTCATGTTACTTACCCTACCGTGGGTTCTGGCTGTATACCTTATCCTCTGAGTGTCTTCTGGATGTTATGGGTTGCCGAGATCGCCTGTCATCGCTGATCTCTATCTGGCTCCGCTGAATACCAGTTCATGGTTCATCGTTAGCTGCAATCATTACTTGAACTTTATCTGCACATTGAACTGTCCCGTGAGTTGCCTATTACTATCTGTGCATACTGATTGGCTCTATTACCTCTCTGCTCGGCAGTCGGTAATTCTTATTGAACTACAATCAAGTTCTGGTCATCAGTGGTTCTGGTCCGGCACGGCTATTATTGTCATTCTGCTGTTAGTATTGCTGGACTATTATCAAGTATTATTGCCGAGCTAGGAGCCGCTCTGTTAATCAAGTTCTGCTATTCTATCAAGTGATGAACCTATGTTTCTTAGTGTATTGGATTCCTATTGTCACGCTGTACTTCTAGCAACATTCCTTGCATGTCTCTAGTACTTGGACTATATACATCTGTTGTTCCGCTGATAAAGAACCATTATATTACCTGCAACTACCTTCCTTAAGTGAATCGCATTCCATTTGGATCAGCCAAGTCTCTATACTATCTTCATCGGACTTTCAAGCTGTGTCAGTGATTCTTCTCTATTGATATTGGTGTTACAAGGTGTCAAGTGTTCTGGGTCATCATCATCTCAGCGTTGAACTGTATTATTTTGTTTGCATGCTGTTGCCTATGGTTACCACCTGAAGTACTGCTGTGATTATTTTATTTATGAGTTCCTGTGTACTCAGTATAGCTGAGTTGTACAATACTTATTACTGCTGTTGCACCATTGAACAATATACTAAAGTTGCAACACTACTCCATCGTCTGTGTATTTCTTCATTGTGACTCTCACCTGAACTTATCCCAGCGTGTTCTGTCTCCACCACCCTCTGCTTTACCACCTATGTAGAGGTTGGGGATCCAATAATATCCTTAGCCGTGACATTAAGATCAGACCAAATGTCTGATCCCTCGGTGGAGCCTTCCGCAAAGGATATGCTACAACATCTGATTGGTCGTGTGGAACGACAGGATAATACACAGCTTCAAGTATTGCAATGTCTCCAGGCACTTGCTGGTCGTTTGGACTTATTGCCAACTAATCCACCAGTAGTGCCAGCTTCTTCCCTGGATCAAGTTTTGGGACACCAGGCCTCCCCTGTGATTTCATCTACACTCAGGTTACCTGTTCCAGCCAAATTTGATGGGAATCCCAAAATGTGCGTGGTTTCCTTAATCAGTGTTCGATTCAGTTTGAACTGCAATCACAGAACTTTCCCACTGATAGGTCCAAAGTGGCATATGTGGTTTCTCTGTTGAATGGCCAAGCCCTAGCCTGGGCATCTCCACTCTGGGAAAGGAATGACCCACTTTTTTCTGATTATGCAGCCTTTCTTTTGATTTTTCGTCGGATCTTTGACGAACCTGGACGTCTCACCTCTGCCTCAATGGCCATACTTCGTCTTCGTCAAGGGACTCACACAGTGGCACAATATGTAATTCATTTTCGTATATTATCTTCAGAACTTTCATGGAATGAAGAGGCGTTGGTCGCTGCTTTCTGGCAGGGGTTATCAGACCATATAAAAGATGCATTAGCACCTCATGAACTCCGTACTACGTTGGATGCTATTATCTCCTTATGTAACAAAGTGGATCTACGCTTTAGAGAAAGAACGGAGGAGAGAGGAGTAGGACGCCGTGTAACTTTTGAAGCTATGTCACATCCTCCTTCACAAGTACCTATGGCTAATGAGCCTATGCAAGTTGGAAGATCTCGTTTGACCCCGGAGGAAGGTGACCGTAGACGGCGTGAGAAGATATGTATTTATTGTGGTGACTCTGGCCATTTCTTGAATACCTACTGTAAGAGGCCGGGAAACGCCAGACCCTGATCTGTTCTGGGGAGGTCAGATTGGGGACAGAGGAAACCTCCTCTTCTATTGCTTGTACCATTCCAGTTTTGTTATTGTATGATTCCAAGGAACATTCTACCCAAGCCTTAATTGACTCTGGTGCTGCAGGAAACTTTATTTCACAAGATTTAGTTACCTTATGGGCCATTCCAACTGTTCCGCTGGAGAATCCTGTAGTCATCACAGCTATTGATGGCTCTCAACTTCCTAAGGGTGTAATTCATGCCCGCACTAAATTAATTTGCCTTAACATAGGAGCTGTACATTTTGAAAGTATTTCCTTTTTAGTAATGCCATGTACTACGTCTCCTGTCATCTTGGGCCTCCCATGGCTTCAATTTCACTCTCCTCAACTGGATTGGAAGACTTCTGAGATTCTATCGTGGGGTCCACAATGTCATTCTAAATGTTTACACAAAGTGAAACCTCTTTGTTCTTCCAAGGTGAATGTACCATCAGAATTTTCTACACTACCTCCTCAGTATCAATCATTTGCTGATGTCTTCGACAAAGTTCGTGCAGAGATTCTTCCTCCTCATCGTTTGTGGGATTGCCCTATAGAGCTACTACCTGATAAAAATCCACCTAGAGGACGGGTGTATCCTCTTTCCCAACCAGAGACTGAAGCCATGTCCGTTTATGTACAAGAGAAAATTTACAAAGAGGATTCATTAGACCTTCTGTTTCCCCGGCTGGATTCTTTTTTGTAAAAAAGAAAGACGGTTCTCTCCGTCCTTGCGTTGACTATCGTGGCCTTAATTCGGTGACTGTAAAAAATCGGTATCCGATCCCTCTGATTATTGAATTATTTGACCGAATTAAAGGTGCTAACATCTTCACAAAACTAGACTTGAGAGGTGCCTACAACTTAATCCGTATTCGGTCTGGAGATGAGTGGAAAACCGCTTTCAATACTCGTGATGGACATTTTGAATATTTGGTAATGCCATTTGGACTTTGTAATGCCCAGCCGTTTTTCTAAGTTTTATTAACGAAATATTCCGGGATCTTCTTTACTCCTATGTTGTTGTATATCTAGATGATATTCTCATTTTTTCTAAGGATCTGGATACTCATAGGAGACATGTAGTTGAAGTATTAAGTAGGCCCTGCAAAAACCACCTTTATTGTAAACTGGAAAAATGTTCATTTGAAGCTACATCCATGCCTTTCCTAGGTTTTATCGTTTCTGGATCTGGTCTACAGATGGATCCAGTGAAAGTTCAAGCTATTTTGGACTGGCCACTCCCAGTGACTCTTAAAGCCATTCAACGTTTTGTAGGTTTTGCAAATTACTACAGACAGTTTATTTTGAATTATTCTACTATAATGGCTCCTATTACAGCTCTTACTAAGAAAGGGGCTAATCCTAAAAAATGGCCAGCAGAGGCTTTGGAGGCCTTTTCTTATCTCAAGAAGACCTTTTCGTTAGCACCCATTCTTCAACAGCCAAATCTTTCTCAACCATTTTTTTCTGGAGGTAGATGCATATACAGTTGGAGTGGGAGCAGTTCTTTCCCAACGCTCGACGGCCAATCGTTTGTTGCCATGTGCCTTTTTTTCTCTAAAGTTTTTGCCAGCTGAACAAAACTACACTATTGGAGATAAAGAATTTCTGGTGATGAAATTGGCTTTATCTGAGTGGCGATATTTATTGGAAGGAGCACAACACGTAGTAACAATCTTTACCGATCATAAAAATTTGTTATATTTACAAACGGCACAGTGTCTCAACCCTCGACAAGCTCGATGGTCCCTCTTTTTTTTCTCGTTTTAATCTTCATGTCACTTTCAAACCTGGACATTTGAATAAAAGAGCGGATGCCCTATCTCGGGCTTTTGACACTTCAACAGATGTAGATCTTTTTGAGAATCGTCTCATCTTGGATCCCAAGTGCCTGTTGGCTTCTACTGTGTCTGAGACTCCTTCTGGTAAATCTTTTGTCCCATCGACTCTCCGGAAGAAGTTATTACGGTGGTATCATGACTCTAAAATTTCTGGCCATGCAGGATTTCGAAAGACTTATGAGCTAATATCTCGCTCATATTGGTGGCCATCAATTCGTACTGATGTTAAAGATTTTGTGGCCTCCTGTGATGTTTGTTATCAGCATAAATCTTCTCGTCTGGCTCCTATGGGGCCCTTGTTGCCTCTTCCCATACCTTCTAGACCATGGACCCACATCAGTATGGATTTTATAACGGATCTTTCTCTTAGTAGAGGTTATAATACGGTTTGGGTAGTGGTGGACCGCTTTTCAAATATGGCTCATTTTGTACCGTTCGAGGGATTGCCCTCCTTCTCAGTTTTGGCACAACATTTTATTAGAGAGATCTTTCGTTTGCATGGATGCCCTCAAGAAATTGTGTCTGATAGAGGAGTACAGTTTACCTCTAAATTCTGGCGAACATTATATAAAGCTTTGGGAGTTCAGCTTAATTTTTCATCTGGATACCACCCACAATCGAATGGGCAAACAGAGAGGGTGAATCAAGATCTTGAGACTTTTATTCGTATGTTTTCTTCTGCTTCTCAGGATAATTGGACGTATCTTCTGTCATGGGCAGAGTTTGCACACAATAATTTGTTCCATGAATCTACCTCGTCTACTCCATTTCATGTTGTGTATGGCTTACATCCTGGCTTGCCGAAGTTTTCAGTCCTCCCTCCCACCCATGTTCGTGCAGCTACAGAACTTATTCAACATTTTTCAACTATCTGGAATCAAGTTGTATCTCAACTTAGGAAAACTTCTATTCGATATAAATCAACGGCTGATAAGAGACGTAGAGCTGTACCTGCCCAAAAAGTGGGTGACAAATTTTGGTTATCCACTCGGAACATTCGTCTTAAAGTTCCTTCTATGAAGTTCGCTCCTCGATTCATCGGTCCATATAAGATTTTGAAGGTCATCAACCCAGTATCCTTCAAATTAAAACTGCCATCCTCACTTCATATTTCAAACTCCTTTCATGTTTCACTGTTGAAGCCGTTAATTATTAATCGTTTTTCATTTACAACATCGCTCCCATAACTAGGTGCTGCTGTGTGACTTGCCCTTTAAGGAATTATGCTGGTGCTTGTCTCCCGTTTCAGAGTCTCTTCCTGTTCATGGCTGTTTTCTATTTTCCTAATTGGAACCTCCTTCTGAAGCTTATTGGTTACTGAAGACTATTTCAACCTCTTGTGATCAGGGACTCATTGCCTGATCTTCATTTTACTTACCTTGCCGTGGGCTCTGGCTGTATACCTTATCCTCTGAGTGTTTTCTGGATGTTATGGGTTTCCGAGATCGCCTGTCATCGCTGATCTCTATCTGGCTCCGCTGAATACCAGTTCATGGTTCATCGCTAGCTGCAATCATTACTTGAACTTTATCTGCACATTGAACTGTCCCGTGAGTTGCCTATTACTATCTGTGCATACTGATTGGCTCTATTACCTCTCTGCTCGGCAGTCGGTAATTCTTATTGAACTACAATCAAGTTCTGGTCATCTGTGGTTCTGGTCCGGCACGGCTATTATTGTCATTCTGCTGTTAGTATTGCTGGACTATTATCAAGTATTATTGCCGAGCTAGGAGCCGCTCTGTTAATCAAGTTCTGTGTGATATCAGCTGCTATTCTATCAAGTGATGAACCTATGTTTCTTCGTGTATTGGATTTCTATTGTCACGTTGAACTTCTAGCAACATTCCTTGCATGTCTCTAGTACTTGGACTATATACATCTGTTGTTCCGCTGATAAAGAACCATTATATTACCTGCAACTACCTGCTTAAGTAAATCACATTCCATCTGGATCAGCCAAGTCTCTATACTATCTTCATGGAATTTCAAGCTGTGTCAGTGATTCTTCTCTATTGATATTGGTGTTACAATGTGTCAAGTGTTCTGGATCATCATCATCTCAGCGTTATTATTTTGTTTGCATGCTGTTGCCTATGGTTACCACCTGAAGTACTGCTGTGATTATTTTATTTATGAGTTTCTGTGTACTCAGCATAGCTGAGTTGTACAATACTTATTACTGCTGTTGCACCATTGAACAATATACTAAAGTTGCAACACTACTCCATCGTCTGTGTATTTCTTCATTGTGACTCTCATCTGAACTTATCCCAGCGTGTTCTGTCTCCACCACCCTCTGCTTTACCACCTATGTAGAGGTTGGGGATCCAATAATATCCTTAGCCGTGACACATCTCTATATTATCCTCTCCTGATCTCTCATTATCTGTGTTGTCTCGCGTTACTGACTGTCTTTCTGCCATTTCATCTTGGATGTCCTCTCGCCAACTCGAACTCATTCTTTCAAAAACAAAGTTAATAATATTCCCACCCAACAATAGAAGCTTATTGCCTGACATTTCTATTTCTGTTGACAACATGACCATAAATCCCACCCCGCAAACTTGCTGCCTAGGTGTAGTCCTTGATTCGCAACTATCCTTCGTTTCCCACATCAACTCTATATTTACATCATGCTGCATACATCTAAAAAACATTTCCAGAATACGTACATATCTCACACAAGACACTGCAAAAACTTTAATTCATGCACTCATCATCTCCCGCATCGACTATTGCAATTCCCTCCTTAATGGTCTTCCCAAAATCAGATTTGAGCCCTTACAACCTATTTTGCATGCAACGGTTAGATTGATTTTCCTTCCAAATCGTTTTTTGTCTGCTGAGTCACTCTGTCAGTCTCTACATTGCTTGCCTGTTTCTCAAAGAATCCAATATAAAATTCTTCTACTAGCATACAAGGCCATTAACAGAATTGCACCGACATACATCTCCTCACTTGTCTCAAAATATCTCCCAACTTGACACCTCCGTTCTGCAAAAGATCTTCATCTCTCTTCCACTCTCATCACTTCCTCCCATTCTCGCTTACAGGACATTTTCAGGCTGCACCAACTTTATGAAATTCACTCCTTCGCACCACAGGACTTTCCTCTAGTCTTCAAACCTTCAAGCGTTCTCTGAAAACACATCTGTTCAGACAAGCTTATAATATTCCTATACCACTCTCTTAATCTCCCTAGGCTACCCTATTACCACCCTCTACACAGCTAACACAAGACAACAACCCTCTGACCAACATAGTTGTGTGACTGAGCATACAGCCCCCTAAATACTTTGTAACCTTTACATTCTAGCTGGACAGATATTCAATATGATGTATCACTTACCCTTGTGTATCAAACCATTGTCCCATAGACTGTAAGCTTGCGAGCAGGACCCTCTTACCTCTCTGTATGTATTACCCAGTGTTGTTTTATTACTGTTTCTTCCCAATTGTAAAGCGCTACGGAATTTGCTGGCGCTATATAAATAAATGATGATGATGATGATGATGAACTCTAGAATGGTTGCTCTGTCTCTATGTCATAGTACCACTGATGTGTGGACTGGAGACAGCCTGTATAGGAAACAACATAGTGTGCTAAATAAAATACTCTCGGGCACGTGAAAGAGGCATTATGTAGTAAATCAAAAAGTAAAGCTAGAGGATCTGGTGACAGTTTCAGATTCACCTTAGTGTAATCTGGTAGGGAGGCTGGTCACCAAAGATTTTCAGGCAGAAAAGGAAATCCCATGAGTGGATGTTACCCAGTCGCGTGATGTTCATATGCACTTTAGCCAGGTACAGACATCTGCTGCTAAACTTCCTGGTGAATTGCTTTGAATAATGTAATTTATTTATTTGTTTAATTTAAGTAGGGGTATCTATCCCTTTTTAAGGATTAGTAATTCTTGCTATAAAAAAAGAACAGATATCAAATGAGGGAATATCTCCAAACTTTTAATGGTTTTTATTACCAAACAACGACAAATCAGTCACAGATTATTTTATATTGTCCACCTTGAAGAACAATCAATGCTGCTTTTTGTAACAGCAGAAAAAAATCTATTTAGAATGAAATGATGAAAACCTTTCTGTCAAATGATTTGTGTCAAATCAGAAAATGTCTGTGTTTTTGAAATATGATATTGCCATTAGTAGTAAATTGTGCTATGCTCTGAACAGGAATATTCTATTACTTAATACACACAACTCCTGGTTTTCATTTTGCAAGTTTACACTATTATATATTTATGCTCTAGACCATGCTCTGTAACCACTTACCATGACCCTTGATTGGCTAGGACCATTTTCCGATACTATGTTGCCAAGCTATGCAAAGTCTGTTGCCAGCATTAGGAATTTGTGGTTTTAATTTTACTGCTAGCTCTTTGTGGAAATTCTATTTCCATAGTATTCAGACATTGAATGAATGATCATTTCCTGAAAGAGAGAGAGAGTTCCTTATTCAGTGAAAATGTTTCTACTACTGATATTCTAAACCTTATGTGAAAAGAAAGACTTGTTTTTCTTTTGTTCAAGCAATATAATATAATTACCCTAATGACGTATGGCACTTACATGAATCATATTGGCGGAAAAAATTAAATTGCAAACAATTTTTATAATTCTTTTTGCTACTTCTTGTAAAAGATGTACATTTCTTGCCATGGATTCTCAACTAAACAATTTTTACAAAAATCTATTCTAAGGGGGGTATTCAATTGTTAGCGAGATGCGTTAAAATTTCGCGCTCAATAAAAAAACAAAAAACCGCGCTCGTTTTTTCCTGTTCGAGCGCGCGTTTAAAAAAAAAAAACCCTCAATTCAATTGTTTTTTTGCATGCACCCGCTCGCGCTCTATTATTGGTCCTAGCGAGTTTGAAATTGTTAAGGCACTCATTTTACTATAAAAAAATAAAAGTAAATTAATGCAATCAAGAATGGCCCCAGCACTGCAAAGGAGATTGGGCCCCTACACTGCAATCAAGAAGGGCCCCAGCACTGCACAAGAGAATGGGCCCCCACACTGCAATGAAGAAGGGCCCCAGCGCTGCAAAGGAGATTGGGCCCCTACACTGCAATGAAGAAGGGCCCCAGCACTGCAAGCAACAATGGCTTCCCCAGTACAGCAGAATTAAAGATTTTACAAGGAGGTAAATTTTTTGAAATTTACAAACATTTCTTGAACACTGGCCAAGCATGGATATTTGTAAGGTACAAATATTTGTGGGACAGTGGGCAAGCCAGACATTTCTTCGAAGGTACAAAATAATTTTTGGGACTTTGCGTAAATTAGTGTATGTAGGTAAAGCATCATAAAACTGAGGATTTCGTCCATGGTATTTTGTTTTTTGTTTTTTTCAATAAAAATCTATGGTGTACATGAGGGTGTTTACTGTATTTCTTGGGGTTTTATTATTTTTAATAAAGATTTGTGGTTGGAATGAGGGTGTTTTTATTTAACATTTTGCTTTGTGGAACTACAGATCACAGCCAGCCGTGGGTGTAAGAGCATGTTGACACTTGTGGTTCTACTACAAGTGCAAACATGCCCTGGGTGCTATGGGTACGCTGGTGCTTGTAGTTAGGCAAGTAGCAGCATGCCCACACTATTTAGGCCAACATGGCTGGCTGGGACATGTAGTTCCACAAATCAAAATTTATTTATTTTTTTGTTTTTTTTCATACAAAATCCCCATTTATTACCCTACTACCCACAGCCCAGGGGTAGTAGGAAGAGCCCTAGTGCTATCGGCACTGGGCTGGGTGTCCCTAGGGGGGTGGCACGCTTACATTTTTCAGCGGACCACAATCCCTAGGGAATCCAGGCCAGCGCTGAACAGTCTGTTTAGTCATTATGGCCGTGGGACCCAAACTGCGTTCCCCCCCCCCTGCTATAGTGCCTATCACCCCGGCTGGTTTGCCTAGTGCTGGTTCAATTAAATTAGGGGGAACCCTACGTCAAATTTTTCAAAGAGTTTAACTCACACATCAATAGCCTGTCGGCACTAGGGCAAAGACTAAATAGAGTGGGGAGCAAACGATTTTGCTTTTAAAAAATAAATAAAAAAACATGATACTTTTTTGCACAACCACTCCCCCCCCCCCCCCCCTTAAAAACCAAAAAATAATATAAAAAAGTTTAAATACATGCACCACTATGGTTTTTTGTAAAGGGAGAAATTTCCAAAAATTATTAATTATTATACACTTTTTAAAGTACTTTTCTTTTTTTAGGTTACTTTTATGAACTTTTACACCTATTTTCTCAGTTTAAAGTATATTTTTCTTAACTACGGTAAATAAAATTTTTTTTTCTTTGAGCAGACCATGGAGGTGCGAGATAAAACAGCATATTTGCCTTTTTCACACTCGGCGTTAAAAAACAATTGAATAGCTTTTTCTGCTAAGGGTTCGCAGCCAGCCTATACTTTAACATTGACAAACGCTTGGAGCGCGATAACACCGTTTCGGTAAAAAAAAAAAAAAGATTAGAAATGCGTGAGAAGTTTTCGCGCTCGAAAATAAGGTAAAATAGCAAAAAAATGACTTTGCACGCTCGAACTTCCAAACTCGCTAACAATTGAATACCCCCCTAAGGTTGTGATGTCCATTTATGTAAAATGGCTCAACAAAACTCAAAAATGTTCATACATTAAGCCTGAAGGTAAAACACACAGTTTAGCCTGCTGCAAGTTAGTGTTTTTGGGTATTTCCTTCTTACTCCATAACATCCAGCACATCATACATCCCACTGTTTCTAGCAAATAACTATACTGCTTCTAAACAAAGTGGAATAAAAAAACATTCTAGAGCGCTTTTAACAGAGATGATGCAGCCTTCAATGTATAAAGGGGTTTTCACTGTGCCCTAGAAGTATACCAAATTACAAAAAAAGTCTTACATATCAATGGGCGCTATACCTATTATTAGATATACCAATTAAATATCAAAAGCCAATCAAGTGTACAAAGTAATATCCCTCCAACGTTCCACCTATTTCAAAGATCCTAGATCAACTTTAAATTTAAATGTAACAGTAAAGCAGTCATGTATGTGTATGCTACATGAAAAAGCAGCCAGTATTTTCTTTACATGCAAAATAAGAAACTTATTTGCACCCCTTGCATTGTAACATGGTTTGTCCAAGATCAAATTTACTTCTTTTTTTCCTTGCTCTCCTTAATGACTCAGGCCCGCAATGTGAAAAGAAAAAAAACATATTAGTGTAGTATTCCTCAATAGAGAAAATGACAGCACACGTGTATCTGTACGTATATAATGACCCAAATAAACTGGTGATATACGTTTGTAGGTAAAACCACGCCCCCTTTGTGAGTGCGCTTATTTTACCATTCAAACCATCAGCACATTTATCACTACGAGTGAGAGCACACTCTTCAGGGAAATCCCCTTAGTTTAATATACTTACTCAAATGCAAGTAAATGGTATCATACAGAAGGTATGGTACTCCATTCATATGTAGGATTCCAGATGAAAACTCCAAAGGCATTCATATATATTGAATTACAAAAACGAGGCTTATAGTGCATTACCTCTAAAAACAATATGAGTTTATTAATACCAGCTGGAATATAAAAGTGAATCACAGCAATAAATAGGTATGATGGTCCAAAACTCTATAATAATTATTCCCCACCTACCAGGTTTAGTAGAACTTATTCGCATACAGCAATGTCTTTATAGGGCCTAAAAAAACAGCAGTGATGCAAGGTAGGTCATACTTACTAACTTTGTGAAGTTAGCTTCCGGGAGCCTGCCGGGGGAGGTGGGCGTGTTGGGGGGCGGGGCTCCAAAATTTGCGTAATTTTTGCCCCGCCCCCATGACGTACTGATTCAAACGTGCAATTGCAGTGAATCGCAGAGTTTTGGACCTAATTCTGGGCAGATGCGTGAGATTGCCATACTCTCCTGGGAGTCTCCCGGACATTCCGGAAGAGTTGGCAAGTATGGGGTATGTGAGGAGCAAGTCTTACCTTTTTACTATTATACCTTTTATTATTCTTGGACTAGAGATACTTCACGATGTTTTGAAATTTATTACACTTGATTGGCTTTTTATATTTAATTGGTATATCTACTAATAGATGTAGCGTCCATCAATGTCTTTTATGTAATTAGCTAAACTGCTGCTGATTGTGGTCACAAATCTGAAGTACCAAAACAGTAACTCATCTATCCCCCTTTAAATTTGCTATGATGCCTGAAGCAAAGTCTCCTGTGTGTTAATTCACCATACCGATGATGTTTTTTATGTATATTGCACTTAAGATAAGATAAAATATGTGTTCAAAGCTAATACCAGATTATCTGACCTGAAGAAGGTAAATAAGTAAAGTTATTGCTTGTAAATTTGATTTATCAAAGTGTAAAAAACCTCCAGTGATTAATTGACTAATTATATTTAGAATCTTAGTACCTGCTGACTTGATTCTATTTTTTCTCATTCTCTTTATTGCATAATTGTGTTCTAGGCTTTTTAACTTTAAGATCTTAGTCATCCATTTCTGTCCAGATCTTCTACGATGTCGCTGCTAAGTATTTGTTTTAGAATGGGACATTATAATATTTTTAAATGTGCTCTGCTCCTTGATACCTCTCCCTTGTACTATGCACTCCAGGGTAGTACATATGACAGTAGCTTATGTAAATTTATAGAGGAGCCACTAGGTCAAGTATCCCAGCAATATAGGGGAGTTTCTTAGCCAAGAGTTTGGTTGTCTCAAAGTGAATAACCCTTTTAATAAAATTAAATTAATTTACAATACACCACTAAATTTTGCATCTCTATCGTGTTCCTGACACTTGTGTTGTTGCTTAGAAATAGAACAGATCAAGAAAAAGAAATCAAGATGTATGGACAAATTTAGAGATGAGAGGGGGTGTTTCCTAGCTCAATTCTAAATTGCAGTGTAAAAATAAAGCTGCCTGGTTCTTGTCATGCATTTGGGCCTAGCCCAGGCCTCAGGGGAAGAGCGTTACTTTCTGACGCAAGCGCCCTTTTTAATGTGTGTTCATGAGGTAAAATTACCTCACAAAAATGAGTTTGACCCCTCAACTCGTAAATTTAGTCTTTACTACCCCTCCCACGGGGGAAGGGGGGATGATGGAAGTTAACTGACTTCACTATTCTATTTTTTTTGTCAAATAATGTCAGTATACCAAATTTCAGGCCAATTGGATGAGTCCTTTCTGTGAAAATAGTTTTTTCCACACACACACACTAACACATGCCGCTACACATGTGTGTTCATGAGGTAAAATTACCTCACGAAAATGAGTTTGAGCCCTCAACTCGTAAATTTAGCCTTTACTACCCCTCCCAATTATTATTTTTTTTAAATAAGTTTTTATTGAGGTTTAACAACAAATACAGGTTATATAAATGTATTTTCAACAGTATTCATTTTGGATGGCGAGTGATAAAGAGATTATAACATCATAACAACATAACACTAAGCCAAAGAAGATTAAATGTATCAAAGAGAATATACATTCCCATCCACAAAAGGTGGGTATTGCTAACCTGACACATAGAACACAAAGACAGACAGGGGGGGGGACACAAAGGAAACAAAAGGGAAGAATGGGGGATGGCATGATGCAAGTCTTCATAGTAAAAGGTCTACAGCGTATACAGAGTAGGTATATGACAAAGCCTAATCCAACAATCAGAAGCGTTTGATACAACCCTGTACCTAAAGATAGATGGTTCAGGTGGGTGTACCCAGGGCCGCAAACTCTGGCGAGTCCATAAAATTTAACCAAGGTCCCCATATAGTATAATATGTTACAAAAGAGTCCCTATCTGAAAAATATAATTCATCCATGGACCTGTAGTATTCTAATCTCCTGATCCAGTCCTGAATATTTGGTGGCGTGGTTGTTTTCCATCTCACAGGTATGACTGCCTTAGCGGCTGAAATCACAAATTTTAACAGAGATTTTTTTAAAGCAGGAAATAGGCATATCTACTTTATTGAGGAGCCAATACACCGGGGTGTCGGGAATAGCCTGGCCAAGCAACTTCCGTGTGATGTCTATAACCTGCGACCAAAAGGGTCGTAATATGGGACAGTCCCACCAGATATGTAATAAGGAACCTGATCCCAAATTACACCTCCAGCAGGCACTAGACAGTCCGCAAAATATTTTTGCAAGATGTTCCGGGCATCTATACCACCTGGTGAGAACCTTAAAGTGGGTCTCTAATATTGAGACGTTAGGTGAGCAAGCATGGATTGCTTGGAAGATTTTTGACCAATCAGTCTCTCGTTATTCTATTCCCAGATCCCTTTCCCACTCCGCTAGAAATTTCGGGGGAGATCTAAAGAGAAACTCGATTAAGAGTTTGTAGATAATCGATAGGGAGTGTGGGATGTGATAAGATCTGCTACAAAGTGACTCAAAATATGTCAGATTCCTATTAATGTCCTGTTTTGGGAGACTAGAAGAGAGAAAATGTTTAAGCTGAAGATATCGCCAGATCTCTATATTCGGTAGTTTCCACTTAGATTGAATCTCTGCAAATAAGAGGATCCCACTGGCCGACACGGTGGATTCCTGCTTGCAGCCATAGGTTAAACGCTGATGGAGTAGTTCCGGGAGGGAACTTGGGGTTATTGAACAATGGCGTTAGTGGGGATCTTAAAGATGAGATGTGAGTAAGAGTTCTTAGCTTAGACCATTTAACGAGAGTGGGCCCTAAGGTAGGGTGTGAGATTTTGGGTAATTTGGCTAGCCAGATTGATGTAGTAATAGAAGAGTCGAGATATGATGATTCAATCTCTACCCATTGTTTCCTTCCCTCCTGGGCCGACATCTCCATTATTCTGGTTAAGATTGCAGCATCATAGTACGAGGGTATGTGGGGGAGCTGGAGACCCCCCAGGTGTCTTTGTCTGAATAAAGTTTCGTGCTTGAATCTTGGGCGCCTCCCACTCCACACAAAGTCCCGCACCAGACGCTGAATACCTTGAAACCAGAAGTCGTGGATTAGAATAGGTAGCGTCTGTATGAGGTAGAGAAGTCGGGGCAGGACATTCATTTTTATAATGTTAATCCTACCTATCCATGTGAAATTCTTGCTCTGCCACTCTCTCAAGTCAGCCCGGAGATTCCCCAGAAGTGGTTTAAAGTTGAGGTCGTATAGGCGCGAGAGATCGCTAGAGAGTACCACGCCTAAGTATTTCAATTGGGTGGGGTGCCAAATAAAAGGGAAGGCACATTTTAAACCCTCCACTACGGGGGCCGGGGTATTAATGTTCAAAGCCACTGACTTGCCATAGTTGATTTTGAAGTTAGATAGTAAACCAAACCTTCGGAATTCTTTAACCAGGTTGGGTAAAGAAACGACTGGGTTGGTAATAACGGCCAAAAGGTCGTCCGCGAATAAAGCGAGTTTATGTTCTCTCTCATCGACCTGGACTCCAGATATATTCAGATTGGCCCTGATTGCCCTTGCCAGCGCCTCCATGCACAACACAAATATGAGTGGAGATAGCGGACACCCCTGTCGTGCCATTATTTATCATCACCGTTTCCGACAGATCGCCATTAATTTTAATTCTAGCCCTGGGTTGTCTATAAAGTGCTAGGATTCTATGAAGTCCCAACGGACCTAATCCAAGATGCCCCAGGAGCCCTCTCATAAATGGCCAACTCACACGGTCAAATGCCTTTTCTGCATCTGTAGATAAGAGCATTGAAGCCTTTGATGAGCGTGAAGCTGTATAAATCAAATCTATCACCTTGGTGGTGTTGTCCCGTGCCTCACGATCTGGGACAAAGCCCACCTGGTCTGAGTGAATCAGGTCTGGAAGTAGGTATTTTAATCTATTTGCGATAAGTTTCGCGTATAGCTTAACATCTACGTTCAGCAAGGAAATAGGCCTATAGCTTGCACATTGAGAGGGGTCCTTTCCTTCCTTGGGGATCACCGTTATATGGGCTTCCAAACTCTATGGGGAGAAGGTGAGGTCGCTGGAGATCGCATTAAAGGCCAGCACCATCAGGGGAATTAACTTATCCTTAAAGGTCTTATAGTATGCAATGGAAAAGCCATCAGGGCCCGGACTTCTACCCGAAGGTGTTGATTTAATTGCCTCCCTCAATTCCCCTTCAGTGAAAGGTTGTTCTAGTTTATCTCTATCTGATCTTGAGAGAGTGGGGAAACTGATCTCCTTTAGGTATGCCGCAATCTGAGCTGAGCGTGTAGTATCTATAGAGTCAGGTTCCACTATTCAAATTTTTTTGTCAAATAATGTCAGTATACCAAATTTCAGGTCAATTGGATGAGCCCTTTCTGAGAAAATAGTTTTTTCCACACACAGACACTAACACATGCCGCTAGGATTTTACTTTTATATATTAGATAATGCTAAGAATTTAGTAGGTCAGTGTATAACTCTGCCCAGCAGGTGGTGCGGCAGCTTGTTTTGTTTTTTTTCCACACACTAACACACGCCACTAGGCTTTTATATTATAGATGTATACATGTACATAATGTACACCTCTTGCATTGCAACATGGTTTGTGCAGATCTGCTGCTAAGAATAAATGAGGCCAAGGGTTGTAAGCAAAGTAGGATTCATTGTTATATAGAGCCTGGCACAGTCAAAAGTATGTACATGATTATAAATTCAGAGAGCACTAGATTATTTGACAGATTTAATATACTTCCTTATTCACAAAATGTGAATTTTAATCTTTAATATATAAAGTTGTAACTGGCATAGATTTTATTTTCTATACCCAGCTAGTGCCCTTAGGTCTACTGAAGGACATAAACAATGAATCTCTTAGTCTAATATCACCAGTGAAAGAGTAAAAGCTTACATAGCTAATGTAAGCATAATAATAAATAGCTCACATTTTATTAAGTAATTGGAACTTTACAAATACTGTTTTGGGTGGTCCTTACACATAAGACATCTTGTATTTCATTTGTAGTAGTCCTTAGAGCAAAATGAAAGAATAAATGGAAGAATAAAAAACAAGTATGCAACATAAGTGTGTGGGACCTGTAATGCAAACATACAGATTTTGACATAAAAAGTTATAATTTGTGCTTCTTTGTTCTCTGCCTCTCTATGTAATAGAGATTGAAAATTGATCTATACATATAGGTGCAAAATAACTTTATTTTCATTTAGTTGAAATGTCTGTACATTTAGTCACACTAACCCCATTATTACATTTCTTTTCTTTATCTCTAGATTTGTTTTCCCTGCTTTTGTTCAAAATTCAAAAGCAGGGAATCAACAGAATCACAAAAAGGTGTAATCTTACAAAGAGTGAGATAAAAGCAGCCAGTTTCTTATTTCTGCACCTTTACCCACAGTGCACTATATTCTTAACTACTTAAAGATGGTAGGGTTTTTTACACTTCATGACCAGACCAATTTGTACGTTTTGGCGCACGTACACCTGGGGTTTGAGAAACAACGCTAGTTAAAACATACCACTCGACTACCCTGATTTAGGCGGGATTGTCCAGCTATCCCAGCATATCCCGACATGTTGTGGCTATACTCCTACTCTCCCAGAATGTCCGGGACACACCCAGGAGAGTAGGCCCTTCTTTTATAGAGAGAGGCGCAAATCGCATCATCAGGATCTGCTGAATAGACGCCTTTAGGAGATTGTTAGAAGCGTGCACTAAAAGCCTCCCTGCAGCATAGCGTACTTAATGAGTGTAACCATAGAAATTCTTTCTATTTTACCAACATTAATGCCTCTGAATGCAACATTGCATGTGGCGTAACACAAAATGAACACTTTTCAGAATATATATGTGGACAGGTCAATTGTCTTACGTTATTTTTTGGGAATTTCAGCCCTATCAGACTTTAAATTAAATGCTTAAAAAACATTAAATGCTTCACATTAACACAACAGTGCACAAAGCTTTAGTGATGTCTCTGACTCGCCAGGAATAACGGTTCTGTTGTTTTTTATGTATCCAAAGAATTTTATTTTTGGGGTTTGGGTAAGAAAAGTGGGTGTGTGGGGTATTATTTTGTTGGCATGTTTGAATAATATCTTTTATATGGGGAAAATTAGCAAAAATTTGAAAAAATACACATTTTCAATGATTCTTACTAAAGTTACTTCAAGGCTATTAGTATAAATAAATTTACCACAAAGTTTAACCAACTGATTCTTTAGAGTGCAGTGAAGCACAATATGTGGTTTAATCAGGGGCGCCGAGAGGGTGGTGGGGTGGGTACAAATTACCGCGGCCTGGCCTGCCTGGGGGCCCCGGGCCCCGCAGTCAGATAATATTTTTGTTAAAATGAATCTTTAAAAAAAAAAAAAAGTTACCCGCTCGAGTGTTCACTCGCACCCGCAATTTTTTTTTTTTGGGGGGGCGGGTCCCCGGACAGTGTGTGACATCATCACAGACTGTCCCACATACAATAATCATCAATATGATCAAAAGAAAAAGAGGGAAAGTGTGTTTATCATGGGGCACTCAAATGGCAGTAATATTATTTTTAAAATCACAATCTTTATCAGAGTATATTAAAATCCTAAACAATTTATTGAGAATTCTTCATGTTAAAGATTGGAAAGAACTTGTAGCAAAATATTAAAATATGAACACCAAACATTGACCAAATTAAAAACCTGTTAAGATAGGCAGTAGTATACTGCCTAGTTGTAACGCTGTTCTATGTATTTTAATGTACCATCAACTATAATATTATATTGTGTATTATTGTATTAAACATATATTTTCCTCACCATGGTGTTGTTATCTTGTATTATTGATTTATTTTATTCACTTTATTTCTTATTTTGTACTCTATGTTTCTGGAAACCGTATATCCAGGCACCTCTATATTAGGGCTATATGGCTGATATATGTCTTTACTGGTTCAGTTACATTATATAGAATCGCCCAGTCACACCACAGTCCTCTCAGAATTTATATTGGTATGTTAGCGCTTACTCTTTTTTGCCTCGTTAAAGCTTACAGCGAAATGCGTGTAGCTGAATCTGTGTTCGCTGTTCTATGTCCTCTTACAAGATCTAAATTTTATTTGACTTAGTTAATATGTGCAAATGTTGATGCAAATGTTTGTTTTGATCATATTGATGTTTTACCTCTTGTCTGTCTCACCTGCCAGTACTTGTCTGTATTAACTGACCTGATTTTCTGTCTCTCTCTAAACACTCCTAAGCTTGCTCTTTCACAGTTATCAAAAGAGAATATTTCAGAGTTAATAAGATGTGCAGACTGGAAAATATAAGTTTCATGTCAGTTTCAGTAAAAATATCCTGCACTTAGCTCAAATAATGCTGAAGGAGTGTTTTTGAATGTAGACTACAATCCCGTTTAACAATAAATGTCTACTTTCGTATACATCTCCTCTAAATGTTCTACTTTCTCTGAAAACCTGACATGACCATAAAATGTCCTGCAAAGTCTGTGTAGGACCGCTCAATCACACTGTGTCCTGAACTCAGTAGCAAGAGTATTCACTGCATTTCATAGTTTCCTAGGACACTTTGCTGCTTAGCTGTGCATCTATAGATGATACACGGGATACTCCGCAGAACTTGAAGTATTACAAACCCCATCCTGTCATATATACTGACTTCTAGTATGCTTGAATATTTGAAATTCTTTTCAAAAACATTAACCTCTGAAGCCTAGAGAATTAGAATAGCTATTAAGAAATGCATTTAACATCCAGAGAACTAGGAATGTTATTATGCAGTTTAGAAATGCTAAAACATACGGACATTTCCAGGGACAACTCTTTAATGCTTGTGACGACCCCTGCAAACCTGGAATAGTTTACCACTCTTCATTTTAATATTTGTCTAAGTATTTTTTCAAATTACTATTGTAACGTGTTGTTCCCAAATGTAGGAGTGTCCTGATTCTTCAAGTAAACAGGATAACTAAGCCACAATGTTTAATTATGTGTTTCTGAATTCTGACTAAAATCATTGTAACTGTGGATTTTTTTCATGTATAATGCACTCTTTTCCTCTCTCCATCTCACAGACAACAGCCTAGAGTCTTTTTCCTCTTTAATATCTACTGTTTTGTTTGTTTTCTTCATTACTGCTTACACTTGCACTCGCAAAGGCAGTAAGGGCAGAAGCAAATAATTATGCCTCTTTCTTCCTTCTGCACCATACAAACAAATGCTTCTGAAATAATCCCTTGTTAGCCCTAAATTTCATTTGCCTTAATTATGAGTTGTCCATTCGCTAAAGCCAAGTAACAGGGACATGAGATAATGTTTTCAGGTACAATGTTCAGCTGCTCATCAGATACTTAGGCCAACAGGCAGCAATTTCAACTTCATTGTTTCCGGCGTTGCTCACCACTACCTCTCTCTTTCTATCCCGGCTCCTCTTCGGCCCCACCTTTCTGCAGATGTAAATGCATACTTACCTAATTTTGAAGGCAGCTGTCCTGGAGGAGGTCCGTCAAGGGGGACCTGGCCACGCGTGGTGCACCGTTAGGCTCCGGCACCCCTGTCAATCTTAGGCAATTCTAGCCAATCATAGCAGGGGATGGGGCCACAATAGCACATTTCGCCCCGCCCCCACCATCTTCAACAACGGGGACAACTGTATCCGCAATTTTTTTTTCCTGCTCTCTCGGGAGTGTGGTAGAACTCCCAAAAATTCGGGAGTCTCCCGAACATTCCGGGAGAGTAGGCAACTATGTGTAAATGGGCAGAAAGTGGCAGCTTGACATCCCTAGGGTAGATCTAATGGCCTGGGTAATGCTGCTGATTTAGCAAGTGGCTTGATGTACAACACTGCTGTTTCTGGCCAACTGCAGCATGGCAAGGGATTTGTGCAGCTTTGCAAGGGTTCTGTGTGGCAGGGGCTGCGGAATGTCACAAGAGCTTTGTGCTAATGGCGTTTTGAAATGTGTTTAAAGGTCTGGGGAGTGTGCCAATGAGTTTTCTTTATGAGCATGCATTGTCCCAAGGGTTCTGTGCAAATCACTGAGGTATATTTCCAATGTGACTGAGGGATTGTGCAAATGAGGCTCTATAAGGAGTAATGTGGTTTATGCAAATGGACCTATCCACTGTGGCAAGTAATCTGTGTAAATTACGCAATGCGATATGCAATTGATGTGTGCACATGATGATGTAATTGGGTTGTGTTATATTTTCAGGCATTTTTTTAGCCGTATGGATCACTTTTTGTAGTATATATGGAAATAATGTATTACCTTCTAACATTTAAGCACCAACGATACTTCATTTTTTGTTGGAAATGACAACTTATTTTTTTTTGCTAAAGACATGAGTATATCTCTACAGCATATTTTTTGTGTAAAATACAATGAGACATAGCCAAGTGCGTGTTATTAGATTTGATTTAAGAAACAAAACCCTTTCTGGACCAATTCATCAGTTATCTGCACATATAGTAGACACCAAACAGAGACAGCTGTCCAATGGACAACTCAGAAGGGAAAGAAGAACTTTTGAATCTACAAGAGTAACTTTTATGAGGTATGGTACTGCTAAGCCTCAATCTGGCCTGTCTTCTCTAAAAAATAACAAACAAAATATGTTCAGTTTGGTAGTGTCATCTATGGTAATTCTAACATAGTAACATAGTTGATGAGGTTGAAAAAAAACACCAGTCCTTCAAGTTCAACCTATTTTGGATCTCCTGTGGTCTCTCACTTATATTTGAAATTGATCCAGATTAAGCAACCGCCAATCTGTTTCAATCGGGAAAAATCCCTCCAGACCCAATATTGCAATCCTATTTTTTTCCTATATCCCCTTCTATCCTTTATTTTAATTAACAGTCCTATCCCTGGATACACTTTTCTGCTAAAAAAAAATTCTAACCCTTTCTTAAACTTATCTATTGAATCTGCCATCACAACCTTCCCTGGCAGTGAATTCCATATCTTGACTGCCCGTACTGTAAAGAACCCCTTCCTTTGCTGGTTGTGAAACTTCCTCTCCTCTAACCTTAGGGGGTGACCGCGTGTCCTGTGTATAGTCCTTGGGGTAAAAAGTTCCCATGAAAGTTCTCTATATTGACCCTCAATGTATTTTTACATAGTAATCATATCTCCTCTTAGACGCCTCTTTTTCAATGTAAACATGCCTAAACTGGCTATCCTTTCCTCATAACTTAATGACTCCATACCCTTTATCAATTTTGTCTCACTTCTCTGAACCCTTTCTAGTTCCAAAATATATTTTTTTATGGAGTGGGGCCCAGAACTGTACTCCATATTCAAGATGAGGTCTTACCAATGATTTATACAGTGGCAAAATTACACTGTCTTGCCTTACATCTTTGCCCCATTTTATGCATGACAATAATTTATTTGCCCTTGCAGCTGCTGCTTGACATTGAGCACTATTGCTTAGTCTACTGTCTACGAGCAATCCTAAATCCTTTTCCATTATAGAATCTCCTAAATTAATCCCATTTAATTTATAGATTGTGTGCTTGTTTTTGATCCCTAAATGCATAACCTTACATTTATCTATGTTAAACCTCATATTCCATTTGGCCGCCCAATCCTCCAGTTTATTGAAGTCCCTCTGTAGAGGAGCTACATCTTGCTCTAATTTTATTACCTTACAGAGTTAATGTCATCTGTAAAAATGGAAACTTTACTCTCTAAACCATCATCAAGATCATTAATAAATATATTAAAAAGGAGTGGCCCCAGCACGGAACCTTGAGGTACTCCACTTAAAATTTTTGACCAAATAGAAAATTTTTCATTTATCACAACTCTCTGTTCCCAATTCTATAACCAGTTTTTGATCCAAGTACAAATTTTGTTTACTACACCCAGTTCCCTTATTTTGTAAACCAACCTCTTGTGTGGCACTGTATCAAAGGCCTTTGCAAAAGCTAAGTAGACCACATCTACTGTGCTGCCCTGGTCTAAGTTTCGCACCAAGTAATCCTAAATACTATCCCTTAATTTACCTTCCAGTAGTTTCCCCAATATTGATGTCAGGCTTACAGGTCTATAATTACCTGGTTGTGATCTCGTCCCCTTTTTAAACAACGGCACCACATCTGCTATTCGCCAATCCCTTGGTACTGAACCTGATGATATTGAATCTATGAAAATTAAAAATAGCAGTCTAGCTATTTCTAAGTTTAGCTTCATAAGAACCCTTGGGTGTATGCCATCTGGACCTGGAGCCTTATTTATCTTAATATTCTTCACTCGCCTTTGGACTTTTTCCTTTGTCAGCCTAGTATTCATTAATGGTATGGTTTCATATCCGTTTTTATGTGTTATTCCTACCATTTGTTCCTCTCTAGTAAATACTGAAGAAAAGAAAGTGTTTAATACCTCTGCTTATTCCTTAGTATCATTTATCAATTCACCCATCTCACTTCTTAGGGGTCCTATATTATCTTTTTTTCATCCTTTTTGCCAGTTACATAAAAACCGCCAAAAATAAAACTACATTAAACAAACTGTTTAATCTACAGGCTCTTATTTTTCTACCAAAAGTCATTTTAAAGGATGTAACTTTTATATCTTAGTGAATATTTTTATACATATCTATTTTATTTTCTCGTAGACGTGGTCTGTCTGTTGAAGTCATCTATGAAATTTGGCTTGACACTCCTGGGATGCCAAAGGTGAATATTAAACATTTTATATATTAAATATTTATATCAATAAATTATGATTATTTTGTTAGTAAGAGGTAGTGATAAAAAATGCAACATACTGCACTAGCAAAACTTGTATCAGTCAATATCAGTTTGCAAGTTGTAGAAACTGCACTTGATATTCTAGTTTACACAATTTCTTGACCTGGTTACCTAATTTTCTCCCTAAATGTAACCAAGTAATAAATAAAGGCAGTATTCATAGATTACACATATAAAGCCACTGTAATGTCAAAATGGTATTTGTTTATTTGAGGCACACACAGGGCAATGTATATGCTTTAATTAACTTTAGGTTATTCCTATGTACAGGCTTTGAGTAAAGGGAGGTCTGTCTGTTGCCACTTTGACAGCTCTTTGTCATATTTACAGTCTTTTATGGACCTGGCAATACCCTACAATTACTTTATACACCTCCCATAATGATGCCACACATATTTCTAGCAGCTAGACCACAACCCAAGTTACTGTATTTGAGATAACTATCGCACTAGTAAGTTTGGCAGGAAAGCACTGGAAGAAGATAAATGGATTATGGGGAAAATAGGTCAAACAAAGGCAACTGTACTGAATAGTGAGATCTGCAAGCAGATTACTAGCACCATCGTAGAAGATACGTAAACTTCGATATCAAAATAATTTTTCGATATTCATCTCTTATTGTTTACATTTATGGGTACAAGGTAATAATAAAAGAGCCCACTACTTATGGAAAGGTATCAAATAAAAGGTATTCTATATTTGGTAAATTTATCATCAGTGAATCTAAATTGGTGTATAGCTTTTTGTTACCTCGGAAACGTGATGATATTAGGACCTAAATGATTGATTTACAAAGTCATGCACATTCAGGTGAATTTTTTAAGGAAAGACAGCACTGTGCATGGAATGGTGTGAAGAGTATGCTGAGTAGATAATATACAGCGGGTGAAATATGTATTGGACACATCAACATTTTTCTCAGTAGGTATATATTTAATGTGGCTATTGTAATGAAATTTACACCAAATGTCAGCACCAACCCTTGCAATACACATGCAAAGAAATCAAACCATAGATGTCCATAATTTAAGTTTTGTGAAATGACACAGGGAAAAAGTATTGAACACAATTCCTGACATTTATTTAATAAAAACCAAAGCATTTGTTGGTAATGACAGCTTCAAGATACCTCCTATATGGAAAAACTAGTCGCATACATTGCTCAGGTGTGATTTTGCTCCATTCTTCAACACAAATAGTCTTTAAATCTTGAAGGTTCCATGGGCTTATTCTATGATCTCTGATCTTTAGTTCTTTCCATAGATTTTCAATTTCATTCAAGTCAGGTGATTGGCTGGGCCATTCTAGCAGCTTTATTTTCTTCTCTGAAACCAATTTAGAGTGTCCTTGGCTGTGTGTTTGGGATCATTGTCTTGCTGAAATGTCCACCCTCGTTTCATCTTCAACATCCTGGTAGATGGCAGCAGATTTTTATCAGGAATGTCTGGGTACATTTTTCCATTCATCCTTCCTTCAATTATATGCAGTATTCCAGTACTGCATGTAGAAAAACAGCCCCACACCATGATGTTCCTACCTGGTTTGTATTATGGCAACCGAAGCGTCCAATTTTGCTCTCATCTGAACACACTATATTCTCATAATATTTCACAGGCTTGTCCAAATGTTGTGGAGCAAACTTTAAATGAGCTTCAACATGGTTTTTACTTCAGCAAAGGATTCTTGTGTAGTGAGCGTACAGACAGGCCATGGCAGTTGAGTGCATTACTTATTGTTTTCTTTGAAACAATTGTACCTGCTAATTCCAGGTCTTTCTGAAGCTCTCCACAAATGGTCCTTGGCTCTTGGACAACTCTTCTGATAATTTTTTTCACTCCTCTGTCAGAAGTCTTAAGAGATGCACCTGGTCGTGGCCGGTTTATGGTGATATGATATTCTCTCCACTTCCTGATTATGGCCTAAACAGTGGTCACTGGAACATTCAGCAGTTTAGAAATCCTTCTGTAACCAATGCCATCAGCATGTTTTGCAACAATAAGTTAGCAAAGGTCTTGAGAGAGCTATTTGCATTTACCCATTATGAGATGTTTCTTGTGTGAGACCTTTGTAATGAGACACCTTATCAGTTGTGGCTGAACCAGCTGGCAAGATTGCTTTCTAATTACTGATAGATTTCAGCTGCTGTCTTGGCTGTCCTTGCCTTTTTGCACCTTCCTTTATTCATGTGTTCAATACTTTTTCCCTGTGTCATTTCACATTATTACACAAAACTTAAATTATGGACATCTATGGTCTGATTTCTTTGCATGTGTGGATTGCAAGGGTTGTTGCTGACATTTGGTGTAAATTTTATTGCAATGGCCACATTAAATATATATTTACTGAAAAAATGTTGATGTGTTCAATACTTATTTCACCTGCTATACATTGGTGACAATTAGGGATGTGCACCGGCCACTTTTGGTGTCTCGTGTTTTGGGTTCGGATTTGCTTGATGTTTTGGGTTCGGATTTGTTTCGCAAAACACCTGTCGAAAGGTTTTGGTTCGCATTTAAGGTTTTGGATTCGGATTTATTTTGAAAAAAGCATAAAAAGTTCCAAAATCAAGTTTTTGGGCTTATTTTCACTCCTACGCTATTATTAACCTCAATAACATTCAATAACAATCATTTTCACTAATTTCCAGTCTATTCTGAACACCCTCACACCTCACAATATTGTTTTTAGTCTAAAACGTTTTACCGAGGTAGCTTTCTGGACTGCATAGTGGAGTGGTCCCGGTACCCAATTTGGTACCGGGGCCACAATATATCACCCTCAACTGGTCTCAATTCCACCAAAAAAGTATCTGGACTGCGTAGTGGAGTGGTCCCCACAATATAATAAAAATTCCCTCAACTGGTCTGAATTCCACCAAAAAAGTATCTGGACTGCGTAGTGGAGTGGTGCCCATAATATAATAAAAAAAACCTCAACTGGTCTGAATTCCACCAAAAAGTATCTGGACTGCGTAGTGGAGTGGTCCCCACAATATAATAAAAAAACCCTCAACTGGTCTGAATTCCACCAAAAAAGTATCTGGACTGCGTAGTGGAGTGGTGCCCACAATATAATAAAAAAAACCTCAACTGGTCTGAATTCCACCCAAAAAGTATCTGGACTGCGTAGTGGAGTGGTCCCCACAATATAATAAAAAAAAAACCTCAACTGGTCTGAATACCACCAAAAAAGTATCTGGACTGCGTAGTGGAGTTGTCCCAACAATATAATAAAAAAAGCCCAATTGTTCTGAATTCCACCAAACAAGTATCTGGACTGCGTAGTGGAGTGGCCCCGGTACCCAATTTGATACCGGGGCCACAATATAATAAAAAAAACTCTCAACTGGTCTGAATTCCACCAAAAAAGTATCTGGACTGCGTAGTGGAGTGGCCCCGGTACCCAATTTGGTACCGGGGCCACAATATAATAATAAAACCCTCAACTGGTCTGAATTCCAGGGAACAGATGGCGGACACCAGATGGACGTCTAAAACCAACATAGCAGTTAAGGGCGCAGTTCCTCTTTTTTGTGACTGCACAAACAATTAACGTAGTAATAGAAATGACAGTTGTTTTTTGTTTTAAATATAGAAAGAAAGAAGGTAGTACTAGAAATAGCAGTTATTTTATTTTTTTTAAATAGAGAAAGAAAGAAGGTAGTAATAGAAATGGCAGTTATTCGAATCCCCAGGAGAGTCTAAGTGGGGTGAGCCACAGAGAGATTATTTCCCTCAGTTTCTCTAACAGGTTGTCAGTGTTGTGCCTCTTCTTAAAACCTGTGATACATAACTACACACACTCGGCAAAGCTTTTACAAATTATCTGCGGCACAGGAGAGTACCACTGGACTGTACTTTAATAGCAGTACCTATTATTTTTGGGTACAGCAACAGTGAATGATCATAGTTAGACTTTTAAATAGCAGTACAATTATTTTTGGAAATTTTTTTATTATTTTTTATTTTATTTTTTTAAAATTAATTTTTTATAATTTTTTTTATAAATTTGAATTTGTATTTTTAGAACTTTTGGATAACTTGGAAATAACAATGCCCTTAGCAGAACAGACCACAGGATACAGGAAATACAGAAAGAAAGAAGGTAGCAATAGAAATGGCAGTTCCTCTTTTTTGGAACTGCACAAACAGTGATGAAAATGAAGGTGGAGCTGGTGACATGTCACCGTCCTCTTCAGAGGACAATCTCCTGACCAGCAGGTCTTTGCACCGCTGTAGACTTGTGTCCGCCGGAAACAGAGACACAACATACGCTTTAAACCGAGGATCGAGAACGGTGGCCAGAATGTATTCCTCTGACTTTAAAAGACTGACCACCCTTGGATCCTGGCAAAGCGTACGAAGAGCTACATGCTTGGTGGAATCGCAATGGTGTACCAGCTTCTCCCTCCCTTTCTCCAGCTGCTTCTGCAAAAGCCTGATCAGGGGAATCACCTGACTCAAGCTGGCAGTGTCGGAACTGACTTCTTGTGTGGCAAGTTCAAATGGCTGCAGAACCTTGCACAACACGGAAATCATTCTCCAGTGCGCTTGACTCAGGCGCATCCCCACTCCTTTCCCTATGTCATAGGTGGCTGTGTAGGCTTGAATGGCCTTTTGATGCTCCTCCATCTTCTGCAGCATATAGAGGGTGGAGTTCTAGCACGTCACTACCTCTTGTTAATTTAGATTGCAAGGCTTGTAAATACTTTGAAGATAAAAAAAGCAGGCTGCACAGACTGTGGAGCTAGAAAGTGAAATTAAATGGACCACGTTACTTTGGTGGCTATCTATGCCCCCCCGCCCTACACTTGTAGTTGAATATAAAAAAAGCAGCCTGCATAGACTGTAGAACTAGAAATTCAAATATACAAAGAAATGGACAAAGGCAGTTTGGTATCTGTCTGCATCAGATCCCCTCTCCACTAGGAGTAAAATAGAAAACTATTCAGCCGTTATATAATCTAGAATATAAATAGAAATTGAGAAAGGCAATTTGGTATCTGTCTGCATCATAATCATCAACATCCTCCTCAGCGCCAGCTACATCAATATCCTCCTCCCGGTGTACAACATTCACACCTTCATTAGCCAAATCTGTAACTGGACTGTGGGTGATCCTTTCAGCATATGCAGAGGGCGTGCTGCAAATGGTGGAAGGAGCCACCTCTTCCCGTACAGTGATGGGAAGGTCAGGCTTCACAACCACCAACACCCTTGGACTCGCCTTGGGGATTTGTGATAATTTCTCTTTAGAAGGCAGAGTTGTTTGCTGTGTTGTTGCTGACAGCATAACTCTCTTAAATTTTTTGTAGGGGGGGGGGAGGGCTTAGTTCCTTGGGTGAAGCTGGACCACTAGTCATGAACACGGGCCAGGGCCTAATCCGTTCCTTGCCACTGCATGTCGTAAATGGCATATTGGCAACTTTACGTTTCTCCTCAGATGATTTTAGGTTTCTCTTTTTGCTACTTTTACTGAACTTGGGCTTTTTGGATTTTACATGCCCTGTACTAGGAGACTGGGTATCGGGCTTGCCAGACGACGTTGATGGCATTTCATCGTCTATGTTATGACTAGTGGCAGCAGCTTCAGCATTAGGAGGAAGTGGGTCTTGATCTTTCCCTACTTTATCCTCCAAATTTTTGTTCTGCATTATATGTAGCACAAGAGAGTGTACCCTGAAGCCACACACACTCGGCAAAGCCTTTAAAAATTATATGCGGCACAGGAGAGTACCACTGGACTAGAGTTATACAGCAGTACCACTGGACTTATACTGCAGAATGAGTGAACTTTGTAATATAGCAGTACCACTGGACTTATACTGCAGAATCAGTGAAATTTGTAATATGGCAGTAACAACAATGGACTTATACTGCAGAATGAGTGAACTTTGTAATATTGCAGTACCACTGGACTTATACTGCAGAATGAGTGAACTTTGTAATATTGCAGTACCAATGGACTTATACTGCAGAATGAGTGAACTTTGTAATATAGCAGTACCACTGGACTTATACTGCAGAATGAGTGAACTTTGTAATATTGCAGTACCACTGGACTTATACTGCAGAATGAGTGAACTTTGTAATATTGCAGTACCAATGGACTTATACTGCAGAATGAGTGAACTTTGTAATATTGCAGTACCACTGGACTTATACTGCAGAATGAGTGAACTTTGTAATATAGCAGTACCACTGGACTTATACTGCAGAATGAGTGAACTTTATAATATAGCAGTACCACTGGACTTATACTGCAGAATGAGTGAACTTTGTAATATTGCAGTACCAATGGACTTATACTGCAGAATGAGTGAACTTTGTAATATAGCAGTACCAATGGACTTATACTGCAGGATTGTTTTGGGATATTTTTTTTTTTTTATAATTACTTTTTTTGTTATTTTTTTATAACTTTTTTTGAAATTTTTTATAATTTGGAAATAATGGGGAAATAACAATGCCCTTAGAAGGACAGAGCACAGGACAAAGCACCACTGGACTGAACAGGACACAGCACTGGACCCAGCAGCACCACTGAACTCAGAAGGACAGAGCACAGGACACAGCACCACTGGACTGAACAGGACACAGCACAGGACCCAGCAGCACCACTGAACTCAGCAGGACAGAGCACAGGACACAGGACCCAGCAGCACCACTGAACTTAGAAGGACAGAGCACAGGACACAGCACCACTGAACTCAGAAGGACAGAGCACAGGACACAGCACCACTGGACTGAGCAGAGCACAGCACAGCACAGAACTAAACAGCACGAGATATAGCAGGACAGAGGACCACCTAACACACCCTTCCTCTACCCTGATCAATGCCCGAGTGAAGATGGCGGCGACTAGCGGGGAATTTATAGGATCCGAGTATCGTGAGATCCGACAGCGGGATTATGACTCAGAGCCTCGGTTTCAGTTTTGCAATTGGCGGGAATACCCGGATCTGTCTCGGATCCGGCTCGAATCCGCAACGTTCGGGTGGGCTCGGATTTCAGAAATCCGAGTGCGCTCATCTCTAGTGACAATAAGGATAGGCCCCATGACATGTAAAGATATAAAATATTATAGCATATTTTTGGTCTACAAAAGAGACTTTCAAGCTGTGAAGGTTTGAAGAAAAGCACAGTTAATTTGTTCCACCCATTAGCAGCATGTATTGTGCTTTCCTAAAACAAAACAGTCTGGAGGCCATCATGCATCTTATATTGCAGCCAAATGCAAAAATTAGAGTTTGTTGTGTGGAATAAATATTTGGATATGATTCAAGGGGTGGAGAGACTGCATTTACAGGGGTAATTCCCTGGTTAGCAGGTTTCCACAGTGCCTCTTATACTCCACAAAAGGACTGTTTGTACGGGTGCTCAGGAAGTTCCTGTAGTTGCGCTGTGCTTTCAGTGGGATGTATTTATCCAGATGCATTTGATGTGGGTAAGCACATTTATATGTGTACCAATTCAATAAAAACACGTGTAATATACTGTAGACAGTCCTCTTACTCTCATGACTAATTTTAGACATAAATGGGGATTTAACAATCATTACTTTAGGAGAAAAATCTAAAAGTTTAATTTAATGAAGGGACTGATACTGACGTGATACTAATTAGGGCTTTTTAAAATAAATTTTTACTTTTTCCTCCATGGGCAATTACATGTGCAGCTGCAATCCCACAAAGGTAGGTACATTTTCTGAGGTGCATTCTTAAAAGCCGAATGTATGCGTGCTCCTATGTATGCGCCAGTCAGACCAATAGGTGCATTTCCACCTAACAAAGGCATTGTTCGCAGCTGGTGTAGTAGACATTTAGAAATGGAGGTATGAGAAATGTAAAGGGAATGCAAGTAAATGGAATATGATAGTTTTACACTGAAAAGAGAAGAAGTGGTGGTATGGTATACCACCATATACACCCCCCACTTCGATCACAAATTGTGCATCTCCAATTTTGAAAATGGGCCTTTTGCTTGTGAATGTCTACAGTTATGCAGCCACATATCTCTTATTTCTGCATTGATGCAAATAAAAATGACTTTCTAAATATTTGTTTTTATTTTGATATTATTTGTGTACAGTAATAATTTCATCCCATTACATATACAATCATTGACACTTTAATCCAAACTGTGATGCTGTTTCAGCCACCAATGACTGATTGTATCTTGTATATTACCTTAATAACTACTTTCAAATACTCTACTTATATTTTGTGAAATGTTTGGCTTAGTCTGTGCCCCTTCTCAAATTATTGAATATAATTCTTCCACCGCCTGTTATTTAGTACATATTATTTGTTAGAACTGTACTAGGGAGAGGGTGGAGCTCTGTTTTGGGTTTGAACACAGCTCTATAATTTGTTATGTATTTTATATCTGAAGCACAGCTTAAGTTCCATGTTCTGGAAATTTTCATATGACTCTTGCACGTTTGTTCCAGTGGTTTGTGCTGCTGACCAATGAATATTATCTTCTAGCAATGGTCTGCTGTTTCTTGAGGAAGATATGGAAAGACATCAAGTGTATTCTTAAATTCAATTTCAACAAAACATGATGTGCCATTATAATACTTTTACAGTAGGACAACTTCAATTTCTATTTTTCTATTATTTCTTAATATTTTCTCTTTAAAAACATTCAAAAAAGGTAATATCATTGGCAGTACAAGAAGATGTGTAGTTATAAAAAGAAAGGTATTAAACAACTTGGTAAATTGCAAAGGACACGTTGAAACTTAGAGATTGCAAGTGGATCACTATTACAAAGCAATTACAATGCGCTGAAATATATTGCTGAGTTGCTGCAAAGTGGCAGTGACTTTAGGGAACGTTCAGGTGATTGGCAAAGTGTTACAGGAGCTTGACAGCAGTGGAAGTGTTACTTCTGATGGAAAATAATGAGTATGAATGTAGAAAAGGTGTGCTGCTTCTTCATTGTGCTGATTTTGTTAAAGAATCTTTTTCCGCAAAGAAAGTGAGGAAACTAATATTTATAATAATACAATTTAAGTATCGGTATTGTACTAGGGCATGTTTAAAATGATATGGTATAGACTGCCCTTGAGAACATCATCAGGTGTCTCATTGTATGTCATAGGAAAAATGCACTTAAAAATACCTCCCGATAAGTTTGGCTTAAAGATGTGTGGGCACATCTCTCTCCCCACACTCTCCAAATGAAAACTTTCCCAGGGTTACCGTCTAGAGACATTTGAAGGTAGACTTTCGGCACTAGATTGTTGTTGATGGAGCTGATTGAGCTTTCCATGGAAGTGCTTGGAAGAAATGTGAGTTGCAGCTCAGGCAGGAATCAGTGACCCCTGATGCTTAGAACCCTGTGGTTCTACTGGGGCTCGTGGGGGGTATTTGGTGGGGTAGTGGGGGAAATATATATGTTAAAAGGAGTTTTTCTTAAATTCTGGATCCAACAGACATGCTTATCTGTTTAAAATAATATTAGTAAGGACTTTAATTCCATTGTTAATATTATGACTCACTAATCATTTTAAATAATGTTATTCAACTGAGAGGTTTCAATTGAAATGGATGATATTCCCTTTTAATAAATGGAAGTATACAGAGAAATAAAAATTCCATATGTGTTTAAAATATATTTTACTGCACACACATGGGAAATAAACACTGCTTAAAACTAGAAAAGAGTCACCTTTATTTTTGTTGTCATAAATTTAAGGTTGGTGACATTGTCTGCCCCACAACTTTGTTATGTGACTGTGTACTTTAGGATCTAAAAGCTGGATTGGGCAGTACAGAGGCTTAGTGGTTACCACTTCTGCCTCACAGCACTGGGGTTATGACTTTGATTCCTGACCATGGCCTTATCTGTGTGGAGTTTGTATGTGCTCCCTATGTTTGCGTTGGTTTCCTCCGGGTGCTCCGGTTTCTTCCCACACTCCAAAAACATACTGGTAGGTTAATTGGCTGCTAGTAAATTTACATTAGTCTCTCTGTCTGTGTGTATGTTAGGGAATTTAGACTGTAAGTGAATGATGTGAGTGAGTTCTTTGTACAGCGCTGCGGAATTAGTGTTGTTATATAAATAGCTGCTGATGATGAAAAGCTGTGCTTGTGCATTATTTGGGCTTATGCATGGTATATCTTGTCTCAGCTGTGTTTTCACTGTGTGGTGAATGCAGCTTACCCGGTACTTCAAATAGTGTTCATTGAACCACATGGGGCATGCACTAACAGTACATACAAGTGTTCCGAGTGAATATTTGATGGATTGTAGGATTAGGACATGCTGCATTCCTAATCAATTCAGCTTTTAACATGAATGTTCGAGTATAGGGTGAATTCGCTCATGTTCAATTTTCACCCTGTTTGAATTGGCGCACAGATCTTACACGGACATACAATGGGGGCATGAAAGCGCCTGTGGTACTTTCCTTGAAGGAGAGCTTTCTATTATATATAGTTTAAGCTGTACTGATAACACATCCTGATGTTTTTTCTTCTCTGTTCCCAGCATCAGCATTCCCTTATTTTTAATCCACTTTATTTGTTATTATTTATTATCATTTATTTATAGTCCCAATCAGATTGCGAAGAATTGTACAGAGGATATATAGTCATTCACATCAGTCTTTGCTCTATTGTAGCTTGAAATATAAATTACCTACCATGAACCCAACGATGTGTGGCAGCAGTGCTAACCACTGTGCCACCATGCTGCCTCCTCCCTTCATGATTTGTTTTGTTTTTGTCCGAAAAGTTTCCAGATTATTTCACTAGAAAATGTCAAATCCTTTGTACTTTCTATTATGCAAGTGTGTTTACAGCAAGAACATTTCCCTGTTTAAAATGTCTCTGAAACATTGATTGTAATGCCTCTATGTTTTTAGTGAGGTACAGGGCTGTTGAACACAAAAGCTGTGTTATATGCAAAAGAGAGTGCTTAGCTGTACTAGAGCTGAGTTATGTGTGGTATCCAAAGAACAATGATGGTTTGCTGCCTCACTGATCAGTGTTGGATCAAGTTCACATTCCCGAGCTCCCACTCTCCCACCTACATACGTTGGGCTGGAAACTTCTGCAATGAGATGGGAGGATGGGTACTTTATACACCGTGATTTAAGTCTTTCCAAATATGGATTTGGCTTTGCCCACTCTAGCATAAACACCAACTTGTGCTGTTTTATGTAAGGAAAGCATTTCAGCAATCAGCTTGAATAACTATGCCTATAGTTTAACCTATAATTAATTAATGTTTTTAATTATACAAATCTTTTTCTTATTCCATTTCATTACAGTGATATGTGGTTCAAGAACTCAGATAATATGTTGTACTTAGTCATACTCCAGAATAGCTGCAATTCAGTCATCTCTTGAGCTGTTCACCACTTAAAGCAGTAATATTAACTTATCTACCGATCAGCCACAACAATAAAACCACCTGCCTAATATTGTGTAGACCCCCTCATGGTGCCAAAACAGCTCTGACCCGTCGAAGCATATACTTCACAAGACCTTTGAAGGTGACCTGTGCTATCTGGCACCAAGACATTAGCAACAGATCCTTTAAGTCCTTCAAGTTGCGAGGTGGGGACTCCATGACTCGGGCTTATTTGTCCAGCACATCCCACAGATGCTTGATCGGATGGACATGTGGGGAATTTGCAGGCTAAGTCAAGACCTTAAACTCTATATCATATTCCTCAAACCATTCCTGAACAATTTTTGCAGTGTGACAGGGCACATTATCCTGCTGAAAGAGGCCACTGCCATCAGGGAATATTGTTTCCATGAAGAGTTGTACTTGGTCTGTAACAATGTTTATGTAGGTGGTATGTGTCAAAATGACATCCGCATGAATGCCAGGACCCAAGGTTTCCCAGCAGAACATTGCCTATTGCAGTATGCTGCCTCCGCCGGCTTGGCTTCTTCCCATAGTGCACTCTGGTTCCATCTCCTACGCAGGTAAACAACGCACATGGTGTAAAAGAAAAGGTGATTCATTAGACCAGACCACTTTCTTCCATTGCGCCATTGTCCAGTTCTAGCACTCAATACACATTGTATGCTATTTCGGCCGTGGACGAAGGTCAACATTGGCACTCCGACCGGTCTGCAGTTGCGGGATGCACTGTGTGTTCTGACACCTTTCTATCATAGAGTTAGGACCACCCTATTAGCAGAAGCACCATGGAGTGGCGGGTAGCTTTCCATACGTTTGCAAATGTGTTCAACTGAAACTTCTGCATTTTTATATGCAAGTAGAAATGGTCTTTTGCTAGTTATAGCAGTGTACTGGGGGATTTTCTCTGTATTTGTGCCTTTCAGGATAACCCACCCTTTCAAGCACCTGCTATGAATCTATAAATTGATTGAGCAACTTCCACTTCTGTATTAATACCTTTCTATCATAGCCAGCACTAACTTTTAAGCAATTGGTGCTACAGTAGCTCTCTGTGTGATTGGACCAGACGGGCTAGACTTTGCTCCTCATGCGTATCTATGAGCCTTGGACACCCATGACCCTGACACTTTTTCACTGGTTGTCCTTCCTTGGACCACTTTTGGTATGTACTAACCACTGCATACTAGGAACACCCCACAAGACCTGCCATTTTGGAGATGCTCTGACCCAGTCGTCTACCCATCACAATTTGTAAAAGGGACAAATTGTCAAAGTCGCTCAGATCCTTATGCTTGCCCGTTTTTCCTACTTCCAACACATCAGCTTTAAGAACTGCCTAATACAGCCCCCTTGACATGTGCCATTGTAACAAGGTAATCAATGTTATACACTTCACTATTCAGTGGTTTTAATGTAGCTGATCGGTGTATAATGTGCTACTATTTACTTACCTGCATTTACATCCAAGGCTATATTATATAGATTATTCTGCACTAGGCCATTATAGAAGATAACACCATATTCTTCTCCTATTTTAACTTGACTTATGACACACCCTGCATGCCTCTCACATATTACGTACATCCCAAGTTTGCACACTTTCATGATTAAGGGTAATATCCACATTTTGTTGATATTTTATTAATAAATACATTTTTAGTCATTTTATGACTTCTGAATACAGTCCACTGCCTATATTATTCTCTGTTATAGACAACCTCTGTTTACTGGAAGGGTGAGTTGCACAGTAAGTCCTACTAAAAGGCAGTGAAAGATGCAGAATTTCTTTGATTCCATGAGCAATATTGATTTTATCTAACATATGATTAACAATTGTCAGGTTATTATACTTAGAAAATATACTTAATGAGTATATTATATTTATTTATTTAAAAAAAAAATAAGGTGAACATCTGCTGTAGCAAAATGTCTGAAATATAGAATGTATTGATCACTCATTTCTTGTTACAGACAGAATAAAATTCATATAAAAAAGGAAAAAGAAAACGAAACATTGACAGACCAGGCACATGTCACAATTAGTAATATTATGAATCTGTATTTCTTGACTAGACCAGCCTCACTTGTCCTCTGGCCTGATGCCAGTGACCACGGAGGGCTGGCATTGATGCTGTGTTGCCAAGAAATTGAAAACTCAGCAAACACAACCTTACATGTTATAAGCAAAGTTTAATTTACAAATTATAATGCACAACAAGTCTATGGTGATGACCTTTAACTAACTCTCCCACTCTGTTATCGCCCTCCCTCCATTGCCTGACACTGGCGTGTTACATGTAGAGATGCAGAAAGAGGCATGTGGTAACAGGTCAGCAAATGATAAACATTCTTATCCTCGTAAATGCAGGTGTGGTAAGGACCCCCTCCCTCCACACTGCTATTACCACTTTCAGTGGTTCAGACCGATGCAGGAGGAGGTAAGTAGTGACCTAGTCATTAATTGGTGCTCTTCCTGCATATCTAGACAAGGCGCCTTTAGAGAAATACAGCAGATGGTAGTATGTTTATAATTTTCCATTGCTATATACATATTGGCACTCATGGGCTTCAACCGAATTCTGGGTGTAGCTTTTCAAATCACTTATAAACAATATTTTATGGGAAATTTTATTTTTTATTGTTGTATATTTTATAAATGCACTTAATGGCCTGCTATGTTTACAGAATCAGACCATTATGCTTATATTTCTGGAAAAAAAAAAACAATCCTGGCAAGCACTAGAACAGTTCCTTGATTATTGAAATGTATAATATCAGTTACTTCATTTATAATTGATTTATTTTTGCTATTATTATTGCCGTTTGATATTCTAAGTACTATAATAATTGGACACAAGACTAACTAAAAATGCAGAGTAAAATTGAAGAATTTTAAAGGAATAGACAGGTGAATAATGGGGACAATTTGTTAACTGCAATATCTTCAGATCAAAAAGGATGCAGGCATGATTCTCTGCAGATGGTTTAATTCTCATCTGAAATGTCGAGGTTACATAATGCAATGTGCTGAATTTCTGGGAAATATTTTTGGGTATTTTGGAACAGAAAAAAAGTAATATTTTCCATGTTATTTCCCAGAATACTTTACACGTTTATTCCACTGGAGACTACATCATGTAGAACCATAATTTACTATGTTAATGAAATATGAATCAAATGATATAGCTTTAGATGTATTGGAGTGTGTTGTTAAACCTATTAAATGGAAAGAGCAGATTAAAAAGAAAAAGCTATAGATTTTAACATAACAGCAGTTCAGTAGTAAACAAAGCAAGATTAATAACTATAGCCTCACCAGATAATATAGATATTGCAATATCAATACAGGATGATCATCCTGGCAATATTATTAAGAATACTTCAAATGATCTGCAGAGACAGAAAGTCTGGTGCTATTGATTGTAAAATTCTATATCTCTTCTCCATTGGAAACCATTTATGTCTCTGATCTGCATTTTAAAAGTGCCTTCCATTTAGGAACACTTGCTGTCATTTTCTGGAATATTATTAAAGCAACATATAACCTAGATACAATAATGATCTATTTGTTATGTTTTACACTTCTTCTAGTCTGTGTGCAAACTTTGAAGACAGAATAGGTACATTAATTGCTTTTCCAAGTGTAGTCATATCACACAGACGTATTTAAATATATACCATGCTGCAAAAAAGGTAAAGGCCCAGTTGTAATGTATAATGCCCACATGAAAGAGCCCTTAAACATGTTTCTATACATTAATAGAATCTACCATATTGCTATAGTAGCAAAGGCGTGGATATAACTTACAGCAGTAATGGGCAACCTTATCCACATGTGCTGCCCTCTAACCTTCAAAAGAGTTTCAATCTCAGTAATAAATTAAAACAATATATTTAATCAAAGAAAGAGACACCTCATGTACACAACAACTTCAGATTTCCACTCGTCACTCAAACCCCCATTCACTCCAAAACACCCCTCACACCCATGACAATGCCTAGTCACACAAAACACTACCCTTAAAAACCCATTTACACTCAAATGCCTGCCATACCTCCCACATGCCTAAAATACACCTCAATAAGAGCTGGGGTTGCACATAAAACTCAATGGGGCATAATGTAGAGATTAAGAAACACAAGTACATACTTTTTAGGAAAAAGAAGGTGAAAATAAAACCTGAAATATCCTAGTTGCATAAATGTGTACACCCTTTCATAATGGGACTGTGCACAGTAATCCTTCACTTATGGAAAATAATACATTTATAGGATAACCAACTTTATGCTTTCCAGGAATCTTTACATTCAGGTTCTGGCTGACAATACCAAAATTTACCATATGTTTTGAAAAGTTGCTGAACTATATGTTTAAAAGGCTGCTAGCAAATTCTGAATCTTCCCTCAAAAGAGTAATGTATAAGGTTTGTTTCCTATGCTGGATTTATAGAATACTTAAGTGTCCATTTACATAATAACAAAGAGCATTCAAAATCTTTGCTCACTCTGAGAAGTTAATGTTAACCTGTATGTTTTTTATATTATTATTATTATTATTATTATTATTATTATTATTATTTATCTATTGTATTGTTTCTTTGTTTTGTGACTTGCTTGTTAAAAAAATTATTTATTTATAATGTATGAGTACTGAATGAGTATTATAGTTTGGTTTTCCTCTAAGTCCCTTTGATATTCAACCCATTTGTTCATTGTAATGTATTTTGGAAGGACTTTGCAAAATGGTTATAAAAAATATGTATTACATTTGAAATGCAAGCAGATGCTGATACACAGATAATTGTTTCTGTGCTTGTAGTTTAGAAGAATAAAGACATTTTCCAGGGTCGGAAACTCCAGGGAACAAATCTTTAAAACATTAAACTATGTTGGAAACTATGTATCAACTTCATTGTTACAAAGTTATTTTAAAACTGTAATTTAGCCCGCATAACACAACAATCACTGACTTGGTCATATTGTAGCTCTGAAATATGTCCCTTAAATAAGAAAAGAATATTAGTTTTTATTAATTTATTGTTATAGTTACATGTGATGCCTTAAATATTATTGCTCATCAGAAGTACTCTGTTATATTAAATGTCACACTCCCAACTGGATGCTCTCATATAAAAAGGTCAACCAAGTCTGGAAGTTAGAATGCTTTTGTAATGTATGAAAGTTATGTACAATATTTTTTTGTCCAATTGTCATGCAACACTTTTGATATTCCATTTTTTATTGTCATTGAACACTTTGATCTTTCATAAACAGTAGTTACTCTATGTGAACATATTTCTTCTAAATAGGTTTTTTTGGTGGCATGTAAAATTCCTGTAGGATTGTACTTCAAACTTTACCACATTTTGTCTTTACTTCCTAAATGGTACTTCTTGCTCGCCATCAAAAACCCCATGATGTGTGTCTAATGCTGTGTGATTGAGGTGTCATTCAAATGACCATGCAAGCCCATGACATTTCATTTAGTGAAGCACAGTGGTCTGATATCTTGCAGGGCATTATCTCAGGGTAGCTTACCATGTAAAAAAGGTGTACTTTATATGCCATGTAATCTTTGTGCAAGTGTGCGAGTTAACCCTTTAACTGTAATCTTTTTATATTATTCTGCAAAATTGGTTACAGGCACATTTCAGAATCTTTTAGCTTATACATACCTGGACTCCTTACACTTCAAACTCTACTTTGAGTTGTTAAAATATTGTATTTATTTTATGGGAGATACAACATTCTGGTCTGTTGTTTTTAATGCTTCATGAGAAAATGTTCTGTAGACTCAGAGATGCCAACTTCTAAATGAAATTAAGGAGACACACACGTGTTTAGTTATAACTGTGGATTTATGCATCGGTATATTATAGTTAACCCCATCTGATGATCAGTATACAGTGCAAAGCTAAATCTGATGACAACCATGCAATGCATGGACACATTCATAACAATATACAGTAAAAATCTCCATTCTTATTGTCACATCACAAAGACCTCAGTTTCGGTGATCAGTATTGGACGGGGAATTAAATTGGCACTATTACCATAGTAACGGCAATTGTGAGCAGGAACATATTACTTTCGAGTGTAACGCGTTCCTGCTCACAATTGCCGTTACTACGGTAATAGTGCAAATTATTACCATTAGTACGGTAAGTTTTAATGCTCATTTTTGCTCGTGGCTCATTGAGCCGCAAGCAGAAATCCTGGTTAAAATTACTGTATGAATAGTAGTAATGCGCAGGCCGTGTTACTTTCGAGAGTAACACATTGCCAATTGAATTCCCCCAAAGACCATCCCCTTGATCTAAAAGGAGCCACAACTGATGACCAGTGCAAAATGCAGTGCAAAGTTAAAAGTGGTAGAGATGAACGTATAATACTTTCCAACAGGGGCAGACAGGGCTGGGGGGCATCTGCCCCTTGGGCCAGTCCCATAGTGAGCTACCTTGGACTGGGTCACTAGGCCATCTGTATTTTTTTCCTTTAAAATGTTCCTAATAGGCTGTTGAGTCGGGTCTTGGGCCCCCGGGCTAAAGTTTGGCAGCCCTCTCCTGCTTTCCAATGTGTGTAGATTACTGTCCATTGTGAAAAGGGTTGTAAACTGTCTTCATCAACATTTTTGTTTTGTTCCTTTTGTCCCCTCACTGCACTATTTGGTAGTAGCTACATATCTGCACCTTTAAATTAAATTTGAACTATTTTCCTGCCTAAATATTATGTTTTGCACTGGAGTTGGTCTATGTGTCTTTTGAACCATTCAGTCCCATTGAGTTTGTTAGATTACCAGGTCTTCATTCATTTTTCACTGTCAAATAGGCTGCAATTACTGAAGAATTCAGAGAAGGTGAAAGTCACTTTTGATCAGTTTGATCAAAGATGATCCATGAGCTGTGAGCTTTATCTACAAGCCTAGGCATAATCCTATTAATCTATAGGTCTCCAGTCACTATGTCAACACAAAGTGTCAAACCACTTTTTCTCCCTCAGATGAGTACTTCCTTGTTATCCAGATTATCCATGGCCCAGTTACCAGGCATTCCATTGATTATTTTAGACAAACGTTATCCCCTAGTATCTTCTATGATAGACAATTTGTCAAGAGTAGTATGTGTAAACACATACTTTGATTGTATTACAAACTTTGAAGGGCCTACATCCAAAATGTGACATTATGTTTCTCTTAAAGGGGCACTTGTATAACAAAATGTTTTTCTTTGTGCTTTTAAATAGATTTTTATGTACTATAATCAGTATAGGGTTTATGTCCTTCTCTCTGTTTTATCAATTTGAAACTGCTGTATGTGCAGGGTCATTGTTTGTCTACAAGATCCTTTAAAGCAGTCAGGACTTACCTATTAATATTTATTATTAGTAGCTCATGCTATTTAGGTTATGGACATCATTATCAACTAGTTAGCAAAACTAGTATTGTATCGTGTCGCAATGAAAAGTGACACACACCTGTAAAGGTGAGGGGGGAAAAGTACAGCAATAACAGTGTTATTGAGGGACACTTATTCCTTCACAAAAAAGCTACACTGATAGCACATAGAACTTATACACATTTTCAATTAAAGCGGCCACTTAGTGTTAAATTATTTTTGTAAGTGCCGGTTTGGTAAAGTAGAAAAATGTGTCTTTTAGGAATGTGTGTGTTGGGAATAAATGACACATGATGATTGTGGTTGGTCACACACACACAAACATTTAACATCAGACAACTATATATATATATATATATATATATATATATATATATATATATATAAAATCTGTGTGTGTGTGTGTAGCTATAGATATTATGTACAATAAAGAAAATTAAATTGTTAATGAAAGGGTTACAATAGCAATGTGTTTTGTGTCTGTTCCTGTGTCTTTGTGTTCCAGCGTGTTTTCTATTTTTTGTGAATGTGTATGTTAGCCCATCTCCTTGCTTCTTTCCTTGTATATCTTTTACTGTATATTACAGTGCTTTCTTTGCTGTGTTATGTATTATTGTCCCCACACTGTACTTTATCCCATCATTAGCCACGTACTGAAATCCTAATATCAGCCACATTGAACAAAACCCATCACCAGCCACAAAAACAGACTCAATTGTACACATATTGGCAAGAACATTCTACAGAAACATCTGCCAGCAATATTGCACAAATCCCATTTTTCGGTCTCATTTAATGGCCTTTGTACAGACCCCATTGCAAGCCATATTGCACTGGCTACTCTGTAGCCTACATTGCCACCTATATTGTAAAAACCTTATGGACTGACTACATTGCCAGTCACATTGCCAGATATATCTTGCACACCGCATTGTCAGCCATGCTGTAAAAAAATCCATCATCAAATACCATTGCACATATTTCACTGGATGGTACATTCACCAAACCCACTACCAGCCACATTGTCAACCACATCACACAACCAGATCTCATTGCCAGGAACATTATACAAAGCCTATCACCAATAACATTTAACAAAGGTCAGCAACCTAGCATTCTCATTGTCAGCTATATTGCACACTCCACTGCCAACTACTGTACATTGCACAAGTTATATTGCCAGTCATTCTGTACAAAACCACAAGTCAGAAATATTGCACAGGTCCCTATGCCTCCCCAATTGAAGTCATAGCTTAGTAGTAACTAAAAACCCTCCCAGCAGGTTGTCAGATGTATGAGGTAAGATGAGAGGCATAGAGCAGAGTAGAGGGATTGTCAGAGCTGCCTATGGGAGAGGACTAGTGAAAGAGGAAAGATTGAGGGATATTGATTGGTCTGATTTGTTTCTGTGGGATAAATATCACAGAACATTGGTGTTTGAAGGTGTCTATATGCCATGTGGAAAATGGTGGAACATTAATGGCTTTGGAGATCATTATTGACTTGTTCTTAGTTAGCAGTATTTTAATTTGCCACCTAAGCCAGATTTGTTTGGTTTCTCTGTTGGATTCCAGGGGGTAAATGTATCGAATAGCGATTTTTGCAAATCACCGATATTCAGAGACTTTGCATGGTAAATTGAAAGCGGCAATAGCAATTTTGCCTTTAGAGCACTTCTCCTAGGATTTGTCAATCATTTGCCTTTCAGTACTTTATTTGTATGACTCTATTTTCTTTTCACATTTTTTTATAGAGCAAACATTACTGGATTCTAATTAACTAGCTGTCAGAACATCAGAATATTTGAAAACTGTGTATTATAGGAAATATATTATAAACCGATACACAAATACATTAAATAATGTAAAATGCATGGGTTCCATTAGGAAAACATTTAAAAACGTTATACTTTTAGTTGTAGCCAACCAATGACAAGTTAGTTTGTTCTTTTGGCGCAAGTACTTGTAGAAAATAAATGTTTAATCTTCACATGGGACTACTTGAAGGACCAATAGCATATGTTGCCCAGAACCCAGGGAAAAAAACATGCATCTCTAAAGGAGCTATCTCAAATGGCTTATCTGATTTGGCAGCTACACTTGATAAAAACCTATATAAGGCTAGTGAGGATATAAATAGTTGCAGTACTGGGTACAGTGACGGAGCAGATCTAGGGATATGGAGTGTATTTGTAGTAATTGAGCAAAGCTGCAGTGTTGACCTCCGACAAATTCTAAATGTGCCTCAGACAGGTAGATATGCTTTGCTAAGTCTTGCTGAATGAAGTGTGACTAGTCTAGATGAGTTATACTGTCAGGTAGAGGATTGGTATCCTTCATGTGGGAATCTAAATGATAAATTCTCCTATAACTGCTAAACATGCCATGCTGGTGCTTCTGAGGTGAGAAGGAGAGGGAGACCATATAGCAGCCCTGAGTTCATGCTACATATAAGTGCAACAGTTGGACCTCTGCTTCCTCTGTTGTGTGATAAATAGGTTGGTTCTGAGTATGACATGTGTTAAGAGACCATAGATGTTCAGTCATCAATAGCCACTATTTAATTACTGTTAACCAGAATATTGAGGATGACTCTTACATACCTATTTCCAGATTCATCTTTATCGTTAGACCTGCCTCTTAATTATCCTTATTTTTGCAGAACAGTCCCGATTAGCATCGCTCGTATGGAGTAATTGTAATCAGAAATTGGTGATTGTGCATTGTGAAATGAAGATATGTCAGATCAAACCTCTTCTATGTATAGTATTCCAAGTTATAGATTTCTGGCATAGTAATACCAACTGATTTTTTGTGACGAGGCCTTCAACATTTTCCGGTTATCTGAAGGAAGCATTTGTTCCACCTTATCCATCCCACCAGCCACATTTTAAGTAGTGGAGTCCTGTGCTGGGTAGGTGGACTTCATATGATTAAGAAGTGCTACTTATTTGCTGCCAACTACTTCTATTCTATGGATTTTGCTGTGTTTAAGTGTAGCCAGCTCCAGTGTTAAATGTCTATAATGTTTATTTACATTCTTTTTTTGTTCATTTGTTGTGTGCAAATCAGTAAATTTGAAATGCAGATGATTAGATATTATCCATTGTTGCGGGTCATGACAGGTTAAGGTTTCTTCATTTATTTAAATGTATACTAGATTTTCTAGGGCAAGGGCTTAAAATGTTTCATAACTAACAGCTCTCCACTTCTCAGAAATATTGTAAGAAATATGTTGGCAGAGCCTGTGCATAAGATCACTGCTGTAACATGTCATTATTCATGGCTGATCTGTCTTAGCATTCATCTTCAGATTGGTGTAACTAGTGAGGAAGGAGTCTGTCTTGACAATGCTTTCATTCTGCTGACACCTGGCAGTTTATCGTTCAGTATTGTATCAGTGTTAGAATTTTAGTTCTTTTAGTCAGTGTGACTAAAATGTGAGCAATAACTTTGGGAGTGAGAGGCGGGGTCAGCTATTTGCTTTAGTTCCAATTATTTACATATTGTATATTTAAATCATGTGAATGTTCTATAAACTGTATTGTTATTGCTGAAACATAGCATTGTGATTCATTAAAGTCAAACAGTTTTTGCATCACCAATTCAGTATTAAATATGAGCAACTCTTATATAAGGAACTATATGGCACTGGTAACATTATCTAAATTGTCACATGTGATGTTCAACTCACTTTAGTCTGAAAAGTAGACAATTAGGCCTCAATTTATTAAAGGAGATTCCACTTTATTTAAGAACTTTAATAAATTATCTCTATTGCCAATAATATTAGTTTCCAGAATACGTACATATCTCACACAAGACACTGCAAAAATTTTAATTCATGTACTCATCATCTCCCGCATCGACTATTGTAATTTTCTCCTTACTGGTCTTCCCAAAATCAGACTCGAGCCCCTGCGATCTATTTTGCACGCAGCGGGTAGATTGATTTTCCTTGCAAATCGTTTTTCGTCTGCTGTCATTCTGTCAGTCTCTACATTGGTTGCCTGTTTTTCAAAGAATCCAATATACAATTGTTCAACTAACTTACAAGGCCATCAACAAAATTGCACCAATATACATCTCCTCACTTGTCTCAAAATATCTCCCAACTCGACACCTCCGTTCTGCACAAGATCTGCATCTCTCTTCCACTCTCATCACTTCGTCCCATTCTCGGTTGCAGGACTTTTTTGGGCTGCACCCATTTTATGGAATTCACTCCCTCGCACCACAAGACTTTTCTCTAGTCTTCAAACCTTCAAGCGTTCTCTGAAAACCCACCTCTTCAGAGGTGGGTTTTCAGTTATAGGTATAGGTGGTATTCCTATACCACTCTCTTAATCTCCCTAGGTTACCCTATTTCCACCCTCTACAGAGCTAACACAAGACAACAACCCTCTGACCAACATAGTTGTGTGACTGAGCATACAGCCCACTAAATACTTTTTAACCTTTGCATTCTAGCTGGACAGATATTCAATATGATGTAGCACTTACCCTTGTGTATAAAACCATTGTCCCATAGATTGTAAGCTTGCAAGCAAGGCCCTCTTACCTCTCTGTATGTATGTATTACCCAGTATTATTTTATTACTGTTTGTTCCCGATTGTGAAGCTATACGGAATCTATTGGCACTATATAAATAAATGATGATGATGGGGGTCCCTCCCATTCTCTTTATTTAGCAGAGTTGCACATACAGCCAAGTACTAAGCCATCCACCTTGTTAGTGGAAATTGTTTGTAATATGTAATTACAATGTGTCCCCCATCTCTTTTATACCACAAACACACACATGCACACACATGGAACACACAGACAGATACTGAGAATAACATCCAGTGTGCATAAATCTGGTTCTATTACTAGTACAAGCCTATGGCCTGAAATAGGTGCTGAGAATGGTGTAATGAAGAAATATTTGGTAGAACTTTGGGTTTGTTCATTCTGCTGACGGAAGTTCTTAAACAAAGTTTTGCCAGAACATCAGATTCAGGTGAATTAACTTCTATTTTTCAGTGTGTGTTACTGACTATACAAATGGCAACCATTTTTCTGCAGACCAATATGCACTGAGGCCTTTGTAAAATGTCTTTTGCATTGTAGACAAATTTGATTGTGACCATTAATCACCAAGTTGCGAGTTAGACTTCGCAATGGAGAAGTGCTAATATGACATACTGTTGTACATCGTTCATTACAACAACTAGATAGATATCACGTATCCATGGTTTGGAGTTTCCAAACCTAGACTAGGAAGAAATCTAAAATGTGAGTCGGTCTTTCTCTCTCCATTAAAACCACCTGCCTAATATTGTGTAGGTTCCCCTAAAACAACTCTGACATGTCGAGACTTGGGGCTAGATTTACTAAGCTGCGGGTTTGAAAAAGGGGGGATGTTGCCCATAACAACCAATCAGATTCTAGCTTTCATTTATTTAGTACTTTATACAAAATGACAGCTAGAATCTGATTGGTTGCTATAGGCAACATCCCCACTTCTTCAAACCCACAGCTTAGTAAATCTAGCCCTTGGACTCCACAAGACCTCTGATGTACTGTGGTATCTGGCAGCAAGACGTTAGCAGCAGATCCTTTCAGTCCTGTAAGTTGCAAGGTGGGTCCTCAATGGCTCGGACTTATTTTTCCAGCACATTCCACAAATGCTTGATCAGATTGAGATTATTATTATTATTATTATTATCATTTATTTGTTAGGCGCCACAAGGCTTCCGTAGCGCCGTACACAGTACAAACAGTAGACTATACAGAGTATAACAGTACAGAACAATAAACAAAAAGTACCAATACTTCAGAAACTCCAGGCAGGCTGATGCAAAAAACACGTAGCAGAAGAACAGGTGAGGAGACAGGAGGGAAGAGGGCCCTGCTCATGCGAGCTTACATCCTAAGGGAGGATTAAACAGACCAGGCACAAGAGGAGCCATGATCTATGGAATTTAGAGGCCAAGTCAACACCTTGAACACTTTCTTATGGTCTTCAAACCATCCACTGTCATCATGGAATACCATTGCCATGAATGGGTGTACTTGGTCTGCAACAATATTTAGGTAGGTGGTACGTGTCACAATAATATCCACATGAATGCCAGGACCCAAGCTTTCCAAGCAAAACATTGCCCTGAGCATCACCCTGCCCCCACAGGATTGCCTTCTTTTCATAGTGCATCCTGGTGCCATCTCTTTCCCAGATAAATGATACACAGGCCATCCACATTATGTAAAAGAAAACGTGATTCATCAGACCAGGCCACCTTCTTCCATTGCTCCATGGTCCAGCTATGGCACTCACATGCTCATTGTAGTCTCATTCGACGTTGGACAGGGGTTCACATTGGCACTCTCACTGGTCTGCAGCTACACAGCCCTATTTGGAGCAAGCAGCAATTCACTGTGTGTTCTGTCACCTTTCTATCATTCAATACATACTCAATCAATTTATAGGTTCATAGCAGGCGCTTCAAAGGGTGTAGTTATCCTGAAAGGATCAAACCAAGTAAAAAATCACCAGCACACTGTTATAACCAGCAAAGGAGCTGCTATTTCTACTTGTACAGAAAAATGCAGAAGTCTCAGTTACACACATTTGCAAAAGTATGGCAAGCCACCGGCCACTTCATGGCGCTTCTATTAATAGGATGTCCGAACTCTAAACAGTGGGAGTTCCTCTATTTGGGCCATACATATATGTGTTTTTAAATTGAGAGCTAACTTACCAAGAGGTACCCAAATATAGGGACTCTCACTGTTAAGAGTTAGGACCACCCTAATAGCAGAAGCGCCGTGAAGTGGTGGGTGGCTTTCCATACATTTGCACACGTGTGCAACTAAGATTTCTGCATGTTTATGCACAACTAGAAATAGCAGCTTCCTTGCTGATTATATCAGTGTGCTGGGGGATTTTTCTCTGTGTTTGTACCTTTCTAGCCAGAATAAACTTTTTCATAAATTTGTGCTACAGAAGATCTTCTGTGAGATTGGAACAGTCAGTTCTTGAATGTGATGTGTTGGAAGCAGGGGAATACACATACATATATATATATATATATATATATATATATATATATATATATATATATAATTATATGTGTGTGTGTATAATATACACATATATATGTATATATCATCATCATCAACATTTATTTATATAGCGCCAGCAGATTCCGTAGCGCTTTACTATGTGTATCTATATACACATTGTAGCAAGCAGGGCTGCCAAGAGGAGTTCAGGGCCCTGGTACAGCAACTTCATGGGGCCCCCTTATAGTTGTGCATGGGGAAAAAATTGCGTGGTGGCGCAAAAGTGGGAGTGGTCATACAATTGGGGGCGTGTCTGTGCATCATTGGGGCGTGTCTAGCAGGTGAAAAGCGCTAGGCCACCCTTCTACAGAAAAAAACATGCATTGCAGAAGTGTGAAGTGCCCGCTATCCGGAGTGTGACATATGTCCCAACAGTCCTGACTTTCAGGACAGCGGGTCAGTGACCTCATAGTGCCTCTTAGTTGTGTCCTCATATTAGAGGCCCAGTTAATACTGTGGTAAATAGTCTTGCCCACAATTCATAACATACCACATAGTAGAGTCCCCAGTTCATATTATACCACAGTAATGTCCCCCAATTCATTTTATGGCTGCACTATTCTTTATTTGCGGCTTGTCTGGGTCCTGGAATTTTGGGGGCCCTATTTGGAAAAAAAAATGGGTACATTTAGAAAATTTCAGCCAGCCCTTGCATTAAATAAATATTACCCACGATTAATAATTAGGCCTTCCTCTAGCCCCAACATTAAAATAATAGTATTCCCCTTTAATAAATAAACCTTTTTCCCTCCCTCTAAACACCCCCAGCAATAAATTAATAGTATTTACATTTCATAAATATACCTATTTCCCGCAACCATCAGTGCCATTAAATAATTGAGTCACAATTAATAGAGACCTCATTCTCCCCAAACTCACCCCTACATTCAATAACCCCCATATCACTCCATCTTAAATTAATAGTCCCCACTATTAAATTACCCCACCATCACCCAACAAACAAAATAGCACCCAGTAAGTGCCCTCCCTTCTTCATCACACTGTGCCTTTCTCTCCCCCCTTCTTCATCACACTGTGCCTTTCTCTCCCCTCCCTTCTTCATCACACTGTGCCTTTCTCTCCCCCCTTCTTCATCATCACACTGTGCCTTTCTCCCCCATTCTTCATCACACTGTATTTTTCTCCCACCCCCCCTTCTTCGTTACTCTGTGCCATACTGAGCCTTTCTCTCCCCACCCCTGCCCCGCAAAAATATAATAAAGACAGAAAAAAAAAACAATTTAGGTTTAAAAAACAAAACGGTCAGCAGTAATTAGTATCCGCCACCCCCCCTCCCCCCTTCTCGGCAGCCCTGGTAGCAAGAGCAACCTGCTTGTGACATCGGCACCCTTCAGACATCAATGCACCGACACCTTCTTGTTGTAAATCAAATGTGTATTTATTGTTTGCATCACAATAAACTGTAACACTTCTTGTCAGGATGACACCAACAGGCAATACCCTTTGCTTACAACTCCTGGTGACCCTAATGCTAACTAAACATACTCCAGCTCTCTCATAACTAGCCAACCAGTTCATCAATAGTCACAAACATAAAATGAACAATACAGTCTTTTAAACCCCACCCAAACACTACAAACAATCACAAACCACATATCAACAACACCCATATGGTGCGCCTGTGTGTTTCTGTGCTATGGGAAAGACTGTGTGGGAATTAACTCTGAATGCAGCTTTCCCCTACAGACTCCCCGGGACCTCTCCTGTCCCTGTGCAGTAGAGCTGTGGCAAATAGTGTATGTATGTGTATATATGTATGTATGTGAGTGTGTGTGTGTGTGTGTCTATATATATATATATATATATATATATATATATATATATATATATATATATATATATATATATATATATATGAATACAATAAGGAAGAAAGAATAGTACTGGAAGGAGCACTCTTTTGAACAGATAATGGTATATTATCAATTTATACATTAAAATGAACAACCTTTATTGGTAAATTTAAAATGAGTAAGCAAAATATTAAAATACGATGATTGGTGTGAATTGAACCTGAATATTCTTCAGTTAAAAGGTAGAAACTACCCCACTGGCCTGATGCTATGTGTACTCCCTCTATTACTATTGGAAGATATTCGGGAAATATAGGGGTGATATAGGATTAGGGGCTGTAATGAACCTATATGGTAGGTCCACCTAAAGGCAGGCTGAAAACCGCCTTCTGGAATTAATTAATTAGTCCACACTTATCGTTAGTTCCACTGAATTATTAATGAACATAATGATTCATTAATCTAATACATATTCCCTGTCAGAGTGGTGCTTGTCACCATACTCTGATCATAGGGATGAAATATTTGGCTTAATAGCTAATGGACCCCCGTTATTCCTAGCTAGCTATATGGAGTGTTGATTTCTCCCTAATTAGTTCTGTCATCTATTACTAGCGTGAGGACCTGATATCCAGCTCAGTACATCGTACACACTGTCAGTGGACCATGGATTGTTATCCCCTAAGCCTAATTCATTTGTTACTAGGAATCTATTAAAGTCCCCTATATTTCACCACCATGCGTATATCGTTATATTTATGAGGACATAGCTATCAGGCTCAGCGTGAACGCCGACGCGCGTTTCGCTTATGAGCTTTAATGAGGCAACCAGACTGACGATTCCATTGAGCCTTATAAAGGGAAAAACCCGCCCACATTGTGACGTGCATGTGTCAGCTATGGCTAGGAACTATGGGTTCCCCGTTATTCACATGCATTGATAGGTTAATGGACATCACATGACACTGTCATATGTTCAGTGATGTGGTTTGTTGATATTATGATTCCAAACGGGAGGCCCGTCATAGAGCAAGTAATGTGATTGGTCCCCTGTCGCATAACAGGAGGATAACAGAATTTAATTGGTGTTACCATATTTTGGTAAGTATAAATCTTTTACCTTACCTATGATAGGTAGAGATTGAATGCATAGTAATTATTAGGAGGAGAATTTATCGTTCTTTAGTATACCTATTTATTATTGTTCCGTTAAAACTATATATAATTAATAAATTTGCAATCACCCATTAATTATCATGGTGAAAATGTGGACTTTCTGAACGATGTAAAACCTGAAGTATCTTATGATAAATAAAGTAGGTTATAGCTCCCTTTTACAAAACTCAAGTGTTCTAACATGTTTCAAAATGAAATATATATATCTCTCACCACAGCAGCCTATTATAAAAATGAACGTATATTGATACAAAGAAAGGTATTAAGCATTCTCTGATATGTCTCTTTCATATCATATCAAATAGAATTATACTTATTTATTCGACATTCATTTGTAATTTTTAATGTGATCTAGTATTATAATTGTAAACTTCCCAACTAATATTAAAACAAAAAAGTGTATATAAAATTTACTGTAGGTCATAACTCCCTCTAAATATTTTAGAGTAATTTCCATACAACATGGTGCCAATATTAAATTGCAATCAATATGTGCAACTATATTCATAAATATGTGACTGAAACTATATTGCTAATGATCTCTGTTGGCAAGGGCATCACCTATATTTGGTGTACAACAAATTTTACTTGTATATACAAAAGCATAAGCCTGAAATTAGGTGCTGACTCATAATGCCATTTAAGCAATATATGGTAGTGATAATGTGAACATTTTGAATCTACATAATTATGAAAAAAGTAAAACATGATATATTAACTAGTTAGGGTAAGCTCACAACGCTTACCGGTAAGTGAAAAATAATTGATTCTGTGTTACCAATTGTGCCAAGTGTCTTTTTACAATGTGTCAATATTACTGATTATCAGTATACCTCCTGGTCAAATTAGGGTTCTGATTAAAAATTGTGGCATTAATATTTAGTATTATGTGGGGTGATAAATTTTATAATTCTATATTGTCATATGGCAAAACAGAAAAGGGAGATGATAAACATAGCTCCAAATTGATCTAATTAGGAGCAGAGTTACTACTTTTGATTAGGCAAACACCATATAATTACTGTTATCATTAAGGCCTTTGGGGGTGAGGCTTCCCATCAAAAAGATTTTTTTAGTCTCATGTTTCAGGAGCTCAGTTTTTATATCTCCTCCCCTTAAACCTAACGTGACTTGTTCCATCGCGTATGCTTTCAGATGTTTAGGATCATTATTATGATGGGTTAGAAAATGCTTTGCCACTGTAGTCAGTGGTTTCATATTGGTTCTATCCCTGATGGCATTGCGTATATTCCCAGCATGTTCCAGGATTCTTTTTTTAAGCGGTCTGCTGGTCATTCCTATATAATTCAGCTGGCAAGGGCAAGTTAAACAGTATATTGTGTTGGGAGTATTACAATTAAGAAACTGATCTATAACCCATTTCTGTTGGAATTTGTCTACATACTCCTTGGTTGGGGTTGCATATTGACATGCTCTACAAGTTCCACATCGAAAAAAGCCTTTAGGCCTAGTTGACAATTGTTTACAAGGTGACTGAAGTGAACTGTGCACTAGTTGATCCTTGAGGTTTCTGGAACGTTTCCACGTGATTTGTACCTTATCTCTTAGGGTTCGATTAAGATCTTCATCTGTCATGAGTACATGCCAATGACTTTGGAAGATAGATAAAATATCCTTCCATTCTGTACAGTAGGTACCTATCATTCTAATGTCATAATTATTATTTTTCTTCTTATTGTTGGGAGAAGGATATAGAAGAGATTCTCTGTTTCTCACCTTGACCGCTTGTTCTGCTTGTCTGATAATGTTTTTACTATATCCCCGATCAAGGAATCTTTGTTTCACTTCATTAGCTCGTATTGTAAATGTTGCTTCATCCGAGCAATTCCTTTTCACTCTTAATAGTTCCCCCTTTGGGACCCCTTTGATGACCGGGGGAAATGTGAACTTGTAAAGTAAAGAAGACTGTTCGTGGCCGTCTTTTTACGGTATATATCAGTATTTAATCTTCCATCTGAGGTTTTGGTAATCGTCAGATCCAGAAAATTAATCGTTGTTTCCTTGATTTCAGAGGTTAACTTCAGGTTTATGTCATTGGTGTTTAAAACTGTTACAAATTCATAAAATAGTGAATCCTGACCATCCCATAGTATTAACACGTCATCTATATACCGTAACCACAGACTTATGTGGTTCGTATATTTTTCATGTTGAGAATTGAATACATGTTCCCTCTCCCACCATCCTAGGAAGAGGTTGGCATACGTGGGAGCACATGCCGTCCCCATCGCGGTCCCGCGTATTTGTAGGAAGAATTTATCTTCAAATATGAAGTAATTCTTGGTCAGAATGAACTGTAACAGTTGTATAAAAAAAATTGTTGATACTGCTCCGTTTTTCCATATTGAGAAAGTATCGTACTGCATTAATGCCTTGATGATGAGGTATATTTGGGAAAGATACAGTTAGAATATAAAACGGTAAATTTGGTGTTATTTGGTGTTATCATCACTTTTTTGAATATAAGTTTGTTGCAATATCCTCTAGGATAATAGGGGTATAGTACTTGTGCACAGGGAGTAATGGGTTAATCCCGAACATGTGTTAATCATTTGTAATTTGTGGTGTGTATAAAGGACTGCTGAGTTCATTACCAACCATATCTCTGAGGAAATCACCTTTAAGGGGATGAAACGCGTCAGTTGGACACAGTAGCAACATAGTTGCCATTTAAAATTCAGTGCCCATTGATTTACCAGGATTCTGGTTTAAGAAAGAATTTCACACTCCTTTGAGACAAATCGTAACGGAGGTTCAACTGGTGCGCACCACAGTGACGTTGGCAGTACGCTGAGAGCAAGCGCCTCCTTCGCTACAAGCGTGGAACAGTGAGAACATACCACGGAGCTTTGGCTTTCTGCATATACTCAGCAACAGTAAGGAGAACGATTTAACTACAGGATCCATCATTGAATGCAGGTATCGGTCCTTTTTAACATATCGCCAGGAACCTGGTAAGAGACTTGTGTTTTACTCTGCCTGGAATGAGATGAGATCCGTTTAACAACGCTGTAGTTCTTTTCTCCTCTGAATTATATATAACAAACAGTTCCACACCACAAGTGGCTCATGCAACGGAATGGATTGGTGATAGATCCTCCTGCGATTAATATAATCTTAATGGGAGTACATGGCTGATAGTAGCTAGATTGCACTATATGTGTAAAATATACATCTGGACAATTTTTGTAGGTGCACCTACGTTGAGATTTGTCCGGTGTGGCACTGATGCAAGTTCGCATGTTATATGTGGTTAGAATTCAATACCAATTTTATGTGGTTCATATATTGTTTTAATAAATCTTTGTGTGCACAAGTACTTTTACGGCAGACTTGGTATACCATCGCATTATTGTGGTTGTTTATATATATATTTTTGGGGTGCAGATCCCCAGCGTTGGTACCTAGTCTGAGCAGTCTATCTCAGTACCGGATAAATATTTGCATTTATTGTTGATTTTTTTCTGCTATTCCGGAACTGAAGATGACTTCCCTATCCAGTTTTGAGGATAGAAGTGGGAGAAGACAATCCTATTTGAAGGGTGACCCTGATCACACCAGTGCCTCCTCTAGAGAACAGAGTTTAATGAGAGATTTTAATAAATTGGAAAATCTACTTAAAGCAGAGATGAGACATTGGTGGGACGGAATTAGCCTGCAAAAATATGTAGATAAGAAGATGGTCCCGAGGGGCCTGAGATTGTTTAAAAATTTTCCATTTCAGGATGATGTAGACACACTGTCACAGTGGAATCAAACATTAGATGAATGCTCTATCTCACTAATGAAAATCTTAATTAAATATAGGGAAGAGAAAGTGAAGAGTCTAACCAGAGAGATTGAAGTTACTAAAAATAAACTAGAAACATATGAGGATATAGAAGCCCTCACACAAAGAGACAAAAAGACAAATGAAAGAGTAGTGGAATATGAACGTCAACTCGTTCACACTAAAGAAACAAAATACGATAGGGATATACAAGATTATCAACAAGATAGAGTGAGAACATATAACAAATTCAGAAGGGATGGTAAATCAGAAAGGAGTTTGAGTAGGAAAAGATACACAGAGGCGAGATCTCATTATAGACCTTTTAGGAGCAAATATGTTTCCTCCCCCTCTTCTAGATTTAGGGAATCACCAAAAAGAAGGAGTTCTATGGAAAGACACAGTAATTTATTGGATAATAAATACCCACAAGACAAAAGAGATGCAAGACCTAAGACCCAAAAAGGAGCTTATGGGAGGGATCCTAAACGATGTAATGAGGAGGACTCTAGTTGGAGTACATCTCTAAATAAAAATAAAAATTTAGCACCTTCCCCTTTTTTAGGGACGTATCAGTCCCAAAAAGAAAAAGGAAGGGATATAACACACCCCAATCGATATCAACTACTCTCAACAGGGGCAACAAAAAAAAGATCAAGACACCTATCAGAGGACAAAGAGGATATATCAGATGTAGACACAGGAAATTGGAATTAGAAGGGAGACATATTAATGATCCCCTGGAAGATGCAAAAACTATGGTAGAGTTAGATAGATACAATGACCCTATTAAGAAGAGTAGTAATAAAGATACCAATGATAACATAGGGGAAAGGAATGGAGATAAAAAGGAAAATAATAAAAATAAAATTAAAAATAAAAATAAGAACAAAAATAGTAATAAAAATAAAAATGAAGTTAAGGACAAAAATAAAAAGAAGGGTTTGGTTGATCCGAAAAAAACCAATAAAAGGGTTATTTGTGTTAGAAGGAAAAAAGGAAAAAAGGGTAAACGAAAGAAAAAACGAAAAGGAACCATAGATACCAGATCTCCTGAAAGTAGGGGGGTATTTAATTTATCAAGTAAAGTATTGACGGAAGCTGAGATAGAACTTCTAAGCAAAGGGTTAAATTTTGCCCCATCATCAGGCCCTAATCTTTTCGAGCTTTTCACAGAATTAAACAGGTATATGAGGCTACTCTGTCGTAAAAAATATTGTCTAAACAAAAAACTGAAAAAAAGGGTATAGATACCATATGTCAACCTATAGTAATGGATACCGAACAAGAAACTCAGGCACTAAGTGCTCTAGAAGAATTATGGGCTCAAAATAACTGTGAGACAGCTCCTTTTGTCACAATTTTTGATGTGAACCAACAAAACACAGGGGCTAGATCAAAGTTTAAAGTGAAATCTGAATTTTTTCCAGTTCATATGAAAAGTCCACAAATGGATTGTTTTTATAAAGTAACTATGGAACAATTTAGAGATTTGTGTTCCCAACAAAGTAGACCTAGAGAAGGAAAGGGAAAAAATAATAAAGCAAGTAATACTGGAAATAAAAATAAAATGAAGAAGAGACTTGCTAATTTATCACATAAGGAACAGGAGGCCCTCAGGATGTTACAACAAGATCCATCCCTAATTATTAAGAATGCTGATAAAGGAGGGGGGTGGTAATACAAGACCTGATAGAATATAAAAAGGAAGCACACAGACAGCTGAGTAATGAGGTGTTTTACAAGAAGTTAGCAAGTAACCCGGGTGAATTACACAAATCACTGTTTAAAGACTTTTTAGATGTAGCTATGGAAGAAGGCACAATCTCAAAGAGTGAGATGGATTTTTTGTTTATATCTCACCCAATTACACCAATATATTATCACTTGCCCAAGATTCATAAACAATTACAATCACCACCAGGACGTCCTATAATCTCAAGTCTTGGATCACTAACGGTTAACCTTTCAAGTTATGTGGATTTTTATCTACAACCCTTAGTAATTAAAATGAAGTCACATATACGGGACTCTTCACACTTATTGGGTTTACTCCAAGACATTGGATGGGATGAAACATTTGCATTCCTAACAATGGATGTAGAATCTTTATACACTAACATTCCGCACACTAAAGGTATTTAGGTAATCGAGGAGACTTTAAAACTTAATGGAGAATTATCAGATAGACTTCAAAAATTTCTTGTGGAAGCAATATCTTTTATTTTAAAACACAATTATTTTTTATTTGATGGAAGTTATTATTTGCAGATAAGAGGGACGGCCATGGGGACGCGCTTCGCCCCGAGCTACGCCAACCTATACGTGGGAGCCTTTGAAGAGTCCCATGTGTGGGCTGGCGAGTTCAGGGCGGACCTCGTCCTCTATGCCGTTACATCGACGATTTATTTTTTATTTGGAAAGGAGGTGAAACAAGAGCACAGGCATTTGTAGATTATATGAATCAGAATAATTACAACCTCAAATTTACATCTAAATATCATAAAACGAGCATTGAATTTCTCGATTTGTCCCTAACAGCTAAAGATGGTGTGATTTCTACTTCTACTTTTTTCAAACAAGTAGATTGTAATAATTACCTTCATTTTAGAAGTGCCCATTATCATAAATGGAAAAAGAATATACCAAAGGGACAATTTATGCGCATACGTCGCAATTGTTCCGATGAAGATATGTATTTGCAACAAGCTAAAATAATGTCCAGAAATTTTCTTGATAGAGGGTATCCTCCCTCGCTTGTTCAACAAGCATTTGAAGAAGTGGGAAAAATGGAGAGAGGGACCTTATTGATTCCCAATAAAGGAAATACACATATGGGATTGGATGAGAATTCCAAGGTACTAAATAAAATAAGAAGGGACAAAAAAGTTAAAAATAATGAGGATCTGGAGTGGGCATTTATTTCTAAATATAATGAATCCTCTGCAGTGATACAGAGAATTCTACACTCTAATTATTCCATTCTGAAACAGGATTCAGTCCTAAAATCCATTTTACCGGAAAAATCATTAGTGGTCTTTAAAAAGGCCAATAATTTGAAAAATATCTTAGCACCTAGTTTCCTGAGACCACAAACTTTGGTTAGGAATACAGATACAGTTTCTGCAATAGAAAAGAACAGTACTCAATTACATTTGAACTGGCTTCCATCTATTCCAAATGGCTCTTATAAATGTGGTGGTACACGCTGTATAACGTGCAACTATATTAAGAATAGAGAATATTCAGTAAAATCTGTGGATATGGATAGAACCCATAATATACGAGGTTTTATTAATGCAATTCATCTTATGTGGTTTATTTACTAAGGTGCAGTTGTAACTTATATTATGTAGGTCGCACAACAAGAACTTTGAAGTTAAGGTTCAATGAGCACAGAAGGAACATTCTGAAGGGTCTGAGATCCCATAGTGTTTCAAGACACTTTCTTGAGAGACATGAGAAGAATCCAGATAGCTTGTCTGTTACAGGTCTAGAATTCATAAAACCTACAGCGAGGGGAGGGGACCGCTTTAAGAGATTATGCAAACAAGAAGTATACTGGATCTATTTGTTAGACACATTACAGCCGATGGGTCTGAATGAGTCACTTGAGTTAAATGATATTATCTGAAAGCATTATGATAGATCTTAATTGTTTATGAATGATCTATTGATATTGGTTACATACCCTAAAATGATTGATATAAGATATTTTTTTGTGGGTTCTTTTTGGAGCCGATTATATAATTGAATGCTGTATAACGTGTAAAATGGGGGTTTTTTTTATGGTCAAAACAATGTTTATTTATTGTTTCTCCGTATGAATAGATTAAAAATCATTGGCCCATTATTAGATCAGCAAACCAATGATTAATATTAATATATAGGGTTTTATTAATAATAAAAACAAAAATAGAAAAAGGAGTGTTTTTATATACTTTTATATTATATTATTAATTACATGTGCTGGAATGGGTATAGTTCCCCTTTTGGGAAAGATACAGTTAGAATATAAAACGGTAAATTTGGTGTTATCATCACTTTTTTGAATATAAGTTTGTTGCAATATCCTCTAGGATAATAGGGGTATAGTACTTGTGCACAGGGAGTAATGGGTTAATCCCGAACATGTGTTAATCATTTGTAATTTGTGGTGTGTATAAAGGACTGCTGAGTTCATTACCAACCATATCTCTGAGGAAATCACCTTTAAGGGGATGAAACGCGTCAGTTGGACACAGTAGCAACATAGTTGCCATTTAAAATTCAGTGCCCATTGATTTACCAGGATTCTGGTTTAAGAAAGAATTTCACACTCCTTTGAGACAAATCGTAACGGAGGTTCAACTGGTGCGCACCACAGTGACGTTAGCAGTACGCTGAGAGCAAGCGCCTCCTTCGCTACAAGCGTGGAACAGTGAGAACATACCACGGAGCTTTGGCTTCCTGCATATACTCAGCAACAGTAAGGAGAACGATTTAACTACAGAATCCATCATTGAATGCAGGTATCGGTCCTTTTTAACATATCGCCAGGAACCTGGTAAGAGACTTGTGTTTTACTCTGCCTGGAATGAGATGAGATCCGTTTAACAACGCTGTAGTTCTTTTCTCCTCTGAATTATATATAACAAACAGTTCCACACCACAAGTGGCTCATGCAACGGAATGGATTGGTGAAAGATCCTCCTGCGATTAATATAATCTTAATGGGAGTACATGGCTGATAGTAGCTAGATTGCACTATATGTGTAAAATATACATCTGAACAATTTTTGTAGGTGCACCTACGTTGAGATTTGTCCGGTGTGGCACTGATGCAAGTTCGCATGTTATATGTGGTTAGAATTCAATACCAATTTTATGTGGTTCATATATTGTTTTAATAAATAATTTTTTAAAAAATCTTTGTGTGCACAAGTACTTTTACGGCAGACTTGGTATACCATCGCATTATTGTGGTTGTTTATATATATTTTTGGGGTGCAGATCCCCAGCGTTGGTACCTAGTCTGAGCAGTCTATCTCAGTACCGGATAAATATTTGCATTTAATATTATTATATAGAGATTCCACATCCAGGGATGCCAATTTTGTGGCGTTGTTAACTGTCACATTGTTTAATTTGGCTAAGACATCCAGGGTATCTTTAACGTATGAGTCTAAACTCATTACATGTTTGCATAGCTGAAGATCTAAGTATCTGCTCGCCTTCTCTGTAAGACATCCTACCCCCGATACTATGGGTCTTCCCGGGGGGTTTAACTCATTTTTGTGTACTTTGGGGATCAAATATATTGTGGCTATTTTGGGGTTATGTACCTCAAGATATTCGTAGTCACCTTTCAATATTGTTCCCCCATTGTACGCTTCATAAATGAGTTTTTTGTATATTGCTAAATAATTGTCTGTAGGATTGAAAATAATGCGTTTATAACAATTTACGTTATTCAGTTGTTTATACATTTCTATCAGATATAATTCCCTAGGCCATAACACAATATTGCCCCCTTTATCCGAGGGCTTAATGATGGTATCATCCCAAGTCTGTATCTCTTTTAATGCCTTCCTCTCTGTTATAGACATATTGTTTCCTCTTACTTGTCTTTGAGAAGATTTATGATACAATTTGTCCAGGTCTTTGGACACTAGATCCCTATAAACTTTAATTTGGGGACATACAGCTATATCCAGGCCAAAATGTTGATTTCTTTTTGAATTTAGGACGCGTATTCTCTATATTTGGGGATTGATCGTCTGTGTCCAATTCTTCCAATATTTGCAATGCATTCTATTCTGCCACAGTATCAAATAAATTCGTCACTGCTGCGTCAAGTTCATGGGATTCATGAAAAGAAGTGATGTTAGGTTTATTTGAATAAAATTTTTTAAGTAATAATTTTCTCGAGAAGAGCATTAAGTCCTTCTCCCAAGTGAATCTGTCAAAGTTGTGGGAAGGGGAAAAAGAAAGACCTTTGCTTAGAAGTTGGATGTGGGTTGTATTAAGTTCTCGGTCTGTCAAATTAATGATTCTTAATTGATCTTCTAGAGTTTGGTTCGTCGATAATTCCTTCGAGGTGGATAAGGAACATCTTGTTCCTCCATGTTTTTCCTTTTTCTTTCTGTATTCCCCTCCCCCCCCCTGCGTGTCTGTCTGTTTTTGATTTGTTTCCTCCCTCCCGATATTTTGGACGTTGTTCTAAAAAATCCCTTCTATAGTGGGAGTCTTCTCTTGATGACACAGATGGATCAGTTGTTTCTCCTTCTGAGGAGTCAATTTCAGACATACTTGTGAAGGAGACAGATTTATTGATTGGTTTTCTTTGATACCATTTGAAAACAGTGTTATTGAGATAATCATTACAATCTCTCGTAAATTTGGTACGTTTTTTATCCACCACTATTTTTTCAAATTGGTCCAGTTCCTTCTTAAATTTCTCATATGCCTTTTGGAAGGCGTCCAGATTATCAAATTGTTTGAGTTTGTCACCCAGTGTATTAATCTCTTTTGTATATTGTTCCAACATTAAACTGTCATGTTTTATTAAAATTTGGATCAAATCATGAGAGCATTTGGTTAACACTATCTCCCATTCCCTTTTAAGGTCTTCATTAAATAACTCAAAGGCTGGGTATAATTTGGGTCTTAGTCCCCTAGGGACCATATTTTGTTTCATATATGTATTAAACATATATATATATATATATATATATATATATATATATATATATATATATATATAAAATATATATATGTATGTCAGATTGGGCTGGTAGACGGTACTGCAACTTCTGCTGCTTTGATTTTAAAACTATCACATTCCATTAACTTACATTTTCATATCATTACTTCTAAATTTTCACTTCGACCATTGTGTGTGTATGTGTGTATATATATATATATATATATATATATATATATATATATATATATATATATATATACAAACAAGAAATGATACAAAGATAGGTGCATAATTTATTATTACAGATGAGCAAGGTTCATATAGTTCAATTCAAAACACTTTGTTTGCAGGCGGCCACCAATCCTCAAAAGACCAGATGGTGGCTGGATGTTATCTAAAATGCAGAGAAGAGGATAGGGCACACAATAGTGTAGTATGTAGCAGAAATTTGAGGAACCTAGTACTTAATATATATGCGAAACAGAGCTTAATATATTCAAGCATGTCCAAGAAACCTCTTCCCCGAATATTCAGAGCATCAGAAGTAGGTCTCCCAGTAAATACCGAAAAGGAAATACACAAACAAAGACAGAGATAGTGCATTAACTTTATAAGCAACAAAGTGCACTCCACTCCCACTCCAGTGTGTAACTGCATACCGTGAGGATAATTAATTAGGCTTATCTGTATATTCCCATGTACTGCACAGGATCTGCAAACAGGCTCCCAGTACCATTACCAGAACATATAGAAGGCAACAGAGGCCACTTATATGTAGTCACTTCTTTTTATTTGTACAATTAAACAGGGTGTTAACCCTTACTTTAGAATAAAATACTAACCCTTATTTGAACGGATATTGGCCCTTTGGAGAAGAATATCTGAACGTTGATAGGAGTTAGAAATCTCATCAGGTCTTGAACCTCAGAAAACAGAAACAGCATATGTCTACTTCTTCAGTGTTGTGGCCTCCCGCTCCTAGCACTGTCTTCTTATATAGTGCTTATTTACAAAATTATTGTTCTATTGTTACTCGGAATTAGAAGTTCCATAATTCTAGCTCTGGTCACTACAAGGTAATCAAAGGATGCACAGACCACTCCAAAATGGTGGGCATATGCCCAGCCCTGTTTAATTTTGAGATGAGGACAATACAGTAATTGTTCCATAAATATCTTAACTAAGTTACGGTACTATTAATCATAGACTAGTATGATATCATGATTCATTAGTGTTACCTTTTGTGGGTGCCATAATTATGAAACTCAATGTTCATATTGTCACCATTTTTTGGAGGTTTAATTCAATTATAGAAGATATAGTTGCCATGACTTCCAAGCCTGTAATTCTGCGTTGGAACAATATCATCACATTTATGTTTATTCACACAGAAAATAATATGTAGTAGCTTTCAGCATTTATATAAAGTATGGTTGTTAATAGATGATATTTTATGTTCTAATATTTTTATTGAGTCCATAATATATATTAACATGAACTATTTTTTTGGTATATTTAAATTACGTTTATCAAAGAGATTTTTTAATGTTCAATTTAAATAGTCTAAATCAGTTATTTAAGATGACACCCATTTAAAAGGCTTAGTTTTATTATGCAACTGTATGGTCACCGTAATATCAAACCCCAAAATAAATTATCTGGGCATCAGCATCTTGTGGGAGACCAATACCGTCACATTCATGTTTATTTGCAGTAGGAATAAATAATGGTGATCTACATAGATATATAAATCTTAATAATTAATTAGACTAAACCTTATTAGTTATTATAATATTATGTTTCATTCTGTCTGTAGTATATAAAGTAATAGATGCCATATTTAAAGTCATTTTATGTTAGTCACCATTTCTGAGAGAATCTTTCTAATTCTGGCTTTCATAATAGCTGCTATAGACCTTAATTGACCAATTGACCAATTTTTTGGACCAATAAATGTATGTACAGGGCAGTTTACAAAGAGTACAGGTAATATAAAACAGACTAAAATCCACAAGATTAATATTCTTCTCTTTCGTTTTGACCCCAAAAATGAAACCATATCTATTCCCTCCATGAGTCCATTAGGTAAAAATGAATTTAACGGTTATATATCCCAAAAGACTCTCTTCTATTAAGAGCTTCTACTCCCTCCCCTTTAACATACTTTCACCTTCTGTTCTATCCCTCTAAGTTGTAGATAGCTTACATCTGAATTATGTTTAAGATTAAAGTGAGTGGCTTAATTTATGGTTAAGTGGTTAACTTATATTTTATATTGCATATATTCTTGAATTATTTGCTCTAGTTGTCTCTTAGTTTAACTTATATAAATTAGAGATGTTCACTGACCCCCGTGTTCTGGTTTTGGATCTGGATTAACTTCGTGTTTTAGTTTTGACAAAACTGTCCTTGCGTGTTTTTGTTTTTGTTTTGGATCCCAATTTTGTCTCTAAAATCCCTATTTTTTTCTTTTGCTAAAATCACATATTTTTGCTTTCCCCCCCCCCCCCCTACATTAGTGTTAACCTCAATAACACTAATTTCAAGTCATTTGTAGTCAATTTTGACCACCTCACAGGTCACAATATTATTTTCATACACTTTCAAACAAAGACTGCAGATGTAGAAGACCAAGCCTGCCAGACCTATTATTTGTATTTCAGCAATGGCAATTAGCAATGGAGCTCTCTTCTTTGTGTGCTACCTATATAACACAGTACAATGTGACTGCAGATTTAGAAGACCAAGTCTGCCAGACCTATTATTTCTATTTCAGCAATGGAGCTCTCTTGAATGTCACTGGAGACTTTGAAGAACACTGCTTCCCCTCCTCTTTCTTTTCTACCTATGACGCTGCCCAACTGCACTAGAGACTGCCAAGAACTGTGCTACCCCTTCTGTGTCCCTCTGTGAAATGGCGCTGGATCACCGTGGAGGGCAGTACTTATAGAGTCCAAAGCTCGGGAGATCTGACGACGTAACAATGACGTTTTGCCTCGTTTTCAATTCTGAGGGCGCACAAAAGTACCGAGCCGGCTTGGCTCGGCACTCGGATCTGCTAAGTTGGGTGTGTTCGGTTCTCGGGGAACCGAGCCTGAGCATCTCTAATATGAATTAGATCACAGCTACATCTAATCATGTAAATAATAAAGGTATAATTGCAAAGTAATCTGTTGTTTAGTAAGATATTCCTTTCCTGTGTTAGAGTTAAAACTAAGTGGAGGTAATTCAATTGGCAGGTGCACTTTTACTGTTAGTACAGTAATTTTAATGCGGATTTCTGCTCGCGGATCTCAGAGCTGCGAGCAAAAATCAGCGTTGAAATTACTGTGCTAATGGTAATAATGCGCACCATTACCGTAGTAATGGTAATAGTGCGCGGCCCGCGTTACTCTCACGAATAACGTGGTCAGTTGAATTCCCCCCTGTGGTGTCTTATCAATAAATTTACACTCATTGCAATGTGGGAAAACATCCATGGTTACTTTCAGATGATAGCCAATGGGAATATGCTAAATTTAACTTTGTAATGCCTGACGTAGCATAATAGGAACCAGAGTGGTCTTCAAATCCATGGCTCGTTTATAGACAATTGGGGGTCTTGGTGGTAGAGAAGGTCCTAATACAGGATCTCTTTGATCAAAACCCCCAATGTTTCATTAACACTTTTTTAATATCTCTGGAGTCAATGCTATATTGGTTCATAGACAGCATATTCATGCATCAAATACTCATCTGAGTAGTGGTGTAAACTAATAGCACCAAAACAGTGTATCTGTGTGTGTGTGAAACAAACTACCTAGCATCTCTGTAGAACTCAAATGCAACATAAACTTAGTAACATACAGCTAACAATTATTATTACTGTGGCCATTTTAACATGAAGGTATTGTTGAACTACTGTGGAATGCCTAAAAGGAAAAATATATCCTTATATTATTGTAAAAAGTTAAGGTACATATCATCATATCTTTAAAACACTTGTTATGATTATATGATGAGGTTGTCAATAAGAATAATTTCTGAAAGTATAAAAACACAGAGCAGTGCACTTTATGCAAATGCTCCAAGTTGAATGCATTTTGCACTCATATGTGCACGCCCACATCCCAGTATAAAACTGCCCCCAGAAAATAAATCTGCACCTATTTCGGCATGCTTGCGGGTCCAAGTGAAAATGCACATGGTGGAAACAGTAAAAATGTAATTTTAAAGTTCTGCCTAATAACTGCCAAAATTTAGTACTACTTATTTCTTCTAAAATATTGCTAGCTTCATCCTCATATATGTCTTAAATTAATCATAAGATTAATGAGAATACACCTGGAATGTACAAAAGTTGTGTCATTGGAAGTATAGGGCAAATGCTGATTTCTGAGACCTCTTGAATATCAAATTCTTTTGTGAAGAATAAAGTGCTTTGTGCTTCCCCATCCACAAAGCAGGGAACATCTACCTAAGGTAGAAACTATTGTTTTTAGCGTTATCATACTTATTAGCATTTTTCTTGCATTACTTTCTATTACATTGGGGGTTTTTTTGGTTTTTTTTTTGTTTTTAGTGTAACTGGGATAAAAGTGGTAGCCCAAGTTACTAAGTAGTAGTATACCTTTTAGAAATGTGGAACAGTCCTCTACCTGAATCTTCATGGATTTGGGATTAGTACTCCAGAGTTTGAGCACCTAGTGGCCGATTCAGGGATCTTCTCCTACCCATTATTTACCAATTAGTTAGATAAGCCACTATAAGAAATTAACCAGGATTATTTTTTTAATTAGCAGGTGTTATGACAGTACCACTTTAACATCAAATATATACAAGCATATAAATACAGTACCTCACTGTAATAAGGAAATTACTTTAGTCAATAAATATCAAAACATTCGTTACCGCACCCCACTTTCCCTGATTGTATCATATATGTATATTATGTAAAGTAATACTCCATTGTGCTATGATCAGTTAATGTTACATAAATGTAATCTTCAATATATATGACATGTATACAATATCCAGTTTTAAGGATTGAAATAATAGCTCTTCTTAATTCTTAGGGCAAAAACATAACCATTTTAGTTTCCCAACAGGTAAACCTTGCAATAATTAAATATTGGTAAACTGATACTTAAATTAACCTGAGAATCATGACATTCAAACCTTGAAGCACATTGTATCTATACTTGAACACTTTATGGCTAACAATGTTTACCATCAATAATTAGATTTTACTCAATTTCTCATCTTACATTAGCATGCATATAATGGCATTTATTTAGCAAATGTTGTTATTGCCTAGTCCAGTGGTTCCAAAACTGTGCGCCTAGGCTCCCTGGGGTGCCTTGGAGATCTCACAGGGGTGCCTCGGCCAGGGCCAGTGGTAAGCAAGGCGGGGGACTACTTGGTAATTATTTTGGCTTAGATGTGCCTTGAAAATTTTTTGGAGACCCTAAGGGTGCCTTGAACTGAAAAAGTTTGTAATCCACTGGCCTAGTCAATAGCAAATGTCTCTCACTTGTAACAATGAATGAATGCTCTAATTTTAACAGATGTAGTCAGAATAGTTGCTAGTTTTGATAAGGAGCAATGTTGGTACAACATATTTCTTTTTTGGTTTATGGCTGTGCTCTTTATGTTTTAATAATAATGTACTATAGCATATTACACCTTAGTATATGTTATGCACAATTCAAACCATTTAGTTCATTCCATCCACTTAACCCCCATCTCCTCCGCTCATTCTCCCCTCTCTCCCATTCCCTCCTCTCTCCCATTCCCTCAACTGGCTCCTCTTGTGCCTGGTCTGTTTTACCCTCCCTTAGGATGTAAGCTCGTATGAGCAGGGCCCTCTTCCCTCCTGTCTCCTTACCCGTTCTTCTGCTCCGTGTCTATTGCGTCAGCCTGCCTGGAGTTTCTGAAGTATTGGTACTTTTTGTTTATTGTTCTGTACTGTTATACCCTGTATAGTCTACTGTTTGTACTATGTGCGGCACTGCGGAAACCTTGTGGCGCCTAACAAATAAATGATAATAATAATAATAATAATTTAGTTGGAATTAACATAGTCTTAATTAATAATGTTTCTCAGTCCCTTAGAAATGAACTGATAGTAAGTATTTATGCCCAGCCTTTCAAATTTAAATACTCCTTCTAGATGAATACTAGTCTATTTCTTTATATATATATATATATATATATATATATATATATATATATATATATATATATATATAAAGTGTGATGATGGGTAAGTTATCAGACTGGCATCAGTTCCCCCTTATCACATTATCTTTACTGACTCATTTGATGATAAATTCAGGTGTGGTAATTTCACTTATCTGCTTCCCATACGATTTTCAGCACTATATACACTTTATATACACTACACTGCTTGCTTCATGTATATTCTTCTCCGGTTATAGTTCATATCAATCAGCTTCCCCTTCTTTTTACCAGCTCTCCTCTCTACCTCCAGTCTTATATCAGTCACTCTTATCTATCTCTTTCTTTTTCTTCTGATGTCTGGGCACTGGACATTTAACTCCCAGTCTTGTCAGAAGGATTAACCGTTACTTCCCTGAACTCCCATGCTCAACTATCAGCCCATGCCTTCTCATTCATTTCAGTGCCATTACAATTAAGGGCAGTAACCACAGTTAATTAGTTCCTAAACAAATAATGTCCAGTGTAGTCCCTATTTTTATAGGGAAGTACCAGAACTGATTTGTGTTTTTCTTTTTTTTTGTGTGTGTATTGAAACACATGGGAATGTTTACAATGCTTTTTGAAGCCGTAGTGATAATGGAATAATAATGGAAGTAAAGGCACACATAAGTTATGTTTGCATAAAAAAAAAAATGCAAAAAAAAAAAAAGCACCAGTGGGTATGATCCCTTGACCTCATTTAAAAAAAAATCTTGTCCCACAAAACAGAATCTCATTTTTGCGCATGGGTACATAATATAGCAACTTCATTTCCTGACTTGCCCTAAGCAAAGGGAGTCAGATTATGCCATCTTGGCTCACAAAATAATACTGGAGAAACTGATGTATTTGCACAAAATAACCTCTAGTCACAAAACAGCATCTACATAACACTTTTGCACGTAAAAAAAATTACCCTAAATGTGTATTAATCTGTAAATTGTAAAAAGTCAATACAAATCATTTTAATGCAAAATACATAGACAGAGCAACATGTTTTATTTTTCTTTAACAGTTACTGTCCATACAGAAAACAAACAGTGGGTGCTAAAATCGCTTGAGTAGAACAAGATCTGTCTGGTTATTGTAACATTTCCTTTCTCGAAAAAAACATTTCTTATAAGAATAAAGCTTGACTTTCACTTTGATCAAAAGCTTTTGATCCTGAAAAGGATAATACTCACAAATGGGCTGAACAGATACATTAAGTATATTATTTCAAAGTTAATTGAACCATATGGACATATTTTGGAAAGATATGATCAAAATTATAAAATAGGCCAGTACAGTTGGATTTTTCTTAGGTCTCAGAAATGCCTGTTTAAAGAGCCACTATTCATAGGATTCCTACATTATATCTTAGCAACAGTGGAGCCCTGAAGAAAACATTTGTGTGTCTATGGAAGGTGGGTATTTTTAAGAGATTCATAGCAAATTCATTGTAAGTTATATTATAAGTGGTGAATCATGAGATTCTTTACAGTGGCAGTGTTTATGAATTGTGAACCCTGGATACAGTACAGTTAATAGAAAACTTAAGTGACATGCTTTGTATGTTTTTACTTTGAAGACCATTTAATACAGCCTTGTAGAATTTATTTTTCACAGTTTTCCTTTTGTTTTCTAATCTTCCATTTCCATAGTTCTTAACTGGAACATAAATCTGGTCCCTTAGCTCCTTCAGGTCCACAAAAGCCGCTGTATTGGCAGCATGTCCTTCTAATGCCATACTTTCAGCTTCGACACACACCAGAAGACAGAAAATGAAAGTCACATTTTCCTAAGGAGAAACTTTTTGCATCTCCTTAACCACCAACAGAGTCTGGACCCCAAAGAAAGAATCCATAAATATTCAAGTAATTAAATGAATGTAAATAGGTGGATCATCATTCTTGTTAATTAGGAAAGTAAAGAGATACTTAAGTGTAAGAAATGAAGTTACTTCCCTTAGTAAATTACTACTAAAAAGTTATACAATAGATTCAATTATATGTCAAACATGACAAATAATTTTGCATAGTATAAAACTTTCGGTGGTAGTCATGTTATCGGTGCTGATAATACCGACAGTTAGTGTAACGACATGACATGTCCGATATTGACATGCCCGACAACAAAGAAATATAGACTCACCATAACAATGACACCTCAACTATCCGACAGTGTTTTCTTACATTCCTAACACAACAAATCACAGCGCGTTGTTTTGACGTAATTTCAAACAGCGACCGTCCTATTACTGGTTTTAAAGCGGCAATGCCGGGTCGTGTAAATGTACCTAACCCAAAACTTTAAGGTACTAAACAAACTGAGCCTATGCGATAATATACCATTAAAATCATTTACCAATTGAATCTACATGATTCTAAAACATAAATATTAGCATGTACAAGGATCATGAGGTATTTGAAACATACCATCACAGTTTATACCACTTTATACCCCGTTTTTTTGCTGTATCTCCGAGCATCCCAGCTCAGCAGACCCCGTTCACACTGCACCTTGGACCCAGGAAATTCTCAGATCGACCCCGTTTATACTGAACACGGGTCTGCCCTGACAATAAGTGTGAGTCATCACAAGAGGAGCTATGATTAGCTGACGATGAGGTCATTTAAAGGGGACTTTTTTTTTTTTGCACACAAAGATGAGGCCAAAGAAAAACTAAATTTTTATTCAACATATAAAAGTTTTTGGAAAGGGGTACATATTTAGTCGTATGTACCAATATAAATAAAAAAGTGTGTTTGCTTTCACAATGGTCTGTATATTATAAATGTAAAACAAATGTACAAATATACAGCTTTGACAAACATATGCAGATAACAGTAGTGCAAGGTTAAACATTTTCCAGTGCTTATAATACAAACATTGTACATATAGGTAAGATTATAAATATTCTTGTCTCAAACACAGGCAAACATTAGGGGCCTGATTCATTAAGGAACTTAAATTAAAAAGTTTCTTATTTAAGTCTCCTGGACAAAGCCATGTTACAATGCAAGGGGTGAAAATTAGTTTTCTGTTTTACACATAAGTTAAATACTGACTGTTTTTTCATGTAGCACACAAATACTTGATAGCTTATTTGTACACTGAAATTTAAAGTTGATATTTGTGTGCTACATGAAAAAACAGTCAGTATTTAACTTTTGTGTAAAATAGAAAACTAATTTTCACCCCTTGCATTGTAACATGGCTTTGTCCAGGATACTGAAATAAGATACTTCCTACTCCTTAATGAATCAGGCCCTAGAACTTTATAATATATACTTCCATTAACTATAACTGCGCTCAAAGAACTGTTGGAGACATGCGTCTTTTTGGGCCTGCATAACATATCCATTTCCTTGAGCTGTTGATCTATTGTTGTGGTCATGACTTTTGTTGTTCCATCTTATTTAGCCTCTTCTTCCTTTGAGGAATATTGTAAACTAGAGCTAGGAAAAACAAACAAAAAACATTAGGACCACCAAGGTTGAATGAATATTGCTGCAAAATAAAATAGCAGTATTGTAAGCTAATATGTGCTCGAGACCTCCTCCCTCCTGTACACTTGCTTCACACTGCAACATATACATTTTCATGTTTTCATATGTTTTTAAGTTTAGTTTTTTAATGTTTAAACTTTCATATATTTAATTTACTTTCTAAATGTTAAAGTTAATAACTTACTGTTTGAACTTAACAGCTGGGTCTGTGTCGCTGGTGAAGGTTGTGTCGCTGACGACGGTTGTGTTGCTGGGAAAGGTTGTGAATCTGCCAATTCTTCTGTAGACCCATTCATGCTGTCTTTGTGCACATTTGAGGCGTCTAATTCTGCATGTTGTTCCTGTGAATCATCACTATTCACAAGTGACGGCACTCTAGATTGAGTGCTTTCAGGTTTTGGACTGTACGCATCATGGCAGCTTAAAGAAGACAGTGCTCTTGGATTTTCCAGGGCAGAATTGCCTGTCGAAGTCAGCAAATTGGATAAAGTCATTTCAATTAAAATCGAGCAAACTTGGTTGTCTTTGTCTGAAAAGATGCGTAGAGCACGCTACGGCATGGAAGGGCGTGCCCAGCCGCAACACGTGGCAACAACAGCATTTACGCTTTTACATACATTCGCACAAACACGCACATTTGTAAAATAGTACACATTAATCGTAGATGCAACACATAGTTATTTAGGTCGAAATATAGTAGTGTTTATGTGTAATATTATAAGTTATATGCATATTAGTGATACATATGGTTCAGGTTAAAAGAAATGTGTCATGTCTAATATCATATTAATCCCCTTTACATCAGCAGCTGTTCGGTGCATTCGGCGAGGAGATCGCACATTGCATACTCTAGTTATTGATGTTAGGGAATAAACCTTTAATATGATATTAACTGTCAAATGCTAATGAACTGATTGTAATTGGAGTGTGGAGGGAAGAACAGAGCAGTTTGACGGGAAGAACAGAGCTCATCCCCTGGAGAGACCCCCATCTTTGGATTCCTTAGATTGAATCAGCCTATGATGTGTAACCCCCTGGACCCTCCTGATGCCTGGACCAATAGAAGCAAGCTATACCATCTGCATTGTTTTTTACTGTATCTCTGCTTGCATATAAGCAGTAGCTCTCATGTAGTGTTCAGTCACCTTGATCACAGACTTCAGGACTGAATGACTGTTCACTGGATCCAGAGCGCCTGCGATAAGTAACGGCTGTACTATTATTATTATTATTTCGCTTGAATTATTCTACTTTTTGAGAATAAATAATTGTGCGTTGGAAACACAAATTGAGATTCGACAATCGTTATTGGATAGTGACAAAACGCTGATAACAATTTGGGGGCTCGTGAGTTTGGAGGTTTCGTTGCCGGACGATACGCAAGACAAACGGATTTCGGTTCCTCAACAAAGGGTGGAGACGCGTCATATACGGGTAAGAACGCAATGTGTTCAAAACCTGAATTTTACTGTGTTGTGAAACCGAATGTCCGTTTTGCATTATCTAAGGTATGCTAACTGAATCTAGGGACAAAAGAGAAAACTGTTTCTTTTTACTGTCATTGTGCGTTTTAACTGTATTGCATTGCTTAGCGTAAGTGTACTTCCTGCTTTGCGTACGCGAACTTCCGGTAGATTTTCCACGTGGTTAAACAATCGTTTTGATAGTTGTTATACATGCATAGTATAATTACTTGTTAAAACCTCTGGGACATTATTACTATTTGAGAAACAAACTATAGAACACCTTATGTGTCTAAGGGGCACTCAAAGGATATTAAGATTGTTACTATTGTTGGGAACTTTTTATTTTCTGCGCAGAAAAGGTGTATGTCGTGTGATTTGACTTTAAATACACTAAGGTTTGATCTATTGTTGAATAGAGTGTCAGTTGCTGTCTGGCGAGGCAGGTGCCCAACATGTGTACGGTATACAAGGCAGGTATACCGGGGGCGGAAACTTAGCGAGTTTTCGCGACGTGCACCCAAGGGTAATCGCATCGCTTACTGATAAGCTTTAAGCGTTGCGATTGCACCGCACGGCAAGGAAAGCCGTGATTGCAACTTGGGGGTAACTGGGAGGAATTACGTTGGTAAGGCTGGTAATTGACTTTACCGGATACTGCCAGGCATAATAAACTCAACAGATTTTGTTGGAGAGTCAGGGGTAATTGAGGAGCAGATAACCCTTTAGTCCGCATTGATATTTCTGTATTAGGGGTCCTCGTTCAATACGAGAAGAAGCGAGTGGACACGGCTTGTAGCAAATACATTCATGGGCCAGTAAAATATCTCTAGCGGTAGATTGCGGGTAGCAGAGTGTTGAAATTAGTGGCGGGATATTGTGATATTTCTGAAACCCTATTTTTGTGGCAGTATATTGTGATATTACTGGGACCCAATTGTTCAACACGGGTGCTAAGTAGACGCTAGAGATGGCCGAGGTATTGCCTAAGGAAGGGCCTATTGGTTCAGCGAGATTTCTCATGTGTAAGAAATATGGTGCATACGCAACTGCGTATTGCGACACGTGGGTCAAGATGACAAAAGATTGTGTTAGGCCTTTCCCAACAATAGGGGGTTTTAATGCAGAGGTACTAAATACTGTAAAAGATAAAGTATGGTTGATTAAGTCAACGAAAGTGAGGAATAAACATAGATTGTTTGAAATTGTGGCAAATGGAAGGTAGTACGTGGCAGAGCAGCGAATGCACAGTGGAAGTAGGCGTGGCAAAAAGCACGCGCACGGCGGAAGTAGCCGTTGAGAAGCGTGGAGAACTCAGCGCAAGCACGCCCCCGCCACCCTATGTGGCGGGGGGGGGGGGGGGGAAGTATAGCCGTTATTAAAAATTAAAAAAAGGAAATTGCTAAGTTATATCCTGTTTTAAGTCAGTTTAAAGCAAGTGTTTCTGAAGAAGAGGATGAACCCACTGTAATTTCAGCCATTGCCCACGCTGTCAATATGTTACAGGTTCAGCGTAAGTAAGGAAAGGGGGCAATGGCTGAGATAGGTGAGAGTAGTGTGACTACTAGGAGAGATATTATTCAAAGTACTGAAGTAGCTAACCCTGAAGATAGTGAAGCGGTGGGTACGTATCCAGTCCGCACAATATCAGTTCCCAATGGGAAGGCGGATAAGGATGGTGTAGTTCCTTTAAGAAATGTTACAATGCATTGTCCCTGGACTAGATCAGAATTACGTTCCATTATGACTGAATTCCCAGATCCTAGAAAAGAGTTGACTAAGTGTCAGAAGGTTGTTAAAGACTTGGGAAATGCCCACGAACCAACCGATAAGGATTGGCGTGTAGTGGTGAGAGAGTGTCTTCCTCCCAATACTAACGTACAACAATTTATTAAAGATTGTTTGTTGGAGGAAGACGACACCTTGACAGATGAGATTAATCAAGAGAATATAGAACAGATTGTCAAACATTTAGCTATTTTCCAGTAGTAGCGAATTGGAGTAAGATTTTCACCATAAAACAAAAAGATAGTGAAACAGCATCAGATTACTTTAGTAGAGCTATAGCAGCGATAACACGGTTCACTGGGATATCAAACATAGGTGAGGACCCACATCACAGGGAAATAGCTGTAGGAGTACTAATGGATGGTCTTAGGGAAAATTTAAAAACCAGAGTACAAACCTCATTACCTAATTGAAGAGGCATCACGGTAGATTCCCTTAGGGAGTCTGCTGTGAAGCATGATAAAAATATCTTTAGGAAAAAGGAAGAAAAGAGTGACAAGTTGATGACGGTGAGTATACAAGCATTAGAGGGAATGCATACACGACCACCAGTCTATAACCCACATAACAGGAAACGCAGAATGTTAAGATGTTATAATTGCAAAGAAGAAGGACATATGAGGAAAGATTGTACTAAGGGAAGATATAATCCTAATGAAGGGTCGCATAGATATCCTCCAAGGAGGGATTCACATAGACTAGAAGACTCACACCTGCCCGTGCATATTACAGCAGCAAATGCTGCGCGGGCGAAACCAATAGTTAGCGCTAGGGGTCAGGTCATACCTGTAGTCTACAGCCAGTGAGGTTAACTGAGAGTCTGAGAGAAGAACCAGCAATGATAGGTGACATAGCTGGTAGGAAGCAAACTTTTCTTGTAGATACAGGGGCGGCCAGATCTGTGATAACCTCTTCTTTTAATCTACAGGTGACCAGTAAGACTATTCCAGCTATGGGGGTAACGGGAAGACTGTTACATTATCCTCTAACTAAACCTGCTGAAGTTACTATCGGGCCCCTGCATACTAAGCATTCGTTTCTCTTAGCTGCAGCGGCTCCTACTAACTTGCTAGGGAGAGACTTGTTATGTAAAATGGGATGTGTCATATACTGTACTCCAGATGGTGTGTTCTTAGATATACCAGAGAAGGTCACGCATGAGGTACAGGATATATTGGACACCCCTCAAAGGTTAATGTTAAACTCTACTGTTATAGAACAAAGTCCATCTCAAGTAAAGGGGATGTTTCTGGAAATACCAGGTTCACTATGGACCAGAGATGGACAAGACACTGGATTGATGGCAAACGTAGCCCCTGTCATGGTAAATCTAAAAAGTGGTAGGTTAGCTCCAAAAATCCCACTGTATCCATTAAAACCGGAGGTGGAATTGGGGGTATATCCTGTTATTGAGAGGCTGTTGCAACAAGGGATTTTACTTCGTACATCCAGCACAGCAAATAGTCCCATTTTCCCTGTAAAGAAGAGTGGGGGGAGGGGCTATAGATTAGTCCAGGACTTAAGGGGAATTAATAAAGTTGTTGAGAGCCAATTCCCCGTAGTGCCGCATCCAGCTGTCATCCTCATGCAGATTCCACCGTCTGCTAATCATTTTACTGTCATTGACCTATGTTCTGCTTTCTTCTCAGTCCCCCTTCACCCTGACTGTCAATACCTATTTGCATTCTCCTACAGGGGATTGCAATACACATGGACCAGACTTCCCCAGGGGTTCATTGGCAGACCCATTATTTTCTCTCAAGCCTTACATGACTGTTTGCAATCCTTTCAACCCCGCAATGGGTCTGTTCTAATTCAATATGTGGACGATTTGTTGTTGTGCTCTGATTCTTTTATGTCATGTTTACATGATACTAAATTATTCTTGCTCCATCTCTCACAAACAGGACACAAGGTGGCAAAGGACAAGTTACAGCCATGTCAGACTAAGGTCAAATACTTAGGGCAGTGTCTCACCCAGGGGCTAAGACACCTGACAACCGACAGGATGGAGGCTATACAACACATGACTCTGCCGCAGAGCCATAAGCAGATTCGTACCTTCCTGGGGATGTGTGGATACTGTAGATCCTGGATCCCAGGTTTTTCTATTCTGGCATTACCATTGCAGGAACTAGTCTCTTCCTCAAAACCAGAACGTGTGGTACACACAGAAGAGTCAGAGCAAGCGTTCTTTAATCTCAAAGATAGTCTGACTAGAGCACCTGCATCGGGAATACCTGATTATGAAAAGCCTTTTGAGCTATACTGTACGGAAGCTGATGGTTGTGCAGCAGGTGTCCTCCCACAGAAACATGGTGACGCTAGCAGACCGGTAGCATACTACAGTGCACAATTAGACACTGTGGCAAGATCACTCCCAACATGTCTCAGAAGTGTAGCAGCAACTGCTCTTCTGGTAAGTAAGAGCGAGGACGTAGTATTAGGACATAATTCAACTGTCTATACACCCCATGCTGTGTCAGCTATGTTAAATTCAGCTCAAACCAGACATGTTTCTTCAGCTAGATTCACAAAGTGGGAACTAGCTCTGATGGCACCCTCAAACATCACCATCAAACGATGTAACACCTTAAATCCAGCTACATACCTTCCATATGTGTCTCTAGAGACACAAAGGGTGGGAGGTGAGGAGACCCTGGTTGATGATGAGTTTGGCAAGAGTACTGATACGCATGATTGTATGAAACACCTGAACCAGACCTTTACTGCAAGGCCCGACATACGTGACACCCCCTTAGAAAATGTAGATTTTACGTTTTATACAGACGGGAGTTGTCATAGACAGACAGAGACGGGAGAGTTATGTACTGGTTACGCTGTTGTAGACGATCAGGATGTGGTAGAAGCTGAACCCCTTGGCCCACATCACTCAGCCCAAGTGGTGGAACTAGTAGCATTAAGAAGAGCGTGTGAGTTGGCAGAGGGTAAATCAGCCAATATATATACAGACTCTAGGTACGCCTTTGGGGTAGTGCATGATTTTGGGGCCCTTTGGCGTCTTAGAAACTTTACGACAGCAGCAGGTACGCCAGTGGCACACTCACAACACATAAAAGGACTTCTGACAGCGATACAGTTACCCAGGACAGTAGCTGTCATAAAATGTAAAGCCCACACCTCTGAAGAAGACCCGGTGTCATTGGGCAACAACAGGGCAGGCGAAGCTGCTAAATGGGCGGCAGGGCAACCTATGACTGTATCGATTGAGACTATGATGGTATTTCAGACATTAGACATGCAGAAATTAATTGAAATGCAAGATTTGTGTTCCCTGCAGGAAAAGGCGGTCTGGAAGGCGAAGGGATGTGGTCAAGAGTCCTCAGGACTCTGGAGGGATGGACAAGGTAAACCTGTAGCTCCCCGAACATACTATCCAAGCCTGGCTGAAGCAGCACACAGTCTGACTCACCTGGGTAAAGAAGGTATGTGCAAACTGGTGAGAGCATACTGGTGTGCTCCTGGATTTTCCTCTCAGGCTGGTAAGAAAGCAATGTCATGTCTTGTTTGAGGAAAAATGTCGGGAAAACTATTCCAACTGAGCCATCCCACATCCCTCCTACAGACGGACCTTTTCAGGTAATACAAATTGACTATACCCAATTACCACCTTGCAGGAATCTAAAGTATGTGTTAGTATGTAGTGATGTGTTTTCTGGTTGGGTAGAAGCATATCCAGCAGCCACTAATACTGCTGTGTTCACTGCAAAGAAAATTGTACAAGAGTTTGTGTGTAGGTTCGGTATCCCTAGAATCATTGAAAGTGATAGGGTACCCACTTTACTGGTGTTATCTTCCAAAATATGTGTAAACTCATGGGAATCAGTAGCAGACTTCACACCCCTTACCGACCACAAGCCAGTGGTAAGTTGGAAAGAGTAAATGATACTATTAAGAACAAGCTTGGTAAGGTAATAGCTGAAACTAGGTTGGCGTGGCCTGAAGCTTTGCCAGTAGTCCTCCATAGCATCCGAACCACTCCTAGACCTCCTCTTAATCTGTCCCCCTTTGAGATACTGTTTGGCCGACAACCTCATTTGATCGTGAGTCCGCAAGACGACTTAAAGTGTAATAATGAAGTGACTGTGCAATATCTTAAAAAAAATGAGCAGACAGCTGAAACAACAACAACAAAAACTGAAAATGCTGTCACCTGGTATGCCAGAAACGAACTGTCGTGATGTTGAACCTGGGGACTATGTTATGATCCGCAATTTCTTACGTTCAGTTTGTTTAACAGACCATTGGGAAGGCCCGTACCAAGTGCTGCTGACCAATACCACATCACTGAAGGTTGCAGAGAGAGATACTTGGGTCCATTCCACCCACTGCAGGAGAGTCAGTAACCCGGAGAAGGTGCGAGATAAAACTGAGACCGACGACACAGATCTTTCACTCGTAAATCTGTTCCGGGAGACCTAAAGCCTGCAGTCAAGACACCTGAACCAGAGACGTTGCATCAGAACTATCTTTCCAGCGATGGAGTGGCGGTTTTTGTTTTTCTTTTGTTCCAGGATTTTCCTTGTTTTTACTTTTTCTAGGACATTCTATTTTTGTGAAGGAGGATGGAGGACAGAGGAAGGTTCTGGCAGTGATGCGGGTGAAATGGAGATCGAGCAAAAATTACTAGAATACACAGATCAGCCCATTATCAAGCTTGGTCTAGGGGTTATGAAAAGGTCTGCTAGCTCAGGAACTCGAAGACAGTGTGAGGGGCTATTGTCTGATGAGTATTGTATCTGCAAGTTCTGTGACTCCCTAGTTCAAGAGAGATGCATCCAGCGATGCCAGTCCACCGGTAATGTGAATGTGGGCGGGCATCCTCTGGAGGAATATCACTCCTTAGTGGGTAAGGTCCTAAACCAAACCGAGTGCTGGGTGTGCTCTCACGTGCCGCAGGGGCAGCATAACATAGGACTAGTGCCATTCCCTTTAAACATCTCCGAAGTACTTGAATTGAGGGGTGGGAGGCCCATAGAGGGGAGGTACAATAACACTAGGTCCCCTAGTCTAATGCTTCGACAATACTCTGTAGACAGATCTTTGCTGTGCCTAAATATCTCTCATGCAAAGCGTCTGGAGAATTGGGAAGCTGACCCATCAGATCAGACAATGGCTCGCCACGCTCATTTTAGAGGGAGACTTACAAGGTCACCAATAGGCAGGAATGTTGATGGAAGTCACAAATTAGGGCGTATAACCAAACATAAGAAAGTATCCATTGAAAAAGTCTCTATAGATAATTGTAAGAATGTCATCCATGCTGACACGTGTCTTGAGCAAATGGAGACACTAGGCTTGGGTAGTTTTATCAAAACTCTGTGTGATATAATTAATGGGCATACTGTTCCTTATGTTCTCCCTGATGATGTGTACTTTGTTTGTGGGAGAAAAGCTTATTCCTGGGTGACTCCGAGTTCCAAGGGTTTGTGTTTCTTAGCTAAACTGGTACCTGAAATCATGACCATTACTCATGAGGAAATGGTTGGTATTCACAAGACTACATCACCACCATACATACATACATAGTATGAACACCGTGGCAAGAGAAATATGATTCCTGGGGAGAAACCCATAGCTACAAAATTGATTAGTGAAACCGCTGGGTTTCAAATTATGGTTGCTCTAGATCTCACCAGGACTGCTCGGGGAACGTTAAACTTTAAATATATTCAAGACCTAGCTAAATTAATAGTTAATATCACTGAGATGTATGATGACACTTTCAGGTATACTGGAAGGGAGCTACAAGCGTACAAGAAGGAGTTGGTGCAACATAGACTGGTACTAAATTATCTCACCTCTATTACTGGCGGGTACTGTGTGACACTGGCCACCCAGTTTGGTGTCAAATGTTGCACGTACATCACCAATAATACGGATGACCCTAAGGAGGTTATAGACCGGAAGATGGTTGAAATTCTGCAACTGAAATGGGAATTTCGAAGGAACCATAATTCTTCATTATATGAGTTCGGGGAAAAGGTGGCAGGTTTGTTCTCGTGGTTGAACCCTGTGAAATGGTTCTCTGGTCTGGGGGAGTGGGTACAGGAAATGGTTGCTAGTGTAGGTAAGCTCCTTCTCCTTATACTGGGTGTCATCTTAGCAATTGGTTTATGTGTCAAATGTGTTCCTACTGTGTTGAAGTGTGGAAAACAGTCTTCTGGGAGTAACACTGAGAAAGAGACTGAAAGGGTGGTGAGAGATACCAAGATCATGGTCTGTGAAGATGTATTTTATAATCCTGAACTTGAAACGGTGATTAGGTGATAGTTTATTACACTATCAAAGGGTGGAGCTGTCGAAGTCAGCAAATTGGATAAAGTCATTTCAATTAAAATCGAGCAAACTTGGTTGTCTTTGTCTGAAAAGATGTGTAGAGCACGCTACGGCGTGGAAGGGCGTGCCCAGCCGCAACACATGGCAACAACAGCATTTACGCTTTTACATACATTCGCACAAACACGCACATTTGTAAAATAGTACACATTAATTGTAGTTGCAACACATAGTTATTTATGTCGAAATATAGTAGTGTTTATGTGTAATATTATAAGTTATATGCATATTAGTGATACATATGGTTCAGGTTAAAAGATATGTGTCATGTCTAATATCATATTAATCCCCTTTACATCAGCAGCTGTTCGGTGCATTCGGCGAAGAGATCGCACATTGCATACTCTAGTTATTGATGTTAGGAAATAAACCTTTAATATGATATTAACTGTCAAATGCTAATGGACTGATTGTAATTGGAGTGTGGCAGGAAGAACAGAGCAGTTTGGCGGGAAGAACAGAGCTCATCCCCTGGAGAGACCCCCACCTTTGGATTCCTTAGATTGAATCAGCCTATGATGTGTAACCCCCTGGACCCTCCTGATGCCTGGACCAATAGAAGCAAGCTATACCATCTGCACTGTTTCACTGTATCTCTGTTTGCATATAAGCAGTAGCTCTCATGTAGTGTTCAGTCACCTTGACCACAGACTTCAGGACTGAATGACTGTTCACTGGATCCAGAGCGCCTGCGATAAGTAACGGCTGTACTTATTATTATTTCGCTTTAATTATTCTGCTACTTTTTGAGAATAAATAATTGTGCATTGGAAACACAAATTGAGATTCGACAATTGTTATTGGATAGCGACAAAACGCTCATAACATGCCAAATACCAAGTTACACTGTTCATAAAAGGGCCATTCCATATGGCCAGCACCACTAATTCTGTGGTTGTGGTCATGCACTGTTGAGTACTGTTTTCTAAGTGCCTTTAACTTGTTTACAACCTGCTGCTGGCTGCGTTTGATCCCCCGGCCTGTTAACATTTTTGCAATGTTATAGTAATGTACACTGCGGCATCTTTTACAGTGCCTGTGAGTTGTCTTTTTATTTCCTCCTCTCCTCTAATGGCCAACAGCTCACACACTTCTTCCTCTTGCCAATGTGACATGCTTTCTCCACTCTCTTTTCTGCAGCATTGAAATTACGTCATCCTCCAGCGTCCCTAATCCCCCAATCCACTCTTCTGTGTGAGACCCGGATTGAAAAACCCGGGTTGCACCCTTCAGACTGAAGGCTACCTGGGACTGACCAGGGAATAACCCTGCAAAACTCCCGGGTCATCAGATCCAGGTAGATGCGGGGACCCCCTTATACACTGAGCCTACACCCATGTTTCTTGGGCTCACCCCAGCAAAAATCCGGGTTTTTGTGGCAGTGTTACTAGGGTATTACTGTTACTAATGTTTTTCATTCAATCAAACTAATTCCTTAGAATTATCAATTAAATGCAGTCATCTAACCCCTCTAATCAGTAATTCTGGATCATTTTTAGGCTTGCCAGTAATTTTGTCAGCAAGTGACTAGTATTGGCCTGTTTATGTTGTCATTCATTTGCCAACTGCAGTGAAAGGCTGCCATATGATCCAGTTTTTCTGCATGAGCACTGAACTGTACCTGGCAAAATAGGCATTCAAGTGTGGCACCATATTGAAGCGGATTCTGTCACTCTGTCTGAGTGACAGGATGGGCTCTTGTGAAAATTTTACTAAACTGCTTGTTTGAAAATTTGGAGATGTTGCCTATAACAACCAATCAGAATCTAAAACAATTACTTTACGTAATGGCTAAGTGGTTAGCACTTCTGCCTCACAGCACTGGGGTCATGAGTTCAATTCCCGACCATGGCCTTAACTGTGATATCTGTATGTTCTCTCCGTGTTTACGTGGGTTTTCTTCGGGTTCTCCGTTTTCCTCCCCCACTCCAAAAACATACTGATATATTAATTGGCTGCAAACAAATTGACCCTAGTCTGTGTGTGTGTGTGTGTGTGTGTGTTGAATTTTGACTGTAAGCCCCAATGGGGCAGGGACTGATGTGAGTGAGTTCTCTGTACAGCGCTGCGGAATTAGTGGCGCTATATAAATAAATGATGATGGTGATTATAGCAGTCCTCTGATATCGAGTACAAAGGAAAACATTAGTCAGGTCTCATGCTGATGACATAATTGAGAGACAGACAGGAAATATTTCAGTGTCGCTGTTAATGTTTGTTTGTAGTAATGTAAAAAAAATAATAACCTGGAACAAGTTAAGTTATGTGGAACATGACTGAGTCAGGAATTAGTCGGTTAATGTTTAATAGGTTAAAGTGTAATTGAGGTTCAAGGTTGTGGTAGTCATGGGTGGGCTTAAGTTCATAGTGAGTCTTTGTATAAGTGTATGGAGAGGCATCATTTTAGACTGTAGTTTTGTGCAGTGACAGCAACTCCTGACCTTCTGTCTATTTGGACTAGCCTGACATGGAGGAAGTTAGATTCATGTGGAATTATATGTCTCCACTTGGTTTCATGGGGGTACCAAAGAGCCTTGATTTATGCGTGTTACCCTTTTGTTGGTAAGGAAGCCTTATGGTATGAAAAATATACCTCCAAGGACAATGGTTGTTAGGCATGATAAATGTACCTCCAAAGGCAAGGTACTGAAGGGATGTCTGTGTTTGATGTGGCTGATCTCTTGAGCATACGTGTAACGGCTGGAATGTAGTTGCTTGTGGTGGTTAAAGAATTTTGTGACTTCCACAGTTAAAAGTGATGGAGAAAAATATTTGCATTAGGTAAAAAATCTATAAAAGCTATGTAAATGATGTAGATTATAATATAATATTAAATAGTCAATATTTTAATAGATAGAGGGATGTTCAATGTGCACAAGTTGGAGGAAAGTGGAATCAAAGCTGTACAGTTATATTCTATTATCTCATGAAGAAACTTGAACTTTTATGCAGTGTTATATTATTTTGAGAAGCTATGAATTATATAGTTAATATCTAATTTTTAAAGTGTAATAATTACTAAAGCAACATTTTCCTTGAAGTTACAGCATTTGAATGCCACACTTCCACCTTTTTCTTTCCTCTTTTAGGAGTCTGTCATTACTTGGTCATTTTTATGAGCAAATTGTTTGAGTTCCTACAGTATAAATAAGTATAAAAAAATATACATAGGCTGAGGTATTATCAACAGATTATAAATGGTGTGTTTTTAAGAAGGCATTCTGCAGTAATTCTCTACTGGGAATGTCTTGTATTTACTAGAAATTATGGCAGATTTTCATTTTAAAACAAAGTTTAATGTACCACAGAGAAGCATATGATGCATCATATATACGAGTCCACTACATCAAAGCGGTTTTTATGTAAGTGTTCCAGCTCCCAGTTGGGTCCACACTACTTTCCAAAAACACTGACGCCACAGTTTAGTACACAGAGTTCTGTACTTCATGCAATAAAACAGAAGCAGGACCAATAAAATTTTACACCTGCACTCTTGCTGTATTTTCTTTCTTAAACATTACACAACTCATTATTTCCATTATTTCAATATTTTTCTTTGCTGTTTTACACAAGTTTTTGCCTTTTTGTAGACTTCTCAAGGGGGCTGCCAAATTACCGGTATAATTCCTAAGTTATCTTCCCCATTTGCTTTCTAAAGTTATTTCAGACACTAGTGAATACATGGCAGTACGTCACTCTATGGGGCATATTCAGTTAGGTCCGGGCATTGCGTCTACGTGTGGCTGCACATGTAAGTGTGTCAATACATCATCATATTCCCTGTCATTTTTTAAATTTGAGAAGATATGTTTTAAGATGAGAAAACATTTTGCCAGGATCAGTGTTTGCCAAAACATGGGTATGGTGCTACAAATGTATACAAAATTAAATGTTCTTTTTTTTTATAAAATAATTTTAAAGCATGCATGGACTGGGATGTCACATGTCGTATAATACCAGTGACCGCCATTCTCCTGTCCAGCAATTATCTAACATTTTTCCACCAAGAAAATGACCACCATATTAAAACAAGTAAAGGCCAATATATAATAACCAGCACACATTTTGACTAGCATATTTCCTTATTAATTACATGTATAACCCATGACTTCTGTGACCCAGTAATAATAATCTGATTAAAATTGATTTTCAAGCGACAGAGAATAATAACTTGCACTTGTAAATGTAAATACAGTTGAAACATCTTGTGTGATAGGTATGCAAAACTGTATACATCTGGTGATCAGTATATTAACATATGATCCATCTGAGGATCAATATATTAAACAGTGCCCCATATGGAGTCAATATATTAAAAAGTTAATTCTACCTTTTCAAATTTTAAAATGTGACCCCAACACTCACTGTCTTCCCTTGCTTTAATAGTTAGGGTCAATCCTCTCAATAAGCAGTTCATCAATATATTAAACTGTGCCCAATCTGGTGGTCAGTACATAAAACTGTACCCTACCTGGTGATCAATATATTTATTCATATCAGTCACTACCCGATTGGAGATTACAATCTAATTTCCCTGCACACATGCACACTATGGTCTAGTTTTGTCATAAGCTAAAGATCTACCAGTTTTTGGACTGCGAGAATAAACCAGAGCATCTAGTGGCAACACAGTCAATCTCTGGAGAACATACAAAGTCCACACAGATAGTGCCAGGAGCCCCAAGCCACTTACAAGGAAAGAGGAGTCATAATTGGTGTAGTACAGTATGTGCCCCGCTGTAATGCAGATTGCACCACCCACCTGGACTCTCCTCCAAATGAGAACATTGTGCTGCCTCTGTGACTGTACACCAGGGTAGGGAGGGGAGTTTTACACTTGTGAGGTCACAGTTCTCAGGTGCTCAAAGCTATACAATATAAATCTTTGGGATGGACAAAAGATAAAGGAAGTGGGGTGCAGGTAAGGAAAGTCAAACAAATAAGGGGTCTATAAAAAAAAAATAATGCAGACCTCCAAACATTTAGAATCCCTAAAATGACAAAATACTCCCCTACCCGACCAAACTCCGCCAACAAATGAACACATTTTGGTAAAACTTTCCTGTTAAAACCTGTCCTTTTTGCGGCCCGCAAATTGGGATGTCCTGCCAAAATCGGGACAGTTGGGAGTTATACTTATATAAGTAATTATACTTAATTGTGTAAGTCCCCCTCATGTCATGCCGCCAAAACAGCTTTGACCCATCAAGGTGTGGACTCTACAAGACCTCTGAAGGTGTCCTGTGACGTTAGAAGCAGATAATTTTGACCTGTAAGTTGCAAGGTGGGGCCTCCATGGTTCGAAATTGTTTTTCCAGCACATCCCACAGATGCTTGATCGGATTGATATCTGGGGAGTTTAGGGGACAAGTCAGTACCCTGAACTCTATGTCATTTTACTGAAACCATTTTTGCATCAGTGAATACTGTTGCCATGAAGGGGTGTACTTGGTCTGTACCAATGTTTAGACAGGTGGAACGTCAAAGTAACATCCACATGAATGCCAGGACCCAATGTTTCTCAGCAGAACATTGCCCAGAGCATCACACTGTGTCCGCTGGCTTGCCTTCTCCCTTAGTGCATCCTGGTGCCATCTCTTGTCCAGGTAAATGACGCACACACACCCGGCTGTCCACATGAAAAAAAGAAAACTTGATTAATCAGACCAGGCCATCTTCTTCCATTTTACATTTCCAATGTATGCGCTTATAGCGGTGGACATTGGTCAGCATGGGCACTCTGATCGGTCTGCAGCTACGCAGCCCCATGCACATCAAGCTGCAAAACACTGTGTGTTTTGATACCTTTCTATCATAACTTTTCAAACAATTTGGTGGGATTGGACCAAACGAGCTAGCCTTCACTCCCTACGCATCTTTGAGCCTTGGCTGCCCATGACTCTGTTGCAGGTTTGCCTATTGGCCTTCCATGGAACACTTTTTGTAGGTACTGAACACTGCATACTGTAAACACCCCACAAGACCTGCTGGTTTGACGATGCTCTGAACCAGAATTCTAGCCGTCATAATTTGGCCCTTGTGTCAGCAGTCGCGGCGGCCGCGGGCACTGCCGCGACTCTCTCGGCTCAGCTGGTGGTGTCCCGGCCATCGTTATGACGATCGGGGCGTTCTTTCGGTTCCAACAGCCCTGGCTTAATCAATAATACTTTCAGATTATTATTGGGGATCTTATGTATTTTTATAATAAATGTTGATTTTATTTATATGTTGCAATCCTTGTAGAATTTTATATCGTATTAAGTACTATTGGAAAGTAGTGGTTCATATTACCCACTGGATGCCTCACATTCGCGCTGTCATTGTTTTGCTGTGATTGGTATTATTGAGGGGAGTGACACTTTCCCCAGACTAGCGGCGTTTCTGAGACATTCCAGCAGGGTCTTCTTTTACTACTGCCAGGTATTTGTTATTTTATACTTGAGTAGCATTATGGGCCCTGGACCAGCCCAGCCTGAATCCAGTAGCAGCTTAGACTAAGAATCAGGAGGTCACAGATAGTCATCAATTACAGGTAGAATTAATAATAAATGTCTCCAGTTTTTACACTTAATTGCTTATTTCACTGTAACGCAAATGTAGATTCTTAATTCCTCACCCCAACACCACTTTGCAACGCTACGTAATTAGGTGGGCCACAACCATTTGTTTCCCTTCATGACTCATTCCTACACTGAATAGAACCCATAGTCCAGCTAACCACTGTGCTATTAATATTAAACTGCCTCACATCTGGTTAACAATATATTAACCTGTGTCCAATCAGGTGATCATTATATTAACTGCAGCCCATCTGATTTGAGTCCTGGAAATGTCGTCAGCCTGTTTATATGTTTCTTGTCATGCAGTGAACTCTGAAAACCAATCAAAGTTCAGTGCAGAAAAAGAAAGCAGCTATATAAGACTGTAATAGAACAGACTAATGGAGATGTGGGACCTGACGGGAGAAATTACCTTTTTTTCCATCGGAACAGTCTAGGTTATGCTCCTTGCTTATAGTAAAGTAAAGCTGGGTACTTGTCATTGTACCTGATTCAGCTTCCTGTCTTGTATCACAGCCTGAGCCACAGCCGGGACCCAGTACTTTTGGATCCCTGCATGGGGCCCCATCCAAAAAAAGTGCAGCAGCTTAGCCATGCAGCTTAGTGAGAACATTGATTTTAACCCCATATTATATTAAGAGAATGCTGTCCTTACATTTTCATTAACTGGACACAACAGTCTGTTCAAGGTGCTCTGTGTAACTTTCCCCTGCATACTACAGGTTATCCAACATACATATTTGTCTGATGTCTCTGCCTTTTTGTATCAACTACTTCTGTTGCCAATGTTCTTACCAGATGCACAAGCTGTTCAATTTATTGAAAGCTGCTTAGCTTCTGGAGGCTCTTTTGATCTTTATACGTGCAAAAACCCTTGTCTTGATTTCTCAATTTTTTTTGTACTGATCAGATAAAAGAAACAGAGCAGACAAATAATTGAGGGATAAATATAAACTAAATGGGCAATTCAATCTGGATTGTATAGTGTGAATTACGCTAGTTTATGTTCATGAAATATTTTTTCACAAAAGGTAAAATTACTAATGCTTTTGCTGTAAAGACAATCTCAATCACCCTAGATCTGTAAAATATATACACAACATATCGGTTGCTATTGTTTTCTCAGGTCAATCATTCGTTATGCGTTTTCCTTTATTATTGTTAAAGCAAATTAAATTCTAAACGGTTGTGGGGATGCTGTCCCTTTAAAATCTTTTGTACACGGGAATTTCTGTTGTACCTGCCAGGAGCCCCAATTTTTGGATCCTCAAGGGGGCATGGCCTGTTGGAGAGTAGGAGTGTCTTTTAGTTCAGAGGAGCAGATAGTTTTGTTCTGGTTTAACTCTCTAAAATATTTCAAGGTAAGTGTCCGCATATATGTGTGAAAACAGAAATTCTTCAAACACACGATTTTGTTATAGGGAGTAATGATCACTTACACTGAATTCATCCTCAGGCTTTCCCTCCCGTTATGTACTTCAGTCAGATTGCATAGTCCAAGACATGGCATGACAGAATGTAGGTGTGCAGAAATAACAGGGAGTCATTCAGATGGTTTGAAAAGCATGTTTTATTGGAAATCAAGGGAGATTTTACAAGATGCATTGAATTAGTTTGTTCTGTGACTTCCAGTATGGTATATTTGCAATTCATGATGACTAAACAACTGCTGATGCTTCCCACTACTCCTGCTTACATATACAGCAGATACTGTTTTAGGCCCCTGGCTGCAAGAGGCTCTGAGAAAGTGTTACATTCAGGAAATGTATCTGTACACAGAATTTCAAATTACAAGCAGATTAATTGCTCTTCGAATGACTGTAACTAATGTCTTACATTACCAAGGCCTAGAGAGATTTACTAAATATTGGCGTTAATCATAGTATGCATTTCCATCTGAAAAGCTAATTCCTATTTGGGGGAGAGGAATAAATATTTTGAGCAAGCATTTTTTTCTCTCTGCTATAATTTATATACAGTGTGCTCTTTATACTAATCTATAGGATGATATTGAAACCTACAAATTTATTTACATTTCTGACGTCTTGTTTATGAAAAAATATTTATCTTTGACTTAATAAATAATAATGTTGTTAAATCATGTCTCTAAAAGACCTAAATATTTTTCTCTCTCAATGAACCTACCTTCGGCTTGGCTGTCTTTCTGTCTGTATAGCTCAGGACAAGTCAGAGCTAGTTAAGGCTCTCGTATTAATAGAGGCTTATCATTTCCACTCTGATACGTCCGTATGTATCATGTACAATAAAGATTCTCTAATGCGATCACTGTGGTTCCAAAGCACAATGGTTTTATTCGTAAAATAGATTACAGGGCAAAGTATCGCATACATACGCTTGCACAGTTGCCACCAAAAATGCCTCTATAATAACGCTCTGATTTCCAAAGCCAGAGGTGAACAATTTATACACTGTACAGTTGTAAAAAGCAGTGACATCCGAAAGATACATAGTTACAGTATTAAGATCCATATTCATAGGTTGATGGGTCATGACCTCCCAAAAACTCAATGTGCCATTGGTTGATTTCTCTGGTCATTGTTCTTTGAGGTGGCCCGGTGTCCTCCTTTAGCCTCCCACCTCTAGACCTGTATAAACTGGTTCTTTTATGACATCTCTCGACTTGCTATTTGGGGTTCGAAAAGTGATAATATTTATACCTAGCATTTCAAATGTGCAAACGCTACATAAATAATACTGGAAACGTTCTCATGCGATTGTGAACAGAATTATACCAAACTTGATATAATTTATATGTTTGATACATTAATTAACCTCTTCCCCACTTTATATTTATATTAAAAGATAGTAATTTGTTTAACTTATTTAAATGTTGCTACGATAATAATTATGTTGAGTATTCATCGCATCGCAACTTATTGTAGTGTACAGAAATAACTGATTACCACCTTCGTTCAATTATTAAACTTCAACAACACAGACCAGGAGCCCAGGATAATGGACTCTATCCATACAGGTCTGCAATGGGGACAAATGTTGAGTGTGACTCAAAACCACCATGTTTTTTTATTGTACACTTTTTTTATTATCACTTAACCATGTAGCCCCTTATATTTACTTGAACTCCTAATTACTGTGTAAAGTTACTCTGGACACATGGCTTTAAGTAGATCAATACTGTACATATTTGTAGACAATAGATGCTGAGAAGTACAGTACCAACCTGCATTATTTCAGGAAGAGAAAGTGCTATCCTTCCATTTTTCATACTAAATAAGAACAGATAATTTTCTGAATACAAAATACATGGTATGGTGTTCATGGTTTCATACATACAGTATTGTCAATATGTTTCTGTCCCATCTTCAGTCTAAAATGTTATGCACGTTTTGTCGCTTTCCAATAATGATTGTTGAATCTCGATTTGTGTTTCCAACGCACAAATATTTATTCTCAAAAAGTAGCAGAATAATTCAAGCCGTTACTTATCGCAGGCGCTCTGGATCCAGTGAACAGTCATTCAGGTCTGAAGTCTGTGGTCAATGTGACTGAACACTAGATGAGAGCTACTGCTTATATGCAAACAGAAATACAGTGAAACAATTCAGATGGTATGGCTTGCTTCTATTGGTCCAGGCTTCAGGAAGGTCCAGGGGGTTGCAGATCATAGGCTAGTTCAAACTAAAGAATCCAAAGGTGGGGGTCATCTCTCCAGGGTATGTGCTCCTTTCTTCCTGCCCAGACTCCAATTACAACTAGTCTATTAGCATTTTATAGTCAGCATCATATTAAAGGTTTATTCCCTAACATCAATAACTAGAGTATGCAATGTGCGATCTCTTCGCCGAATGCACCGGACAGCTGCTGATGTAGGGGATTAATATGATATCAGACATGACACATTTCCTTTAACCTGAACCATATGTATCATGCGTGTTCTACGCATAATTTCAGACAAAGACCATCAACTTTGCTCGATATTAATTGAAATGATTTTATCCAATTTGCTGACTTTGACAGCTCCACCCTTTGATAGTGCTTTAAACTTTCACATAATCACCGTCTATAGTTCAGGATTATACAACACTGCTTCACAGACCATGATCTCGGTATCTCTCACCACCCTTTCAGTCTCGTTCTCAGTGATTCTCCCAGAAGACTGTTTTCCACACTTCAACACAGTAGGAACATATTTGACACATAAACCAATTGCTAAGATGACACCCAGTTTAAGGAGGGGCTTACCTACACTAGCAACCATTTCCTGTACCCACTCCCCCAGACCAGAGAACCATTTCATAGGGTTCAACCACGAGAACCAACCTGCCACCTTTCCCCCGACCTCATATAACGAAGAATTATGGTTCCTCCGAAATTCCCATTTCAGTTGCAGAATTTCGTCCATCTTCCGGTCTATAACCTCTTTGGGGTCATCTGTATTATTGGTGATGTATGTGCAACACTTGACACCAAACTTGGTGGCCAAAGTCACACAGTATCCACCAGTAATAGAGGTAAGATAATTCAGTACCAACCTATGTTGCACCAACTCCTTCTTGTACGCTTGTAAGCTCCCTTCCAGTATACCTGAAAGTGTCATCATACATCTCGGTGATATTGTCTATTAATTTAGCTAGGTCTTGAATATATTTAAAATTTAACGTTCCCCGAGCGGTTCTGGTGAGGTCTAGAGCAACCATAACTTGAAACCCAGCGGTTTCACTAATCAATTTTGTAGCTATGGGCTCCTCACCAGGAATCATATTTCTCTTGCCACGGTGTTCATACTGTGTGTGTATGTATGGTGGTGATGTAGTCTTGTGAATACCAACCATTTCTTCATGAGTAATAGTCAAGATTTCAGGAACCAGTTTACCTAAGAAAAACAAACACATGGAACTCGGAGTCACCCAGGAATAAGCTTTTCTCCCACAAATAAAGTACACATCATCAGGGAGAACATAAGGAACAGTATGCCCATTAATTATATCACATAAGGTTTTGATAAAACTACCCATGCCTAGTGCCTCCATTTGTTCAAGACACGTGTCAGCATGGATGACATTCTTACAATTACCTATAGAGACTTTTCCAATGGACTTTCTTATGTTTAGTTACACGCCCTCATTTGTGGTGTCCATCAACAGTCCTGCCTATTGGTGACCTTGCAAGTCTCCCTCCAAAATGAGTGTGGCGAGCCATTGTCTGATCTGATAGGTCAGCTTCCCAATTCTCCAGACGCTTTGCATGAGAGATGTTTAGGCACAGTAAAGATCTGTCTAAGGAGTATTGTCGAAGCTTCAGACTAGGGGACCTAGTGTTATTGTACCTCCCTTCTATGGGCCTCCCTATCCTCAATTCTAGTACCTCAGAGATGTTTAGTGGGAATGGTACTAGTCCTATGTTATGCTGTCCCGGAGGCACATGTGAGCACACCCAGCACTCAGTTTGGTTTAGAACCTTACCTACTAAGGAGTGATAATCCTCCAGAGGATGCCCGCCCATGTCCAGGGTGCTGGTGGACTGGCATCGCTGGATGCACTTTTCTTCAACTAGGGAGTCACAGAACTTGCAGATACAATACTCATCAGACAATAGCCCCTCACACTGTCTCCGAGTTCCCGAGCTAGCAGACCTTTTCATAACCCCTGGACCAAGCTTGATAATGGGCTGCTCTGGGTGTTCTAATAACTCCATCTCATCGGTACCAGAACCTGCCTCGCTCCTCCATCCTCCTTCACAAAAATCGAGTGTCCTAGAAAAAGTAAAAACAAGAAAAATCCTGGAACAAAAGAAAAACAAATACCTCCACTCCATCGCTGAAAGGATAGTTCTGAGGCAACGTCTCCGGTTCAGGTGTCTTGACTGCAGGCTTTAGGTCTCCCGGAACAAGTTTACGAGTGACAGATCAGTGTCGTCGGTCTCTGCTTTATCTCGCACTTTCTCCGGCTTACTGACTCTCCTACAGTGGGTGGAATGGACCCAAGTGTCTCTCTCTGCAACCTTCAGTGATGTGGTACTGGTCAGCAGCACTTGGTACGGGCCTTCCCAACGGTCTGTTAAACAACCTGAACGTAAGAAATTGCGGATCATAACATAGTCCCCAGGTTCAACATCATGACAGTTCGTTTCTGGCATACCAGGTGACAGCATTTTGAGTTTTTGTTGTTGTTTTAGCTGTCTGCTCATTTTTATAAGATATTGCACAGTCACTTCATTATTACACTTTAAGTCGTCTTGCGGACTCATGATCAAATGAGGTTGTCGGCCGAACAGTATCTCAAAGGGGGACAGATTAAGAGAAGGTCTAGGAGTGGTTCAGATGCTATGGAGGACTAGTGGCAAAGCTTCAGGCCACGCTAATCCAGTTTCAGTCATTACCTTACCAAGCTTGTTCTTAATAGTACCATTTACTCTTTCCACCTTACCACTGGCTTGTGGTCGGTAAGGGGTGTGAAGTCTGCTACTGATTCCCATGAGCTTACACATATTTTGGAAGATAACACCAGTAAAGTGGGTACCCCTATCACTTTCAATGATTCTAGGGATACCGAACCTACACACAAACTCTTGTACAATTTTCTTTGCAGTGAACACAGCAGTATTAGTGGCTGACGGATATGCTTCTACCCAACCGGAAAACACATCAATACATACTAACACATACTTTAGATTCCTGCAAGGTGGTAATTGGATATATTCAATTTGTATTACCTGAAAAGGTCCGTCTGTAGGAGGGATGTGGGATGGCTCAGTTGGAATAGTTTTCCCGACATTTTTCCTCAAACAAGTAAGACATGACATTGCCTTCTTACCAGCCTGAGAGGAAAATCCAGGAGCACACCAGTATGCTCTCACCAGTTTGCACATACCTTCTTTACCCAGGTGAGTCAGACTGTGTGCTGCTTCAGCCAGGCTTGGATAGTATGTTGTGGGAGCTACAGGCTTACCTTGTCCATCTCTCCAGAGTCCTGAGGACTCCTGACCACATCCCTTCGCCTACCAGACTGCCTTTTCCTGTTGGGAACACAAATCTTGCATTTCAATTAATTTCTGCATATCTAATGTCTGAAAAACCATCATAGTCTCGGTCGATACAGTCATAGGTTGCCCTGATGCACATTTAGCAGCTTTGTCCGCCCTGTTATTGCCCAATGACACTGGGGGCTAGATTTGCTATCAGGCGTTGCCATGCATCGCGGCGGTTTTCCGGCGGGTTTGCATTGCAAACAGCCGGATTTACTAATGAGCGCATTTCATCTTCAATTTGAAGACGCCGGCGATGTCACGGCGGCTTTGAATAGAACATGGCGCTTTAGTGTGAAAGCGGGTTTTTTGAAAAATACACCTGTCTCATGGCCTTTTACTATTGGCTATTTTCAAAGTCAGGAGATTTGACATCACAAGCCCTATATAAACCACTGGCCTGCCACTTTTTCTTTTATAGGGTTTTGAGGAGTTTTGTGAGAGGAGTTTGGAGAATTGTGCTTTGTGATAGTTGGTGAGAGTTGGAGTTTGGTGGAGCGATATCTGATTGAAGTGTGAGTAGTCCTGTGGTATTTTTCTGTTTTGTACATTTATTTTCTCATTTATTTTCTGTCTTGTATTTTTTGTATTTGACTTGTCCTTTGTCTGTGTTACTTGTGTGTGACTGTGTTGAGAGTGTGTCTGTAGTTAGTGTAGTTTGTCCTTTGTGTTTGTAAGTCTTTCTGTGTTTTGTGTGGTTCACATTTATTTGTGAACATGTCCAGAGAGAGGAGGGGAGCAGAGGCTGAGGAGAGGGAGATGGATGTTGAGGGGGCAGAGGAGGGAGAGGAAGAGTTTGAGGAGACAGGACAGGGCAGGAAGACTAAATCAGGGAGAAATGTCAGATTCTCCCATGATGAAAATTGTGTGCTGGTGCACAATATCATTCCCTGCTATGAGGTCATATTGGGGAACCTTGCAGCCCGGACTCCACTAAGGCGGCGCCATCAATTGTGGGCTAGAGTGTGTGATGCGGTTAACGCGGTGGGCCCACTAAAGAGGACAGTGGCACACTGCCGCAAGCGCTTTTCCGCGAAAAAAGGAGGCTGAAAGAGAATATGGCCCAGGAAAAGAGGGCAACCAGGCGCACGGGTGGTTTTCGTATTGAGTACACAACGTACGAGGAGGAGCTGCGCCAGAGATTGTGAAGGGGATAAACGTCCAAGACACGGATTCGCCCTCTTTTGGCCAAGTAGTTGGTGAGTTATTTGTTTTTTTTTACCCTAACAGTAATTAAAATTTTATTTTATTTTTAAAAGTGACTTTTTTATTTTTCAAGTGTATTTTTTACTCTATTAGTTTGTAAAGGGTTTTTTTTTGTATTCAAACCTGTTTTTTTATTTGCAAACAAATTTTTGAAACAAACTGTATATTTTTAAAATGTTTTTTGCTGCAAATACATTGTCTGCTTTTTCTAATACATCCAGATTCGCCAGGACCGCAGTTCAGTCCAAGTCCGAGGCCGACACCTCCACCTTCAGTGAGAGATTCGGGCACAGACGAGCAAGCAGGTGCGTGATTTATGTTTAGGAGAGAAATAATGGAGTTAATTGATTTCCTGTGCAAATGTTGGTGTCAATGTTTTTTTTTTTTTTTTGGTTTATGGTTTGCAATGAGAACTTAGGGCTACATTTACTAAACTGAGATGTTGCCTATAGCAACCAATCAGAATATACCTTTACTTTATTTATTGCATTTAACAAAATGACAGCTAAAATCTGATTGGTTGCTACAGGCAACATCTCCACTTTTGCAACCACGCCGTTTAGTGAAAATACCCCAGCATGTACTACACAGAGGGAGTACAAAAATAGTATTAGTTTACCCCAAAGCACGGTCTAGCAGCATTTGGCTGACTAAATCCTCATATTTGTAGGTTAAAAATACTTTGCTTTTTTACCCCCCTCAGCCATACATAGTCCAAATGATAATGTGTATGCAAAAGATAAAAAGTGCATCCTTAAGCAGGTAGCATAGGACAAGAAATCAGGAATGCAAACATTGTGAAACAATCTGTAGTTGCAAAAGATTATTCTTTCCTATCCAACATATTATATCCTATATACTTACCGTCATTTTTCATACACAAGGCCCTCTTCATACCAGGCACCTCACCCCGAGTCCCTGCAAATGTCCCCTGAGCCAGATGATCAAACCATCATCACCCTGGAAAGAGTGGATGCCCCTGTGTCTGGCCTCCAGGATGTTTCACCTGGCCCTGCTGAACAACCAGAACACCAGCAACCTGCACCTTCAAGTATGGACCTAGCCAGAGAAATGGCGCTATCTATTGGCGCTTTCCAGCAGCAGCAAACAATATTTATGGAAAGCCAAACTCGCCACATGTCCCAAATTGCGGGCCATTTGAGGTGGTTACACTGCACAAATAGCAGATACCTGCTGCAATCAACCGTCTGGCTAATGCCTGGAAACAAACCAATGTTCAGATGGCCCAAATGACTGGGGCTGTGGAGGCATTACATTCCTCCGTTCGTGAGGGGAATGCGAACGTGACCCGGCTACCAGGCCAACTTCAGCAGGAACTTATTGCCCGCTTACCGGAACCTTTTTCTTCTGCCACCACCAGTACCACTAGTACGCACCAGGGGTGGGCGAGGGAGAGGAGAGAGTGGCTTCAGAGGTGGTGATGTGCCTGCAAAAAGGCGGCGCTAGTGTTACAAGCCGAGGCGGTGCCCAGCCGCCGCAACCTCCTTATCTCCATCCCGGCCGTCGCTATGACGACCGGGACGTCACTTCCGGGGGCTCGTCCCGGCCGTTGCCTAGACAACGGTAGGGACGCTGAGAGAGAGTGAGAGCGCCGCGTCCCAGCAAAGGAGAACTGCTGGGCGCGTGCGAAGGCAAGCCTGTGGGCTAATTAATGCAGGGCTGTAGTTACAGGCATTAGCCTGCAACGGTGGGTGTCTGACAGGGTCTAGCCCTGATTGGTCTGGAGCCAGATTGCTGATTAGTCCTCAGGGGTGCAGGCAAGCTCTGATTGACCAGTCTGTGTATTTAAGGCAATGAGGTCTGCTGCCTAATAGCCGGTTATAGCTTCTGTGTTCCAATCTGCTGACCTGCTTGTTCCTGCTCTAGTCTTCTGAGACCTAGTCTTATTTACTGTGTATGACCTTTTGGCTTTGAACTGACTTCGCTCGTGTATTCTGTGACCCTGATCCCTGGCCTGTTTATCGTTTCTGCTATCCGCCTGTGACCCCTGACCTCAGCTTGTTTACTGATACCGCTGTCTGCTGCCGGCCCTTGACCTCTGCGTGGACCTTACTCCGCTTGCCTGGGTTCTCCCCAGCCGGTACACACTTCACGACCCTCTGTCAGTTTGCAGCCCAGTCTGTCCCCACCATCAGGGGCTCCAGTGAACACCTGACTGGCAGAGTAGATTCCGGGTTGTGTTGTGCCGGCTGGAGGGGTTCCTAACAGCTAGTGTTTGTTTTTTGTATTTTCTTCAACTGTTTTTTCATGCATGTGTATGCATTCGCAATTAACCTTTATTGTGTTAAACTGTAATAAATGCTGTTTAATTTCAATGCTCTCAGTCTTTCTTTTCATCAAATTAAACAAGAGTATACTGGTTTGGGGAAAAATGCAATATTTTCACTTACACATTGACATGTGCCTGTAACTTTCTAGAGACGTTCACATTTACTACATGAGGAATACACACTATCCTCTGTTTAAAAGTTAACATTTGGGCTAAAAAATAAAAAAACACTCACATCCAACACATTTTAGATCAATACATGTTTCTCATAGTATGCACTTACATGTAAAGTAAAGCTGATTGTAATGAGACGGTCTGTAATCTGCCTCTACCCTTGTGTGCTCTGCACATCACCAAATAAGACACGGACCCCTAATTGCTCACTGTCTACTGCAATAATCGGTGGGGTAAGTTGATGTAATGCTAAATTATGTATCAAACAGCCAGCCAGGATAATATCAGACCCCTTTTCATGTGCATACATAGCCACCCCACCAGATTATTCTAGTAACCTGAACCTGGTTTACAAGAGTACAAAGGTACGCTATAACACACCTCTACTAGTGGGTATGTGCCTCATTGAATTTGTGCTGTGCAGATGTCTGAGGATGCAGCAGAGGAGTCATAAGCCAGAAACCCATTTTTTATTTTGTAAATGTAGAACTGCTTTTACACTCTATTAAGGGATAACTATGTAATGACATATTGTGCATTCTGATTTTGGACAAACACCAGTATTCTTGAGGAGTTTGTTGCAATTTAAAAATAAAAAAAACACATGTGGAAATCAGTCAATACATTGCATGGTGGGAAAACACAATTTTATAAAAATAAATACACTGAAATTACAATACACTGTGGCCTTTTTACATATACACTCCCAAAGGAGCTAACTTTGTACATGAAATGGCCCTTTCCCTTCTGTTCTGATTGACCAAATACCTGAAACAGCAAAACAGCACACTGTTTGAACAATCTCGCCGCTCACAAGCAGCGCTTTCATTTTGGTCTTTTGAATGGCGGTTTTCCGGCGGCTTTATAAACCCCCTAATAGTAAATCCGGCTGTTTGTATGTTGAACATTGTTGAAAACGTCATGGCGGGTTTGAAAACATAATTTCTGGTCGTTTGGACGGCGGGTTTAGCCTTAGTAAATCCGGTGATGGCTAAACCGCCGCCAAACCCGCCGAAAGTCGGCGGGTTCACAAACACGCCTGTTAGTAAATCTAGCCCTGGGTCTTCAGAGGCATGGGCTTTACACTTTATGACGGCTACTGTCCTGGGTAACTGTATCGCTGTCAAAAGTCCTTTTATGTGTTGTGAGTGTGCCACTGGCGTGCCTGCTGCTGTCGTAAAGTTTCTAAGACGCCAAAGGGCCCCAAAATCGTGCACTACCCCGAAGGCGTACCTAGTGTCAGTATATATATTAGCTGATTTACCTTTTGCCAACTCACAAGCTCCCCTAATGCTACTAGTTCCGCCACCTGGGCTGAGTGAGGTGGGCCAAGGGGTTTAGCTTCTACAACATCCTGATCGTCTACAACAGCGTAACCAGTACATAGTTCTCCCGTCTCTGTCTGTCTATGACAACTCCCGTCTGTATAAAACGTAAAATCTACATTTTCTAAGGGGATGTCGGGCCTCGCAGTAAAGGTCTGGTTCAGGTATTCCACACAGTCATGCGTATCAGTACTCTTGTCAAACTCCTCATCACCCAGTGTCTCCTCACCTCCCACCCTTTGTGTCTCTAGAGACACATATGGAAGGTATGTAGCTGGATTTAAGGTGCTACATCGTTTGATGGTGATGTTTGAGGGTGCCATCAGAGCTAGTTCCCACTTTGTGAATCTAGCTGAAGAAACATGTCTGGTTTGAGCTGAATTTAACATAACTGACACAGCATGGGGTGTATAGACAGTTGAATTATGTCCTAATACTACATCCTCGCTCTTACTTACCAGAAGAGCAGTTGCTGCTTCACTTGTGAGACATGTTGGGAGTGATCTTGCCACAGTGTCCAATTGTGCACTGTAGTATGCTACCGGTCTGCTAGCGTTACCATGTTTCTGTGTGAGGACACCTGCTGCACAACCATCAGCTTCCGTACAGTATAGCTCAAAAGGCTTTTCATAATCAGGTATTCCCAATGCAGGTGCTCTAGTCAGACTATCTTTGAGATTAAAGAACGCTTGCTCTGACTCTTCTCTGTGTACGACACGTTCTGGTGTTGAGGAAGAGACTAGCTCCTGCAATGGTAATGCCAGAATAGAAAAACCTGGGATCCAGGATCTACAGTATCCACACATCCCCAAGAAGGTACAAATTTGCTTCTGGCTCTGCGGCAGAGTCATGTGTTGTATGGCCTCAATTCTGTCGGTCGTCAAGTGTCTTAGCCCCTGGGTGAGGCAGTGTCCTAAGTATTTGACCTTAGTCTGACATGGCTGTAACTTGTCCTTTGCCACTTTGTGCCCTGTTTGCGAGAGATGGAGCAACAACAATTTAGTATCATGTAAACATGACATAAATGAATCAGAGCACAACAACAAATCGTCCACATATTGAATTAGAACAGACCCATTGCTAGGCTGGAAAGTTTGTAAACAGTCATGTAAGGCTTGAGAGAAAATACTGGGGCTGTCTATGAACCCCTGGGACAGTCTGGTCCATGTATATTGCACCCCCCCTGGTAGGAGAATGCAAAAAGGTATTGGCAGTCAGGGTGAAGAGGGACTGAGAAGAAAGCAGAACATAGATCAATGACAGTAAAATGACTAGCAGACAGTGGAATCTGCATGAGGATGACAGCTGGATTGGGCACTATGGGGAATTGGCTCTCTACAACTTTATTAATTCCCCTTAAGTCCTGGACTAATCTATAGCCCCTCCCCCCACTCTTCTTTACAGGGAAAATGGGACTATTTGCTGTGTTGGATGTATGAATTAAAATCCCTTGTTGCAACAGCCTCTCAATAACAGGATATACCCCTAGTTCCACCTCCGGTTTTAATGGATACTGTGGGATTTTTGGAGCTATCCTACCACTTTTTAGATTTACCATCACAGGAGCTACATTTGCCATCAATCCAGTGTCCTGTCCATCTCTGGTCCATAGGGAACCTGGTATTTCCAGCAACATCCCCTTTACTTGAGATGGACTTTGTTCTATAATGGTAGAGTGCAACATCAACCTTTGAGGGGTGTCCAAAATATCCTGTACCTAATGCACGACCATCTCTGGTATATCTAGGAATACACCATCTGGGGTACAGTATATGACACATCCCATTTTACATAACAAGTCTCTTCCCAACAAGTTAGTAGGAGCTGCTGCAGCCAAGAGAAACGAATGCTTGGTATGCAGGGGCCCAAAAGTAACTTCTGTGGGTTTAGTTAAAGGATAATGTAACACTCTTCCCGTTACCCCCATAGCTGGAATAGTTTTACTGGTCACCTGTAGATTGAAAGGAGAGCTTATCACAGATCTGGTCGCCCCTGTATCTACAAGAAAAGTTTGTTTCCTACCAGCTATGTCAACTATGATTGTTGGTTCTTCTCTCAGACTCAGTTAACCTCACTGGCTGTAGACTACAGGTATGACCTGACCCCTAGCGCTGGCTATCATTTTCCCGAGCAATATTTGTTGCTATAACATGTGCGGGTAGCTGTGTGTTCTCTTTCCTATGTGTGTTTCTCCTTGGTTGGTATCTATGTGATCCCCCTTGGTGTTTCTTTTCTTGCTTCTGGACAGAATCTCGTTATGTGTCCCTCTTTATGACAGCGAAAACATACCACTACCTTATTACTTGGGTTGTATGTGTGGTATGTTTGTGGTTGTGTGCGCATTCCCTCTAAAGCCTGAATACTTACCGTCATCAACCTGTCATTCTTCTCTTCCCTCTTTCTAAAGATATTTTTGTCCTGTTCCACGGCAATCTCTCTGAGAGAATCTACCATGCTGCCCATCCATCAATACCGTTACAGCTACTTCCCTATGATGTGGATTCTCCCTTATATCTGATATCCCAGTAAACTGTGTCATTGATGCAAGAGCTCTAGCAAAATAGTCTGCTGCAGTTTCACTATCTTTTTGTTTTATCTTGAAAATCTTACTCCAATTTACTACTACTGGAAAATAGATGGCTAAATGTGTGACAATTTGTTCTATATTCTCTTGATTAACCTCATCTGTCAAGGTGTCGTCTTCCTCCAACGAACAATCTTTAATACATTTTTGTATGTTAGTATTGGAAGACACGCCCTCAACACTACACGCCATTCTTTATTGGTTGGTTCGTGTGCATTTCCTAAGTCTTTAACAAACTTCTGACACTTAGCCAACTCTTTTCTAGGATCTGGGAATTCAGTCATAATGGAACGTAATTCTGATCTAGTCCAGGGACAATGCATTGTAACATTTCTTAAAGGAACTACACCATCCTTGTCCGCCTTCCCATTGGGAACTGATATTGTGCGGACTGGATACGTACCCACCGGTTCACTATCTTCAGGATTAACTATTTCAGTACTTTGGATGTTATCCCTCCTAGTGGTTACACTACTCTCACCTATCTCAGCCATTGCCCCCTTTCCATACTTACGCTGAACCTCTAGCATATTAACAGCATGGGCAATGGCTGAAATTACAGTGGGTTCATCTTCCTCAGAAACACTTGTTTTAAACTGACTTAAAACAGGATATAACTTAGCAAATTCAGCGGACCTTCCTTAGGCAGCACAACATCAACCATCTCTAGAGTTTGCTTCACACCCATTGTGAAAACAACCTATTTCTCAACGCTACACAAACAGGGCCTTTTTACCTGTTCTTCTTTTTAAACAGAACCAACTAGAGAATTTATTTATTTATTTGTGGACGGATTCACAGGCAACGCCCACACACACCTCCTAACCCAGAAATATCACTGTGTTCCACAGGGCTATCAGCTCTTCGATACCCTTGCTCCACCACAAAATCTGTTGAGTATATTACTGAACTGGTAGCATCGGAGTTTACCCGCCTTACCAGAGTAATTCCTCCAGTCGTTCAACCCAAGTCACAAGCACGGTTGCACAATAAACCATGAGGTCTGATCACGCCGCTTAGTGTTACTAATTAGCACTAAACTTTGCGATTATTATTGGGAAGAAAGTTTCAAAAGCCTCTTTTAACAGAGCTTTTGCTGCCAGTATACCTGCCGTGTATACTCAACCTTGGTTGTCCAGCCCGCCTCGTCAGACGGCAACCGATATCCCTGTCTTTTCAACAGTAAACCAACTTTCACTTCAAAATCAACATATACATATACCTTAGTTTTCTGCGCAGAAAATAACTTTCCCAATCAACAGTAATATATTTTCAGAGGTTTTACCAAGTAATTATACTATGTTATTATAACAAACTATCAAAATGTTGTTTAACCACGTGGCAAATCTACCGGAAGTTCACATACGCAAAGCAGGAAGTACACATACGCTAAGCAATGCAATGCAATACATTAAAAACTCAATATGACAATGAAAAGAAACAGTTTTCTCTTTTGTCCCTAGATTCCAGTTAGTGCACCTTCAGATTATGCAAAACGGACATTCGGTTTCACAACACAGAGTAAAATTCAGGTTTTGAACACATTGTGAAATCCGTTGGTCTTGCGTATCATCCGGCAACGTAACCTCCGCCGCGAGCCCCCAAATTGTTATGCACGTTTTGTCGCTATCCAATAACGATTGTTGAATCTCGATTTGTGTTTCCAACGCACAAATATTTATTCTCAAAAAGTAGCAGAATAATTCAAGCGAAATAATAATAAGTACAGCCGTTACTTATCGCAGGCGCTCTGGATCCAGTGAACAGTCATTCAGGTCTGAAGTCTGTGGTCAATGTGACTAAACACTAGATGAGAGCTATTGCTTATATGCAAACAGAGATACAGTGAAACAATGCAGATGGTATGGCTTGCTCCTATTGGTCCAGGCTTCAGGAAGGTCCAGGGGGTTGCAGATCATAGGCTAGTTCAAACTAAAAAATCCAAAGGTGGAGGTCATCTCTCCAGGGGATGTGCTCCTTTCTTCCCGCCCAGACTCCAATTACAACTAGTCTATTAGCATTTTATAGTCAGCATCATATTAAAGGTTTATTCCCTAACATCAATAACTAGAGTATGCAATGTGCGATCTCTTCGCCGAATGCACCGGACAGCTGCTGATGTAAAGGGGATTAATATGATATCAGACATGACACATTTCCTTTAACCTGAACCATATGTATCACTAATATGCATATAACTTATAATATTACACATAAACACTACTATATTTCGACATAAATAACTATGTGTTGCAACTATGATTAATGTGTACTATTTACAAATGTGTGTGTTTGTGCTAATGTATACAAAAGTGTAAAAACTGCTATTGCCACATGTTGCGGCTGGATACGCCCTTCCACGCCGTAGCGTGCTCTACGCATAATTTCAGACAAAGACAATCAACTTTGCTCAATATTAATTGATATGACTTTATCCAATTTGCTGACTTCGACAAAAGATAATAACTTACATAATTAAGTTACTATATTGTTAGACTAGGGACTATGAAGGTTTTTTGTTTGTTTTTTTTGTGTGAAAAAAAAAGTATAGTAGTTTACTCTAAAGAAATGTTTCTTTGCACTTTATTCTTTTAATACTTTACTGCATATTTCATAGGGTCACTTTTGCAATTCATACTTTCTACCTACCTTTGTTAGATATACTCTAGATGAGTGTATCGTAATAGCATACTTACCATCTATTTACTCTTCCCTTCCGGGAGATCCCAAAGAGGTGGTGAGGACGGAGGGAGGAGTGATCTGGTCCAGTGAATCGCATCATATTGGTACTGCCCCTACGTCTACGTGGGGCAGGTCCAAAATGAAGTTATTCACCAACAATCATGTCATGAGGTTCCCAACCTGCCTCCTTGACTAAGATGCGGGAGAATGGCATTCTTTTTTAGGAGTCCGGGATACCTACCCGGAATTCGTGAGACTCCCGGAAATCCCAGGAGAGTGGGCAAGTATGTCTAATAGCACATAGAAAGTGAAAATTCTTAGTAGGCCAGGTATGAATGCTGTCTAAAAACACGACCCTTCCCTTCAACCATATAATCTTTCTGTCAGCGGGTTTGAATTCCACAGTAAGGAAATCTGTCTCCAATTCATGTGACAATATTAAATATTTCCTTATTTGAGGTAAGGAAGAGATGTGCTGAGTAGTCCTAATTCAGGTCTTCACTGCCATGCAGCATTAAGAGGTCCATGTAAAAAGAATTGATTAGTAAGTGCCATGTATGTTACTAATACATCAATTTTACACTACAAGTGGTAGGAAAACCTGCAAAAAAACCTTCAAGGGTCACTGAGCAAGTACATCTATCTATCTATCTCTATCTCTATATATCTATATTTGTATCTCTATACATTTATATCTATATATATATCTATATATGTAGGGGCCCCGGTGCACTACTTTGTTGTTAAGATGGCCCTGCCTTTTGGGATTGAATTTACAGGATGTAAATCTTGAATCAGGGTGGTTAACCAATACGGTATAGTTGTCCTCATGCTTGTATAAGTCTGATCCTTCTTATAATCTCCTTGTAGTGTGTACCCAAAGGGAAATATATAACTCATTTTTTGCACCAATTATAAAAACATATGACATAAAACAAGTGAAAAAAAATTTGGGTTGTCCAAATCAGAAAAACAACACTGGTAAGGCTGGACTCTTACCCCATCTCTGAGGGATACACATGTGTGATAAAACAACTATCCCATCCAATCGGGCAGCACAGTGATGGGGTCATAAGTTCAATTCCCAACCATGGTCTTATTTGTGTGAAGTTCGTATGTTCTCTCCGTGTTTGCATGGGTTTCCTCTGGGAGCTCCGGTTTCCTCCCACACTCCAAAAACATACTGGTAGGTTAATTGGCTGCTATCAAAATTGACCCTAGTCTGTCTGTGTGTGTATGTTAGGGAATATAGACTGTAAGCCCCAATGGGGCAGGGACTGATGTGAATGAGTTCTCTGTACAGCGCTGCGGAATCAGTGACGCTACATAAATAAATGGTGATGATGATGATGAAACGATCGGGTTGCCGGCTCGTTTTTTCACAGGCTGCAGAGACTTGGAACGAGTTCAATCCGTCCAGTGTGTTACCTTTTTGGTGCCTGCCCCCTGCCTTTTTTGCATTGTGTGCTGGTTTACAGAGGGCTGCTCTCAATCGGTCCACGCAGATAAACCAATCTTTTTATGACATTATATAAAGTGGTTGTAGTGGGCAGGTACATGACAGTATGTCATACCTGCACGTCTCCACACTGCTGACCAATTGAAAATCAGTTGTCACAAATATATTTGCCTCCTATGCAGAAGCCATAATAGATGAGCTATTTGCGTAAGTCTCAGTGCATTTTGGTTTCTCGACAAATGTCTGCCGCTTTATATAACTCAGTTCATAATAATCACACTATAAGATAAAAGTTAGTTCACCTGAAACTTGTTCTGGGAAAGTACAGCAGAGTGAAGAAAACCTGGAATTTCTGTTTATTTCTTTTAAATGCATGGTAAGCTTTCATCTCATGACACAGGCTGAAACACATTTTACTACTTTAGTGATAGAGCCTGATCTCTGGTCGCTGTGTGTGTTCCTCTCTTTCATTATGTGTGACTACTTTTTTTTTACCATCCCTGGGAGCTCCAAGTGGCAAGTGCGGAGAGGGGCCGCCTCGTCATTTGCATCATAATGCCCCCACCCTGATGGTCAATGTCACAATTTGCATCGCCTTGCAGTGGGGACGGGCCAGGATAACGCAATTTTCAGCAAATCATGTCATCAAAACTCGTGTCCGTCCACTCACTAGGGAATTTGGTGGGATGCAGGAGGGTGGCCTGCTCCACAAAGTCTCATTGGCTTTTGGCAAGTATGATTGAAGAGGTGTTCCCCACCTCTCCAATGATTAATCTATACAGAGTGGATAGATTTGCATCAATATATCTTTGTATTTTACTAAATAGTATTAAAAATATTATCTAAAATTGTGACTATTATTGCATGTAGAATTTCTTTTTATTACTTAAACAAACAAAAATTGCTCATTTCCTAAATTTAACGCTTAAACATTTTAGTGAATCGTTTCATAGCAGAAACAAATAGTTGCTTGAATTTTTTTATTTTTTTTTAAGACATGGCAGTATTTTAATTGATTTTACTGTACTGTTAGTGGACCAACTTCTTAATTATTAATAATAACAGTGGTTTAAGTTTCAGTAGGTTTGAGAAGCCCCATAACCCTTTGTTTTGCTTACACGTTTTCATATGACAACAATGATTTAGGCAAGTAATGTCAGTAAAAATGAATTATATTTGTTAGTATAAAGAGCATGTGGCGCTCCCCAAATCCTCAACCAGTCCCAGCACTAGAAAGGTTGGGCTTAATTCCACCCCTGTTCATTATACTGAAACCACTGGAATCAATATTGCAATATTGATAACTAATTAACACACCCATAGAGGCTGTCTATCCAGGGCCTGGTTTTTATTATGGTTGGTGGGCCCTCCACTCGTGGTACACCTGTACACTTTAAGCCAGGCCAGCCTGTCTAGGCTACAGTAGTTGATGATAGGGGATGGTGTGGGTTGTGCTGCCCGTATTTTTTATTTTATTGTTTTCATTTTTAACTTTAGATGTTTACACAGTGCACTATGTATGGGAACATTCATTTTTGTGTTATTTACTGTACCTCAAATAGTGGCGTTTGTGAGAAGACAGGACTGGCGCTGGAATCTATGATAGGATATAATAGTGTAGCAGTGGTGTTCTAGTGACTGACGCTGGTCACTGATGTTTTGTAAACAGGGAGGGCGTTTCCTAATTCTCCACTGGGTGTATCTGTTTAAAATAATTTTTGGAGGAGGACCGATTTGTGAATGAATTTTCCTGTGACGATTCTCTGATAGTCTGCTGAATCGATTTACCCATCTCTAGTAGTTGCATCATGTAAAAGTCTCTGTGTGTATTGTCAAGAACTGGCAGATTTTTTAAATAGTTGCATGTATATGTCTCATACACTTTATACTGCTGTCCTGCATACCATCAGTAATCCTATAGTGTAATTGTGTGAAGAGAAGGTTAAAAAAAATAAAAATAAAACAACTTTGAAATGTGTGAGCGCAATCATGCAAAGTATTCGAGGCTGACACTGAACAAATATTGCCGGGAAAGTCTATACCTCCAGCCCACTGTAGTGGGCAGGCTCCTCCCCAGCAGACAGAGCACAAGCTGGAGGTGTTTCATTTCCTAACAAGACACGTTTGTACACTCTCACCATTCTTCCCTGCAGACAGGCAGCTGAGAGAGACTTGCCGCATCTCCCTCACTAGTCCTGGGATGCAGAGCCTTCTGCAGCAGGGCAACTATGAGGGGAGATCTGACAGTGACAGCAAAGACTACTGCTGGGGAAAAAACATATATACAAGATTATTAGACACGTTCTTCATTATGTTTGTGCTGCAGATTGCCTGTCTTCATGATGAAAGGGTTGAATCCATAGGCACCTCTTATTTACTTATTTCTCCTTAGCCCTTGCTGGAGGAGAGCCAGACATGGAAAGGAAATCAACTAGCTCAGCAAGTCAAAGAAGAGGTAAGATCAACTAGAGGATGCCCATTGCACTTTCTTCTTGTATCCTTTGTCCTGTACCTGTTGACATAGTGTTACAACAATACAGGTCCAGCACCTCTGAGCTAGAAAACTTCTTATAGTAAGAAAGCTTCAGCACACTTCTAAAGTGGATTTCAAGTCTGCTGTTGAAGTGTTTCTGAACAATAATCATTACTAAGAAGACAAATTAGCTTTGAAGTGAAATTTACATGGAGTGTACTTTGTATTGGTCACATTTGTGAGTTGATGAAACAAGAGATGAAGTTAGAACTTTGATATTTTTAGTTTTGTTTTTGTTTTGTTTGTTTATTTTAAAAAATAAGTATTCTATGACACAAAGGGATCAGACTTGTCCTGAGGATGTTTAACAAGTGCAGAAAAGGTACTGGTAGACATAGTTCCAGGATTAGGGGATAGACCTCCTTTGTCTTCTAAAAGAATACAGGTAATTTCCTTCCTGCCCCGTAGTCCTGCTCCAGTCTTAACGCTAAGAAGTACAGTACATAATAACTTAACAGTACACTTTAACTGCAGAACCAGTATTATGTCTCCTGAATCAAATTGTATTAACTCTTCAAGAACCTGTGCTAGTCAGTAATTCTGTGTAGCAATGCATGAGTTAATGTGTTAGCTGGTCCTATGGTACTGGGACCATTGGTTGTTACTTCTGCTCCTGCAACATGTACAAAAAAAATGGGAATATGTCTTCTAAACTGGCACCTGTATCTTCCCTCGAGAGATTAGTAAGGTGGTTGTTGCTTTTTCTTACAGTGAAGAGGTACAGGTATAAGAACTGAAAGGCCCCTTTAGTTTATTCTCCTTATTTGTATTCTGATTTCATATGTTCTTGTGGAGTGATTTCAATACCCTATTACACTTGAAGAATGCTAACTTTCCTGAGATTATTTCATCCTCATTCAGAGTAGCTTTCCTCAAAGATAAGACTTAATTCTCTCACTTATCAAGTATATGAAGTATGCATATTTTAGGAATGTAATTTCAGACTGAAGAGGATAAGGTTTTTTTTTTCCACCCAGTGAAGCAATGGAAAAATGTGTGTGTAGCGTCTGTTTATAGTTTCTTACGCACATGGGCCATCTGCACACAAGTCGAGTATCTCCTAAACAAACTCTGTAATTTCCAATCCAGGTTTTAAAGTGGACTCGATTAAACCAGAAGAACAGAAGAACCACCAGACGAAAAAGACAATGTAGTGAAGACGAATTTGATGAAAAGGTATGAAGTGTGTATATATGTATGTGTGTGTAAATATATAATATATGTAATTTTCTTCTTCCATTAAGATTTTTATGCATTCAAAATGGCTTTTATAAGATATATTTTATGTAGTGTAATATTATACACGATTACGAAATTGTTAGAATCACTACTGTCTATTTGTAATACTCAGTTTTTCTTTATTTTGGGTAGCAGTTGTTTTCTGTTGGTGTCTAAACAATGCTTTCAGTTTATTATAGACTTCACTTTGAAAACATTTTCTGGCTCTCAAATGTATGTATTTGGCAGAATTAATTCTTGCACTGCATTTACACTTGTAGTCTTGCACTGGGATTGTTGTATATTGCCACGTTTTGCTGCTTTTTTATGCTGTTGACTTCTCTGTTAAGGGTCTGGATTTTGCTGTGTTTAATACTCTGTTACTATATGATTATGTATAAGTTTATATATGAAATAGTGGAATATCACAAATGTGTGGATCATACATTTCTGCAAGGTGGTTTGTTTACTGAAAACAATTTTCTTAGGGGCCTCAGAAAATGGAAAGTCAGAGAAAGTTGTTCTTTAAAAGTCAGTTTAGTTGTGTGCTTTTTATTTTTCGCTTTTTTTTTGTATGTTTTTAGATGGCAAAGATGCAAATGTGAAAGTAGGCACTGCTTGCATTATACTGATAAGCAAATGTTATGGTTTCCTCTTGTGATTCTTTAGGCTTTTTATGTGCATTTCAGGCATATGCCAGTTGTTCTATTTTATTTGTATCACAATACCTGCTGCTTCCTGGAGTTTTTGCTCTTTTAGGTGATTTAGTGGTTGTTGCATAATGTATATGACAGACCAAGATAATATTTCACTCCATGTTCCAGCTTTTTTGACAAGTATAAAATAGATTTATTTTCTGCATCTCAACTCTGATATAATAGGGCTAAGTTAGAAAGCACTTTGAGGTTATGAACAATATTACCACTGTTTAATGCAATTTCTATACAACACATGACATACACACAGTTTTTTACCCTTGTGTTATTCGATTGCACATATTTGCTAATTTGATCCTATAAAAGGAAATCGGCGAAGCTTTGCAACAGATTTTTAAATGACTTCAATTCATGCAGATACTTTGCCCTGCATTTAAGCAATTTGGACATTAGAAATGTTCCTACAAGTCGTAGCCCATATACAAACGGGTTCAGAGATACAATTTAAAAACAGTTTGGTAAAATGACCACTTTCATTTTTTATTAAATAAAACACATATATGTGTGTGCTCATATGTTGTAGCCAGTAAAAGACTGAAGCAGCAATGGATTGTAAAGCTTAAATACTTTTCTTTTAGGGTAAGTAACTATCCCCCTAACCGTATTTTGATGGGGCCCCAAACTCTGCAGATCGTAAAGGTCTGGTACATAGTCTTATACTAGAATTGTTTATAGTTGAGATTTTCAAAGGCACACAATATGATCTGTTCAAAGAATGTCTTCTTTTTTTATGTAACCCCACCTTGTCCATTTTAATTACTTAATTAATAACGTATGTTGTCCTGGAATAAGATGGAACATAAGTTGCTTGGTTTGAAACATTATAAAATTAAGGGTTGACTTTTAGAAGCTTGTTAAGAAGATAACATTTTGAAACAATCATCCTCTGGCAAAAACAAATGTTCCATTTCCTGTTGTATGCGTTTAGTAATGTATAGGTTTTTTTTTATTATTTTTTGCTCTAGATGCTTACCTGGATTATCTGAGCTCTGACTTCTAGCACACTAAATATAAATATTGTGGGTAACACTGCTAGTTAGAATGATATTGTGCAGGGCAGTGAAGGTGTTAAATTTCCATCCATCCAGTGCCATCTGTAGTTGGTCAGTATTCCGAGGAATCAAAAACAACAGGGAGGCTGGTCTGCTGCCCCGAGCAGTACAACAGAGCACTACAGATTAAAGCATTATAATGAAGTGCTTTTGGTCCAAAGCAGACTCAAAGATGTGCAATTAAAACTTTAAAACATCCATTTCGTACTCCCTGTCTAAGTCATTTCCTCTGCAGCAATAATTAGATCTGTGTTGGCTTAGTTATTATCACTGTCTAACATCCCTCCTTTCAGACCATTCCAGTAACAAGTTTAATCCATTTCAGGTTAGATCGGTGCAAGCCTCATGGTCAGGGAAGGGGTTAATCTGTCCGCGATTGCTGGACACTTTTTTTCAGAAGGACGTTTCTCCTTTTCTGTTTTTGCCTTATTTGGGGAATTACATCTTGCTTGGGCATCTCTGTGCTTCTGCTTCACAATATGTTTGTTTTGGTGAGCGTCATACGCACTTGTTGATTGTACTCTAAATATGTGTTTTAAATAGCATGGATCAAATGGCTGCACAATTTGGGCATAGATAGTTTTACTGAGATCCTTGTAAGGGATGGTTTCATTACCATATATAATGCCTAATTATAAAGCATTTGACAAAAAAAAAAAAAATAGTAATTTGTACTTTGATTTTTAGAACTGTTTAACACACTTCTCTAGAATTTTAGTTTTTCTTGTAAATGGAAAAAAGAATTCTATTTTGAAATGTTAGTTTTAAAAATGGATTTTTTTTTTTTTATTTTTTTTTTTTACAATGTGGTGTTTTAATATTTATTTTGCTTTCTGCGCCTTTAACTCAATTTTATTTTACAGCCTAGTCATATCATGCCTTGTTTTAGCCCTGAGGCATAATTAAGACAGTGAGAACACATTGGTCACATAGAATGGTACTAGGCTATTTAGTGCAACTAATTTGTCTTTAAGGTGGTTTTTTTTTGCAATACATTTATTATGACAGGTGGTTGTTGTCCTGTTTATCAAAACTCTTTTAATTGTGTAGTTCTCATTTTGTCACCAATTTTTTAAGTAACTTTTTGTCTTATTTTAGAAAGCATTGTATGACTATCTGTTAATAAAGCATCTGGCATATATACATGTCTGCGTAGTGGTGTAATTTCCATAGTGTATATTGGAAAGTAAGCACACCAAGCATTCATACAATGATCTGGACAATGTTGTCTTTGTTTAACCAGTTGGTAAAGTTTTAATGGCTTACTGTATGTAGGGTGTTATTTTAGGTATGCGCTCTCAGACTTCATGGCAATCATGTAATGGAGATATTTGGCTGAAGATATAAAGAACTTGTCTCATTATTTTTAAGGGAGTTTAGGAGGTATTAAGAAGATTTAAAGTCATATTTGCGAGCACTCGAATCCTTTTCAACTACAGAGACCAAAGGGTGAATGGTGCAACAGACATCTTCTGTGTATGTTAAGAAGAAAATGTGCTGCTTTTATTTAATGATCATACTTGCTTTAAGTTTTCTGTATATTTCTTTTAGTTAATGATTGACAGAATAGAAGGCAGAAGTTGCTACATAATATCTCCAGCATTGAACTTTAATGCTATATTAGAGACCGTTTTGGATCATTGTCATAAGATAAAATTGATTAATTGAACAACAATTCTGTTTAACTTTTACAATTGAATAATATCAGTTTATTGGCTTCAGATCCCCAGGTCCTCAAACATGAAAGCCTTGAAATGCTCATTGTTTTGAAGAACTCCCAACATTGAAATGTAATCTTAAAGCAATTCAGAGAAATGGCAAAACTAACATTTCTCCCGTATAAATAGCACACTAAATGGGGAGCGCCTACCACATTTTATTACAGATTGTGTGGAAAATAGTTTCTCTTTCTGGTCATTAGAACCACCGATTTCAAAGGAAGGAAAGTACAGTATTGTATGCTAACTTGTACATGATATCCAAATGAAGTCACACTAAATCTCTAATGATCTGCACTTTCTGAAGCAGATCACAAGTAACGAGTAATTGTGCACTCTCTACCATTCATTCTACACCACATTTGAAGCCATCATAGTTTTTCTTTTTTTTGCATTGGCTTTAGTTTGTAAACTTTCATGGCTCTCTTGTCCCTTTTGTAGTGGTTAATGCATGTTGTATTGGTACAAATGTTATTTGGTTTCTTTGCAACTATACCAAGTTGTACAGCACTGCATACAATATTAGCTCTGTATTTATTAATGCTAAGAATAATACTCGTAATTATCTATGCGCTATAAGGGTATTAAACTGTTTCAACTTTCTGATTAAGTTCTGTGAGTCACAAGCTAAAAAAATGTCTGTTAGGCCACAAAACATGGTTCTGTTTTTTATCTTGTAGTTAATTGTTTTTATAAGGGGGTTTTATGAAATGCGATGCATTCTATTTATTTTTGATGCTCCTAATCCATACATGGAGATTTTATATATGTATGTGTTTTATGTATAAGATGATTTTTATTATTATTTCTAGCATTTGCTTTATCTTGTACTAACATTGGACAGATTATAAAACTCTTGAGGGAATTAAACAATCCAGTTGATGTGTATTGAAGTTAGAACATTGTAGGTGTATTTGGGTAACAGACAAGACCATACACATGATCTAACGTGGGTTAGCAGTCACATGGCCCACTATGACATCTTGTTGGGCATTGCATATACTATTTACCGCTTTCTACTGTGATCATGCATGGTTTCCTGTAGGAGAGAGCTTAATGATATCTACATGGTTGGAAGAGGTTAAGGAGGTGTTGTTTCCTTTTAAAATGTCATTATGAGGATCGATATTTGTTATTGTTTTTAGATGTGAAATGTTCCAAATGGAAATGCAACACTATGTGAAGAGAGAGTGCATTGAAGGGTTTTGAAGAGCGAAGGCGCAGTCTGATCAATCCCTTTTGATGGGTTGCATTATTTATTTATGCAATTGGAACATTCAGGACATGATTTAGATTACAGTCTAGAAGCTATCTAAGCAGGACAGAAACAAGAACATTTGCCTAAGTGATTCAGGAATACAATGAGGTTACATTCTACATGGAAACAACAGTCTTGGCTACTGTGCAGCACAGCCATAGAGGATTTTAAATAAAGGTCCTTTTCATGACTGTGATTTATTAGGATAAACCCATGCCTTTATTTGACAAGCTCGTCATACTGAACATGCTGTGTCCTCTTTCCATGCGTAAACATTGCCTTATTTATTTGATCAAATTTTATAAGTTAATTTTTATTGTCCTTATTACTATCAGCTTTTATTAGACTAAGGAATAAATATTTTGCTGTAAGTATATATAATTCTGAATTTTTATTCTGCTCATACTTTCTGTTCTTGGTTTGGTTGTGAAACCTTTTCTTAAAATTATGAATTACTTCAAACAAAACAAACAGCACATATACCGTTTCAGCTTTCGTAGTAACATTTGAAGGGGCTCACCCAATGTTATTTTAGTTGTTTTTGTTTTGTTTTGCTTTTTAAATTTTGTCCTCCCACCCACTACTGGTATCTTAAGAATTTTGAGAGGTTCATTCTCAAGGAGCTGCTCAAACCAGTCAAGAAAAACCATCTGGTAGACCGTGTATAGCCGGAGAACGCAGAATTCCTGGTCATTTCTTGGGGTGACTATAACTCCCCTAAAAATCTGCAAATGTATGATGCTTCTTTCCTGACATGTTGGACATGGTTACCCAGCACCCAGACAATGTATTTATAGGATTCTTTATATTGGTAATGTCTCTGCTGTGCTCTGGTGGAATGGCAGACATAAACAAGCATTGCATATTTCCAGTATCGCTGTTGTCATTGACTCTGGGGAGACTTTGAAGCATTCAGAGCTTAGTTTTCAGTGTTATGGGCAATGCAATCATAGACACATCTGTGTGTTTTAGTAAAATAAGAAAATGACAGTGTCTACTAATATGTGTATGGGCAGTGAAGAAAAGATGCACATTAATTTTGTTGTGATATATTTATTTTGTAATCACAGAAAATAACACTGACCTTTTCAGACATGGTATCAATTAACTGATTAAAAAAATAGATTTAGTGTCATATTATGTACCAGCTATACTTGTCTTTTCCTACACACTCCTGTGATTTTACTTGAGAGCTGAAGCTTTAGAAGTCAATGTCCCACCTACTCCTAGCTCTTATGAACAGTTTTTTGTTTTTTATTCAGTTTTTTATTCTTTTTCACAATATTTGTGTTGAGCTAGTGAACAGACTGACGGAAGTTTCTTGGTTAGATTAATAGCGACTGCTTATTCTGTAATCTTATCTCTCCAATCTTTTCATCCAGGTTGTTAATTTGCCTTATGCTCCCAGCTTTAGTTTCTGAACTACATCAATTTCATGTGGACTGAGCAGTGAAGTTCTCCTTGGGCTATTGTGACACAGGATCGCTTCAACGCTGCCGCTGCCATGGCGAAATGTTGGTGAAGCGGGGAATGCCCCTCCGCTGTCACACAAGAGTGATTGAAGACGCTGCATGCAACGTTTATGAGCTCAATCATTCTCATGTAATGGGGGAGGAGCATTCCCCTTGCTTAAAACAGTAGCGGTTGAACAATTAGAAAGCTGTGCTGAAAAAGGGCAGCATGCAAGTTGTGTGACATTACCCTTACTCCAACAGGTAAAAAAATAAATAAAGAAAACATTTCATACATTTTTGATATTTATAATTTGAAAACAAAACTTTGTATTAAATACAATTAATCTATGCTATTTCATTCATTGGAAGAGTTTCATACTGCAGTTTTATTTTATGGTTTTCTTTTGTTATAATTCCACACTTCTAGTATTTTGGTTCAGTATTTGTGTCAATGGCACGTGCAAAAACTTGTTGCTGCTGTCATTGAAGTGGTTTAGTCTGAGCCTATACAAGCAATGTGTTTCACCTGCTACCACTAAATTCCATGTTTATGACACATTAAAGTTAGTTTTTTCCAATTAATCCTGAATTATGAACAGTAAATAACAGTGCTTAACCAAATATTTAATATGTAATAATTCAACAAAGTAGAATTTAAAGATCATTACCATAACACTCTCTGACAAGATTCCCAGCATATCGCCCCCAAATACCTGTGCAACATCAACTCTGGTGGGGTGATCCATCTTGATCCATTATTAAACAGAACCTCTGGATATTGGCAAATTTATGTGTAACATTGTCTGCACTTCGATTGAATTTAACACATTCTTCCATTGAATAGTTGTGAGCAATTTCCATTTCCGTTTGTAATTTGGTAGTTTGGAGTGCTCTGAAACTTCCTTCTCCTCAGAAATCACATCATATTAAATCTTCGTAGTGCTGATGAGCCCTGCTAATTGTCATGCATTTACACTGATCTACTGATCTTTCATGGTGTGTTAACCGTTAACGAAAGTACATTTGTTGATGTGATCTTTTTCAACTTTGTGTGTCTGAAATGGTTAAGGAAACAAAACATTTATTGTGTATACAGCTTTTATTCCTTGTGGAAATGATTGCTTAACTAACTTGAACTACCTCAATTCAAGGTCTGGAAGCTGACATTGTTCTTTATTGTCCCAGTAAAGCAAAGTAGGGCAGTAGAACATAATAGACTCAAATTACAGGTGGGAAGATTTGTAAATAGGAACAACTGATTTAGAAATCCTTACATTCAGAGACTAACAACCAGAACTGTGTGTAGCTGTTCTGTGGGGTTTTTGTTTTTGCTGTAGACATGATTTAAAATGGACTGATGCTAAATCCAGCCAATAGACATTCACAGTAGTCTAAAAAGAAAAAAAAACATGGAAGACACTAAAACAGGCTATTGGACATCTCGACTAATTTCATTGCAGTTGTGGTGATTGTTTTCACACATTGTCTTGCAACTAGATTATAGTTCTTTTCTAATGACATTGTATTTGTATTTATGTAGGATATTTGTGTAATCAGTGGTACTATATAAATAACTGGTGATGATGATATTATTTCACTGAATCAATAGAAATCAATGATCGCATGAGCCCTGTTCTCTTTGTAGTCCATTACAAATTTAAATAAAATAAAAACTTCTTAGGGGCATATTCAATTCTCGGCGGAAACGCCGAAAATCTCGCGGTCCGCGCACTATTATGGTTATTACGGTAATCGTGCACGGAAAAACCGTTAATATGGTAATTTTCTCGCTGGATTTCAGCTCGCAGCTCCCTGAGCCGCAAGCTGAAATCCAGCTAACTATTACCAAATAGTTTTTCCGCAGCGCGGAAAAAAAAGAATTGAATATGCCCCTTAGTGTCTGTATTAACATAATGGTCTATATAGTATTTTAATTCATACTGTTTTAATCAACTTGACTATTGTTTGCTAGGGGCCATGATGTTTCATGTATTCTTGACATTTTGTTTTGTAGAGCCTGAACATCAGAGAGATCACAGTAATAAATACGGGAATATATTCTCTAGATAACGCCATGCAAATCCTAACATATGCTGCATGTTTATGCTGCAGGTTTATTTATCTTAAGTCTATAAAGCATGGGTAAAGTGCATTTAATTTCCTACTACAGAAGATGAAAATCTAAGTGTGCCCCAGCTGAAGTGCAGGGTAACCTCACAATGTTTCTGATCTTCAATCTCTCGCAAACTATTAAATGAACGCTTTCCGTCTTAGTGATGTGAAATGCAGGAGGACCCTTGCAGGTATATATGTATACGCACCTATTTTTTGACATAAAACATTCCTCTTCCTGTTTAGAATAAGAGTCTTTTTAATTGTTTCCCTTGGGCTACTTCAATGAACGCACTTTAGGCCTGGATAATCTCACAAACCCTCCTAAAGTTAAGTGGCTTCATACGCGTCCGTGTGGTCTTGCTTTTTCAAGTCAGTATGAATGCATTAAAATGCCATTACCCTTCTCTAGAGTGACAAAAGTGAGTGGATTTCAGTCATGTCTTTTCAGCAGTCATCTACTGATGTACTTTTCTCTGGTAACAATCGTTGTCAATCTTTGTTGACAGAGTTAGTACAGCAATACTGTCGTCATTATCATTTTTAGGAGTGTTTATTGTAGAACTAGAGAGAACAATCTTCATGGTCTGGATATTATTTCTAAATGAAATAAAGCATCAGTACATGCATATTAAAGAGAGATTCTCAACTTTGTCAACTCATAAATACAAGTCTTCTATTACCTGCTGTATTTTTCAGCAATGTCACCAATAGACTCAATATGTGATATGTCAGCAAAGCGCTTTTCCCTTGTGTCTTTTACGTAGTCTCTATAAGGCACTGCTCACGTTTTGTAAAGACAAGGTTTTTTCCGTGTCCATCTCCATTTTTATTCATAGATTTATTTATGCTAACTGAAGTTATTGTTCCCCCTGTAATTTGAAATTGGGAACTGACTTAATGGAGGATTTCTCTGGATCAACACAATATATGAACTTGTCTCTTTTTCTCACTCTTATAAAGTATGTAAAGATTAAGAAAGCTGCTGCCAAGGTAAGTGACCATAAAAGGTGATGTAACCCATAGTGACTACTCAGCTATTTGTCTTCATTTTCTATTCTGTAATAGAAAATAACAGTATGTTTTGCTATTTAGTACATCACCTTTTGTATGCCGTTATCGGTGCAGCATGTTTATATATATCTCCCATAGTGAGTGTCATTTACAGATAGAATGTGCAAGTCTAACTTTATCTGCATATGTTTATAGGAGAAGGGGGGGCACACATATGCTTTAAATTGTCAGGGGAGACAATAAAATGGCAGGCTGCATCCTGCCCACAGGCTGCCCATTGTGCTGTTCTGTTAATGTGCAGTGGGTTCTGTTTATGTGCACTGTGAATCATATTAACCCCATCACTGGGCCTTTGAAATGAAAGTAATATAAATATGGGCATATCTGGAGTATATTGCAGCAGTTTTGTTTTTGTATTACATCTTTCTACATTGTTTTTAGGATGAATGAAGTATACAAGTTAATGGTTTCAGGCTTTACTGAGCTCTCCTTCAGGTTTACCCTCCTACATAATTTACCTGTAAACCAGTTATGTCTGACAAAGGGCTTGGTAATGACTGCATCATTTTAATAACTGCACTACATATGTGGAAATATTTGTATAATCAGCACATTGTCTGGTCAGCAGGTGCCATTTATTCTTATTAACCTTTTATTTATATTACACCAATGTATATTGCAAAGTTTTACAGATAATTTCCAATGTTTCAATTACCTTTTCCAAATTTAAAAAATCATTTGTACGTCCCCCCCCTCCCCCACAGTCCATTCAAGGCCACAGCAGCTCCCAAGCCCCAGAATGCAACCTGTGTAATAAGAAACAGTTCGGCATCATGACTGTAATAGGCTGTGTTCCCAGGCTCAGTTATTGCTGCAGCCCTAACAGGAGTACAGGTGAGGCTTGCAGCCGCTTCAGGTTGCTCCCATGTAGAGCAGCAAGAGAAGGAGGTGGGGAGGACTTGCGTCAAAGTGTCTGTGAGTAAATGTGAGTCAGTGGGAGTCTGTTATGTCAGAGTGGATCTATGTGATAAAGCATAGATTTGTTTTAAAGAAAACCTGTGTATTATCAGAAAGAATGTATTACCTAATCTTTATCATCCTCAGCTATTTATATAGCGCCACTAATTCCGCAGCGCTGTACAGAGAACACTCACACCAGTCCCTTCCCAATTGGAGCTTAGTCTAAATTCCCTAACACACACAGACTGAGAGAGAGACTAGGGTCAATTCAGATAGCGGCCAATTAACCTACAAGTATGTTTTTTGAATGTTGGAGGAAGCCACATTAAGTTATTACAGATATTAGAAGTCGCCTCAGAGTTTAGTCACTTGTACAAAGCGCTCAGCCGGCAGCCTTGTGCTCAAGTCCTGATTATTCAATACAACAGCAATGGATTCCCCAGCGCGATAGAAGGATAGAAAAAAAGGGGGGGGGGGGGGGGGGTTTATCAGTGAAAAAAACAAAGTGAGAGAGATATATAAATGTATATAGATGTGACAGTGTTAAAATAAACGTTGACTTACTAATAAAAACAAGAAGGCGTCTCTAAAGTAAAAGATATCCGTTTATATGTAGGAGACAGGTTGCTAGTTGTATCTGTCTCACAGTCCAAAAGTAGCAACTGCCTGTCAAAGGACGCGCATGCGCGGTAGGACCAGTGGCGATAATGTAAAGTTCAAACAGTGTCAAATTGCTAACCTACGCGTTTCACCCCAATAGGGGGGGCTTCAGGGAAAATGAATAGTGATTTGACACACTGTTTGAACTTAACATTATCGCCGCTGGTCCTACCGCACATGCGCGGACTTTGATATTGTCTTTCCGGCATTTTTGTGAGGATTACACTACGCCTAAGAGCGGGATCGCTACCTGGGTGATAAACTCTACAACAGAAAGTAACAGCCTCTTACCGCCCAGTTACTGTTGTAACTTACGTGGATGCAGAGACTTTGTGACTGTTTTCTGGTACATCGCTGAAAGCACCAACTTTCTAGGAACAGGATCGTTACATAGAAGGAGGACCTCTATACGGACGATCTGGACACATCATCTGGGGAGGGAGGTAAGTGCACCACCCAACCTTCCCAGACTTGTGGCCCCTGTGTTTCTCTGTGACTTTGTTTTAACAGTACCTATAGACAGGCAGTTGCTACTTTTGGACTGTGAGACCGATACAACTAGCAACCTGTCTCCTACATATAAACGGATATCTTTTACTTTAGAGACGCCTTCTTGTTTTTATTAGTAAGTCAACGTTTATTTTAACACTGTCGCATCTATATACATTTATATATCTCTCTCACTTTGCTTTTTCACTGATAAACCCCCCCCCCCCTTTTTTTCTATCCTACTATCGCGCTGGGGAATCCATTGTTGTTGTATTCCATAGGGGTTTGAGACCACCTCTTCTGTTTGTTCCTCTGGCTGCCTATTTCATCCCACACGTGGATAGCGCGGATCCCCCACAATCCATTTTTTGATTATTCAATAGGCTGCAGCCCAGGGCATGAGGTTTTAGGGAGGCACAAAATTGTGACAGGTAGAGGCATTAACTTAAATTAATTATAAAATATAACAAAATATTTGTTCTCCAACGTAAAAAGAAAATTGAAAAATGTAGTAAGATTTTACTCTTGACACGTTCCCATTGTAAAGACTGAAGTCATCCTCTGGCGGATGCTTAGAATAAGCGAGTAGGAGAGACAAAGACGGCGACAGGCGCAGGCATGACAGCCCCCACCACCTTCACTACATATTCACGGCCCCAGTGCTGTGAGACAGAAGTGCTAACCACTAAGCCACCGTGCTGCCTTCTTGGAACTCCTTGTTACCTTCTAAACGCCTTTTAGTGTACAGTACGTTACTCTTTTATATATTTATTATTTTGTACAGTGCCTATTATTGACTAGATAAGGCAATGCATAGGTAGAACTTAGCCACTATTTAGCAGTAATAAACTTCAAGTTGTGAGGTTGAATAATCCTAAAGTAAAAATAAACTACTTGCTTCCTACAATGAGAAAATCCTTGGCTATTTTATAAGCGAACCTTCTTTAAACAAGAACTCCTACAAAATAACATACCACTAAACCAGTGAACATTTTAAATTAATACATATTTTAGGCATGAATGTTTCCTTTGCTTTTTCCTTTCTTCAAAGTGTGACATGATGTGTGAACAATTGGACCCACTGAAGTTCTACATTTCTGTTTTATTAGTCCATCTCCACCTTAAGGCTTGTTTCTGTCTAATATCCCTTTCAATGTTATTATGTTTTTATGTATTTAATTCTGACTAAAACATAGTTACTTCCCAGTGCTGGTGCTAGCTCTAGGGTGCGCTTGGCAGTGCCCATCCCTCCCTGGAAAATGGAACCTATCCCCCTTGGTCGTGGCGCCTCAATGCTCGCTGCTTACCTAGCTGGATGGAGGTAGAGGCAGCATCCTCTGCTCCTCAGTGGGAGTGTGGCGCTTGGCTGTGACATCATAGCCAAGCGCCACATTCCCAGCCTATCACAGAAAGGTAAGAAGCTGCTGGCCACTTCTTTTCAATGTCAGTGGCTGGAACCGTGTGAGGCCCCGCGGGGGGAGTAACATTATTTCACTCATTCATTATTTTAGGCTCCCTCTAACCATATGTGCCCTAGGCAAACACCTTAGTTACTTTCAACTCTGAGGCACATTTGTTCAAAATTGGCTGCTTAGTTTTGGCAAACAATCCTTCAGCCATTTTCAGGATAACTTGACTGTAGTTCACTCTACCAATTATACTATATGAATTCTCAGATTCTGCAACAAAGTGCATACAGTTAGCTGCACACTTGGCACCACAGTTATTCTACATGTCATGTATAGTTGCAAGCGTTTGCATATTTTATATACTGCATGCGAAGGGGCGTAATTGTAGTATTTTCTCTTAACAGAGGATGCATATTTTTAGTTTCTCAAAAATTCATGTGTGCCAAACATCTTCATGTTATGCATAATTAGCCAATTAGTGCTTCTTTATGTATATTCATCTGTATGTATATTCATATGCCCTGGACAATTGCTATGGAACTTTTAGACATGCAAGTTATCAGTGAAGGAAAGTCCATATTGGGCAAGGAACGTTTAAAAGCATGTAGCTCTGAAAAGGAACTACAAAAAAGAGGAAAGGGAAAAATATCTTATATAAGATTATGCAAAGTATAGCATACTAATTTAACCCATTATTATATAAAATGCAATAAGTACTCTTATAAGTTTTCAAATGGAAACCGTGTGTTGTATTATTAGAGTGTTTTGCTATAAAATAGTGAAAGTATATATTGCAAGTACTTTCATTCATATGCTTTAACCTTCTCAAATTCTACATGTAATGCAGATAATTCCACTGTTTAGTGGTAATCTGGTGTAGGATCGTTATCATGCATTGAAAGAGTTTCCTCTAATATCTCCTCTCCCAAGCTTTCATTTAACACTTGCAGTCCCATACAGACAGCATATTTTATGTCACACTGTGGATGGTAGTTTTAATGCAACTTCTCCCTGACTCCCTAAGAACAGCAGTTGTCTCATAGTCTAGTCATTTACCATACATTATTAGATTATGTCAGTCCATGAAGTAAACTGAGATGAAGAGAGCGGGTGTTATGAGCTCCGATTACTTTGGTGGCTAGATAATCCTATTGTATTTATGCCTGCAATTTGTTGCTTTTTTTCCAACAAAGGGGCACGTCTTTGGTTCCAAGATCTACATTTGATCATTAGTGGTAGAAAGTGAAAGACTTGACATTTTAAAAAGCATGCAGCATGGACTCTAACTGGATATAGTCAAAGTACAGGCCTACATCGTTATGATAATGTCAAATTACTGCTTCAAATAAATAAAAACAAACCAGTAAACATACATTTCGATGGTGCTGTAAATGTTTATTCTCATTTTGTAGATCTATCTTGAAAAACACAAAAATAAAGATTGAAAACAAATATTACAAAACTGAAAATAAAATATAAGTAGCAGAATTTGATGCATCATCTGTGATTGGCTTTCCTGTCCTGGGTCACTAAACTGGGTGTTGGCATTTTGTCCCACCCATTGTGGGAGAGGCTATTGATGTGGAGAATAGCAGAAAACCTTGTAACATGTAATTTTTGTTCAAGAGGGGATCTTGAGATCATTTCCAACTAAAAATGCTTTACATTGGGCAGATTATTGTTCTTTAAAAGACTGTGAAAATCAAAAAGATTATAATTTGTTCATGGATTTCTATAGAACAATAATAAAAATACTCCATAGGGAAGATTCTATTCAGTGTGCCCCGTATAAGTACGTATAAAAATTAGCAGAGATTCCTAGTGTAATGGCAGCCAGACATCGCAGTGATAATTGCATGCTGCATCGCCAGCAATAGAATCTCCCCCCTAGAGCTTTTAAGATTTCAGAGAACATCGCAAAATTAATGGTTTTTTTGGGGGTTTTTTTTTACGATTTATATTGATTATAGATTATTATTTATTTATAAGGCGTCACAGATTCCGTAGCGCCGGAAACAGAAGCAAGTAACAAATAGATAAGGTAATACATTTCAGTAGCTCAGATGAGTGTAAGTAGGGCTATGGGGACTCACAAAAAAGTGCAGCAAAAGACGTGACAGGACATACGAGGGACAGGAGACAGACGTGGGACAATAGGTAGAGTCTTGGAGACTAGCATGGGGGAAGGTAATGAGAGGTGAATTGAGGCAGAGGTCAGAGATGGAGCAGAGTGGCCGGGTAGGTATGTACTTTGAAACAAGGTCAGAGATGTAAGGGGGAGAAGTGTTAGTAAGGGCTTTGTAAGTGAAAGTAAGGAGCTTGAACTGAATTCTGAAATGGACAGGGAGCCAATTAAGGGATTTACGCAGAGGAGAAGCGTAAGAGGTGTGGTTGGAGAGGAAGATGAGCCTAGCTGCAGCATTCTATATGGATTGAAGGTTGGAAGTGCGGGAGCCAGGGAGACCAGTGAGAAGGAGGTTGCAATAGTTGAGACGAGAAATGAAGAGTGAATGGACCAGCATTTTGTTTGCTCCCTGAGAGAAGGGACAGGTTTTTGTAATGTTATGCAGGCAGCATTGGCAGGATTTGGTGAGGGACTGGATATGAGAGGCAAAGCTGAGGGCTGAGTCAAGGGTGACTCCAAGCCAGTGACCTTGGGTGACAGGAGAAAGAGTCCTGTTGTCAACCAATAGGGAGATATTGGGAGGGATAGCAACATTGGCAGGAGGAAAGATGATGAACTTGGATTTGGAGATGTTGAATTTCAGAAAGCGCTGTGACATCCAGGTAGTTACAGCAGAGAGACAGCGAGAGATCGGTCAGGGGAGGAAAGATAGATTTGCGTGTCATTAGCATAGAGGTTATATTGGAAGCCAATGATTGAATGAGCTCACCAAGAGATGTGGTGTAGAGAGAAAAGAGCAGAGGACCAAGCAGAAGGGTTGTGGGACTTTGGAAAGTGGAAGGGGGGGGGGGTGGAGGAGCCAGATGCAAACACTAAAAGAGAGGCCAGACACGTAGGAGGCAAACCAGGAGAGGGTTGTTTCGCAAAGAACTAGGGATTAAAGGGTGGTGAGAAGAGGAGAATGATCAACGGTGTCAAAAGCAGCAGAGAGGTCGAGGAGTACGAGTAGGGAAAAGTGAGCATGAGAGTAAGTATTTTGTTACTTTAGTGAGGGCAGTTTCAGTTGAGTGAAACGGACAGAAGCCAGACTGGAGAGGGTCAACAAGAGAGTGGGAAGAGGGAAAGTGGGTCAGACGATTGAAGACATAAGTAGTTCGAGAATTTTAGAAGCAAAGGGAAGCGGAGGCATGGGGTGATAGTTGGTAGTAATTCTTGTGAATAGGAGAGATGACAGCATGCTTGAAGCCCAAGGGGAAAATACCGGTGGGGATAGAGCGGTTAAAGAGGTGAGTAGGGTGACAACAGGCATTGGAAGAGAAGGAGCGGAGTAACTTGGAGGGGACAGGATCAACAGGACAGGTTGTAGAAGGAGAGAAGAGAAATTATCTCGGGCACAGTAACAGGTGGGTAGGAGCCAAGGGTGGCAGAGTGAGTGATAGAGAGGACAGGTGGTGGGGGGGGGGGGGGGGGGCAAGGCTGACAAGAACAGATATCATTATGTATAGAGTCAATTTTGTCTTTGGAGGAGGTGGGGGAGGACGCAATAGAGAATTAATGGTAGCAAATAGGCGTCGGGGTCTATTGGACGGGGAGGAGATGAGAGATGTGATCAGTAGATGATACTTGCTAGGTTCCTATAAATTCCACTGTAGTGTTAGTTTACTGTGCTTTCACACACATATACTGAATGCTGTTTCCTGTTTTTTATATACCTGTCACTGTTCTCGCCAGGGGCATTAAGAAGTAGCTGGGTGGGGGCAGTGTAATACACCTACACACACTGCTGGCTGTAGTGCTCACATGGTGTCTGTTAGAATAAATGATTGTTTCTCCTATTATAATAGGACTCTGTTGGGCACCAAGAGCCAGGTGGCAAGTAAAAACAGTGGGGCAGAGCATAAAAAATTATCTGCCTTACAATAATCTATGGTGTGTGTGTGTGAGGGAGATATCTTTTAAAAATTCCATAGTCCAACGCAGCTGTGAGGCAAAATACATTTCTGGAAGTGTTTCAGAAACCCATTTTTACGTTCTATTCTGTAATCTTTTTTTCTAAATTATTATTATTTGTTTTATTTTTGTTACATACATCATTTTTTGGCTCATTTTATATTTTCAACTCTTAAACTACTTGGGTCATTGTTTAACATTGTGCTTTTTAGGTTAAGTAAAATAAATATGAAATCACTTACTCCATCCCTCAACAAATGTATTTCAAGAGATTTTTATTCACCACTGAAATTTATTCCCACTTTGTTTTATTTCTTACTCGGTTCAAAATATTGTATACAATGGGTCTATTCTTAAAATTCTTAGTTATACCAATGAAATACTAAACATAACCCTAGCTGCACAATAATTTAATAATTAAAAACACAAGTTTTTAATTCTAAACCATCACAGAACAGTTACTGCTGGTTAAAACTTTGACCTGCTCAAGATAATGGTCCTCCATATGCTTTTCATGCGTTGGTACCTTAATATAATCCACAGGTCACTCTTGTACTTATTAAAATCAATCTAAACTCCTGTTTTAAGCTTGATTAATATAATGGAATGATATAGATATATGCTAATATAAAAATTGTGCAAAATGATATTCTGGATTTTCAGTGAAAAGGACTTCTACAAACAGCTATTAAACAGCCCATTTCAAACATTGCCATTGTTCTTTTTGTCTGTCTAGATGTGTCCTTTTCCTACATATGGTATTTCACGATCACAATAGCACTACACCCTTACTTGTTATGTGTTCTCTGACTGTGGAGCCAGTGTAAAAATGACCTTGTTGTGAAATAAAGTGAATTTTAGTCTGTAGTGTGTATTGGAAATAGTGAAATCGCACATCTTCTATCAAACAAATTATTGTCCAATCTCTAGTTAGTCTGATTTTCAACCCAAATTAAACTATAACTAGCAGCAATGGGTATACATATGGGGTAAAACCTCAAATACAGTCCATGTTTAGTTCAGACTTATGTATGTGTATCCACAAATATAGAAGCACCAGAATTAATGCCAGAGATGAAGATAACTAAATATGGGTTTATAAAAGTCCTCCACACTCCTCTTTGATGATGCATAGAAATAATGCTTCAGAGCGTAGTGCTCCATGCTATGTGACTGATTGTGTGTTTTGTGGAAGCACTCTACTTCCAGGTATATACGGGGCCGGGTATTGTCTTTGTAAACCCCCCCCCCCCCCCAACCCCACCCTCAATGCATTTCAGCTATTAGTTACTTTATTTGCTTGCACAGAAAGTCCTCTGAAGATGGCAAAGCCCAATATTCACACCTATATAGGACATTTATATAGAACAGGCACATGTAGTTAATTAATATTTTTTTTTACTTTTTTATGTTTCAATATGTAGTTTTGTAATTTAAAACATTAGTTTCAGATTTAGATTTCAGTACAGTTTTGGATGGTGCATATATCACAGCAATCCCCATTCACTTGAAGACCAAAAGGTTGTCTAACTGTTGAGCCAGGTGACTTACATGTTGCTGTAAAGTCTGTTTCACCTCTAATAAAGGCTGCAAAGGGTTATTTTAGAGCTAAAGGATCATAATGCAACTGCACCAATATTTCTATCTGTTCTTCACATCTTACAATGTGTGCAGTAGTAGAGACATTTAATTGGATTTCCTTAATTTCCAAATCCCAAATTTTGTAAATTTAATCTGGCATACAGTGTACACAGATGGGGGCTACAGGACGTAGGTAAGTTGATCTGATTATACAGGGAGATGTGTTCTGTTGCTCTCTCCTATGCCGGATGTTATTATACTTCACAGATCTGCTATGTCCCTTTTGAAGTGGTTTATATTTTCAGACTCATATGACTGCTTTTGAAGCTCTTTCTGTTTGCTCTTTCCAGAAGCATCAGTCCATGTAATGCCTACATGTGAGTGCGTGCATCAGTGCCAAGGAGCGTCATACTTGATTAGAATTTTCCAGTCTAAGCATAATAATTTAATTAAGAAAATAATCCGTTTCAATCTGAGACAGGGCCCATTGTTCTTGTCCGTTCACTAGATATTTATATTTTTTTATGATTTGTCATCACGACAAATCTCCACCTATTTTGCAGCATACTTTCTGGGAATATAATCTGCTCTCCCAATAATTTGGTAGAATTCCATATATATATATATATATATATATATATAATTTGTGTGTATATGTTGAAGGTAGTAAGAATTCGATCACCAGCCAGCCTTTAGGATATTATCTACTTATTTGTAAAGGGCTGGCTGGGCTGGGGGGCAGGAGGGTATCTGCTTCCTGGGCCGCTCCCATAGTGGGTTAACTCTGGCTGGGTCACTGGGCTACCAGCATTTTTTTTGTTGTTGTTTTTTGCTCCCAATAGGATGCTGAGCGAGTCTTGCCAAACTACTCTGCCCTCCACTAGTGGGGGAAACAGAACAGGGATGTACAAAGGTAGTCAAAATACATGTGGGTGTGAAAACAGAGGGTAGGGATAGCCCTGCTTGTGATAGCTTACAGTCTAATGGGATATAGATACTGTAACAAATGCCAGTTTTTCATGCACACTTTATGCATTTTGAGAAATGGAAAAACTATTCAAAAATAATCTATGATCCCGTTCCCACTAATGCAGTCATATACAACAGGCAGCATGGTTTTACAGACACACTGCATATTTGTCCCTTACAAAACACTAATCATAAAATCCTCATGAAATGCTTATCAAATCTGCATGGAAAAGGCATCTGTTTTGTTACCATGCATAAAAACATCACAGTCACTATAACAAATGGTTCTATCACTATGACAAAAGCTTTATCCAAAGAGGTTTTGTGAATCGGGATGATTCACAAAGAGATATCGCCAATTTGCAGTGCCAAAAAAGTTTCTCATTGCTGGGATATGTGGAACAAATATATTTGTAGGCAAAGCAAACTTTAGAACTTTTACAACTTTACATATTGAGAAATTGTATTGTATTTTAAATTCACAATACACAGGTGTTCCCTTTATCTCTGATAACATAAAATGCAATTTAGAATGTTATATTGGCTCATGTAAAAGGCTACTAGTAATATATGCAAATATATACGTAAAGGTTTTGGGTATTTATAACTGATATCTGAAATAAAGTTTTTATTCGGGGAGGGATATGTTTTCCTATGCACAGCAGACATCTTGCCATCCCTATGTTCAAATTGTAAATATGCCAAACATTTGCGTTTCTTTCCAGGAATGAAAATTATACTTTTTTGTGTACTTTTATTTGCTACAGAAGTACAGCTACAAAACTCTGTGATCATTTGCTTTTTTTAATGAAGCATCTATCAATGGCATTGTCACTGTCTGTTTGGGGCTAAATAGTTCAATTAACACTTTGGTTAGTTCCTGGACCCTCAAGTTTAAATTGTGTTTGCAATGTGTGATTGAGATGGAGAGTGATGGAAATTTGGGCAAATGAGAGGATGAAAGGAAGTCATATTTTTCTTCTGTCAGTGTGTAACCTAACTCTGTTCCATTTATAGGCTCTTTGATCTTGCAACTGTTCATGTACATTCATCACCACATTAATATTCTCTCCTCCCTTCGCTTGTCAGTGTTGGAAATGCAGTCATTGTCGCATGCTTGGTGTCCAGGGCAATCATTGTGTTTGTATGAGGCAGGGTGCAATACAAACAGGGCAGTGTGTGTCACTCTAGAACAAGAACATCTGTGGCATTATTCTTTGTGGAGAAAAAAGGAACAATGTTGTGTGGAAGAAGTGAGCTGTATTTATGACATAAAAACTGGTATTTGTTTCTTTTGAAGTTTGCTTTGTTAACTGAATATTATAGCTAATGTAACTAAGAAAAGTATATTTGACTAAATATGACCATCATGCTCTCTTTCACTGTGTAGTACATTGCAATATTGGGTGTGTCTCTTTGAGCAGGTAGATATGAGTGACTGACCTGCTCTCCAGAATGTACTTTGAAGGCTATTCTATTAATAAACGGGTGGAACTAGTGATGTCACAAATCACATTAGAATATGTTCTATAAGCGTGGGAGGTGGCTTCTGCTGTGAGATGTAATGTTATTTATTTTTATTTTTTTTAAAAAGTACGTTTTATTAATAACATCTTATCTTTAACAAAGTTACAAAATTCTCAAAAGGTACATTAACAAGTACTTGTACATATAAAGATAAACACAATGTACAGCTTTTTCTCACCATGCTTTTGTAATGTTATATTTTAAAGTTTGTTTTTTAAATTTACTTTAATATAATGTATATTACCTTTTATATATCAGTGCTGAAAACTTTACATTTTGAGGGTTAGAGGTCTTTTAAGGAAATTTGTTTCCCTTACACCGTTTCTTAAAGTGTCAGGTATAACCTGCTTTGGTTGTAGGTGTTGTGACCAGGGCCGCCGAGAGGGGGGGGGGAGCGGGTACTAATTACCCGGGCCCGGCATGTCAGGGGGCCCGGCCCGGGCCCTTGCGCTGCTGATTTTTTTTAATTTTTTAAAAATTTTTTTCAAAACGTTTTTTTTCCTTTCCTTTTTTTTTTTTTTTTTGGCGGGGGGGGGGGGGGGGGGGGGCTCGGTCGTTGGTGGGGGGAGCAGGCTAGTTTAAAAAAAAAAAAAAACATACTCACCTGATCGCGGAGCCGGCATCCCTCCTCTCTGCTGCTCTGTGCTCTATTCAGACTGTCTGAATGCTGGGTGTGATGTCATCATGTCATGCCCAGCATTCAGTCAGTCTGGAGCAATGGAGCACAGAGCAGCAGAGAAGACCAAGAGAGGAGAAAAGGTAAGTGAAGGGAGGAAAACGAGGGGGGCACAGAGGGGTTAAAAAACGGGGGGGGGGGCAGCATGACAGAGGGGTTAAAAAATGAGGGGGAGCACAAAGGGGTTAAAAAACGGGGGGGCAGCATGACAGAGGGGTTAAAAAATGAGGGGGCACAAAGGGGTTAAAAAACGGGGGGGCAGCATGACAGAGGGGTTAAAAAATAAGGGGGGGCACAGAGGGGTTAAAAAACGGGGAAGCAGCATGTCAGAGGAGTTAAAAACGGGGAAGCAGCATGTCAGAGGGGTTAAAAAATTAGGGGGAGCACAGAGGGGTTAAAAAACGGGAAAGCAGCATGTCAAAGGGGTTAAAAAATGAGAGGGGCACAGATGGGTTAAAAAATGGGAAAGCAGCATGTCAGAGGGGTTAAAAATTGAGGGGGGAGCACAGAGGGGTTAAAAAATGGGAAAGCAGCATGACAGAGGGGGTGAAAAAATGAGAGGGGCACAGATGGGTTAAAAAATGGGAAAGCAGCATGTCAGAGGGGTTAAAAAATGAGGGGGAGCACAGAGGGGTTAAAAAATGGGAAAGCAGCATGTCAGAGGGGTTAAAAAATGAGAGGGGCACAGATGGGTTAAAAAATGGGAAAGCAGCATGTCAGAGGGGTTAAAAATTGAGGGGGGAGCACAGAGGGGTTAAAAAATGGGAAAGCAGCATGACAGAGGGGGTGAAAAAATGAGAGGGGCACAGATGGGTTAAAAAATGGGAAAGCAGCATGTCAGAGGGGTTAAAAAATGAGGGGGAGCACAGAGGGGTTAAAAAATGGGAAAGCAGCATGTCAGAGGGGTTAAAAAATGAGAGGGGCACAGATGGGTTAAAAAATGGGAAAGCAGCATGTCAGAGGGGTTAAAAATTGAGGGGGGAGCACAGAGGGGTTAAAAAATGGGAAAGCAGCATGACAGAGGGGGTGAAAAAATGAGAGGGGCACAGATGGGTTAAAAAACGGGGCAGTATGGCACAGTGGGGTTAATAAACAGGGGTCAGCATGGCACAGTGGGGTTAAAAAATGGTGGGCAGCATGACACAGTGGGGTTACAAAGGGGGGGGGGAGGCATGGCACAGTGGGATTGAAAAAGGGGGGGAGCAGCATAGTATAGTCTGATGAAGGGGAGCCAGATGAAGGGGGCAAAAACAGCATGGAGGGCACAGTGTGATCATAAGGCATGGCGATGATGAAGGGGCACATTATTGTAATATTGGAGCTGGAGGAAGGCCTAATTATTAATCGTGGGTGCTATTGATTTAACGCTGGGGCTGGCTGTAATTTTCTAAATGTAGCCATTTTTTTTTCAAAATAGGTCCTTCAACATTTCTGGATCCGGACAAGCCACAACTAAAGAAAGCAGCAGCCACAGGTGGAGAAAGTGAGAAGAACAGGTAGGAGAGAGCAGCACAGTGTGTGAAATGTTGTGATTCTAGTAGGGACAATACCAATTTTTGGTGAATGTTGTGTCCAATGTAAGGTGTAGGCCAAGACTGAACTGTTTGTGTACACACTGCATTGTTTGTATACTACCCTGTGGTGGTAGATGTCCTGAAAGTCAGGAGTGCTTAAACATATGTGACGCTCCGGCGAATTGAGAGCCTAGTGGTTTTTATGTTAGCCACGCCCCAATGGCACGTTTGCCACGCCCCCAAATGCATGACCGCACCTCCCAAAATTTTTGCACTGCCGTTTGGCTAGCCACGCCCCTGAATATATGACCATATACCTAATCTTTTTTGCGCCGCCGTAAGGCGGCGCAAAAAAATTTTGGGGCTTACTTCACTATGAGGGGGGCCCCATGAATTTGTTGTACCCGGGCCCTGAATTCTTCTTGGCAGCCCTGGTTGTGACCGCAGTGGGCTTGAGGGCTGAATGGGGATGAATGACTCTGGCTCCTTATAGGAAAGGTTTCTGTCCATTGAGCTTTCCCCATTAGTTTCAGTAAGCTTTGCTCCTCCTCCATCTTCATCATCATCTCCCAGTTGCATGGACTGGCCCCAGTGAAGCCAGAACAAATCTTGTATAATTTGGCCTACTACTTGTTGCTCAGATCTTGTGTCTGTGTTTTTTTTTTTGCATTTTAACACCACCTGTCATTTGAACACCTTCCTTAACAAAGGTCACATTGGTGTTTTACCTGTGTTTTTTTTGTTTTACATGTGTTTCTACTAGCATTGAAAAAATTTGTTGTAGCCATTCCTGACGTGACTGCTGAGTAAAAACAAAACTGTGTATGGTAATATGACAAACAGCGATCTCTTGTCACACCTGTTTTCCTCCATTAGAAATGCATATGCAAAGCACTTATAAAACACCTGTGTAAGAATCCTAAAAATTAATGAAAGACTTTTCTTATTCTATATGTATTTTTAGACTTGCTTAGTAGTCGTAGGTAAGTAACTTAAGAAGCCTTCAGATATTACAGTAGTAACATCGCCTCTATATAAAAATGACTCTCAAAAAAAACAAACCAAAAAAAAAGCCAATGTTGCATTATAACTGCAGTTGGGGAGTATTTGTTTTGTATTACTTGTGGAAGTTGTTTGGGTTTTTAGAATTTTTTGAAACATCAGATGATGCACAGTCATTACAGCATAGTAAATGACATCGGAACATGCATCTACCAAAAGTTTAGTTATAAATCGGAGTCTACCAAGCATACAGTAGTTCAGCATGGTGTTGAAGGACCTGTGAATTCTCACCCCTGGTAGAAATGTTTTTGATTGCTCCACGCCTGGTAATGAGGATCACACCAGTTAAAAAATGAAAACTACCATTCAGTATAAAATATATACTCCAAACCTTTAATTTCCTAGCTTTCTATGTATACTTTAAATATGTTGGTAAGGATGATAAACTTTGCCAATAAGTTTGGCCCTTTGTGGTGGATGTTCACTTTGTTCCACCGGTTCCTAGATGTAAGAGTTCTCATTAGCTCTCTATTGAACATCTTGCTTTTTTTCTGTCTTGTGGGTTACAAGTTTGAAGAGCCTTCAGCTACTAATCATGTGAAATATTGTAAATGCACAAGTATTTGATTTGAAACCTTGATTTATTTTAATAAGGAATAATGTAAAGCTTGGAAGTAAAAAAATAAACAAACAAAAGTCAAATCAGACTGGTAATGTAATAACTCTCATGCACAGAAGTCCGCCCCAGAAAGAATGCGTCCACAAAACATTTCTGGACAGATATGTAAATAGCTTCTGCTGCCGATGACACTGCAGAAAGTGAATTTAAATCATGTAAATTGACAGTTTCATGGGCAATGTCTAAAAATTGGATAAGGCTGTAGGTATCTTGTTTTACATAAATTCTGAAAGCGGAGTGTAGCTGGAAAAGTTTGAGTCCCATAGCAATGTTAAGGTGGATCCATCTATGTAACCATATAAATTCTTACCCACCGCAATGTGTGCTCCATCCTCAATCAGTACCCAAAACAGCAGATTAATTATTGCATTAGTAGTAATCTGGCACATAAGTCTTAATTAGATAATCGGACATTTTAGCCTCAATAAGTTTCCTATCTTATAACTGCTGGTTAAATTAATTATGAAGCTATATTTGTACTTTAATGGACAGGGTCAACTTTGCTGCTGGTCCCCTTAGCAGTCCCATGTACTGCTATAGCTACGCCCTTGTCTGAAGGGATATGCAAAATTATTTTGGCTCCAGGTGATCTGCAGTAGGGAGTGAGTTTTACACTGGGTACACAAAATTGCTCCCGATGATCTATCCCGATCAGCATGCCGATACATGTGTACTCACTAAACACATTTTACACAATTTACCTCCAGATCTGTGCTCTTCATCGGTCATAAATTTTGGCTGAAAAGATCGTGACTCTGTAAACTCTTAGAGATTTAATTACACTGCCGGTCATGAGTGCATACACGCTGCAGAATCGGCACTACATCGTTCTATCCTTGAATAAGATTTTTAGTTCAGTTTAAAAATCAAATTAAACTATACGATGTGCTTTGAAACAATAATCATCCATTGTTGGAGTGTACACAGTAATGCGATATTGGGCCGAACGATTGTTTATCGTGTGATTGGCCCGAGGTTGGCTGAAAACCCTGTAGTATATATCCAGCTTTAGGTTTATGGCTGAAGGCAGTGTTTATATTAGAACTGTATCCCTTTATGTCATAACGCAGCACAGGCATTTTTCTAATTACCAGCTTTATGAAATATTGTTAAGTGTTATTCCAAAGTTAATAAACATGCTAGAAATATTCACAGAAAGTACTACCATCATCCATTTTGTAAGTAAATGCTGAATTATGTTGCTGTAAGTATAGTTTATGGTGTAATAGATTATTTCTGATTTATTTGGTGTTTTGAGGTTTTCCAGCCACATGTACACATCTTAATCACAGTTCAACATCTATGTTAATGATTAATGTTTAATTCTATCTTTAAAAACCCTAGAAAATACTGCCAGTGTGAATTTAGGCAACACAGTGGTTAGCATTGCTTCCTCACAGCACTGGGGGCATGAATTTGATTCCAACCAGAGATGTGTGTGTGTGTGTGTGTGTGTTAGGGAATTTAGGCTTTAAGCTCCAATGGAGCAGGGACTGATGTGTGAGACTGCATATTCTCTGTACAGTGCTGAGTAGTATGATGTGAGCTGTATATATTAACATTAATAATTTGCATGATCAGCCCTCTTATCATACAAAGGAGATATATACTTGTTTGGAAACTTGATAATGTAAATTTAGCAGGACACGGACCTTGCTCCTTTGGCTTATTTTATCCATGTTTTTTGTTTCTTTTTAAAGTAGAATAATACACTCTGTTTCTTCGTCTGACTTGTACAATTCTGATCTGATACACCTAAGGTTTTCTGGTCCATATTTGTACATGAAGCACACAGTGAACATAAACAATCTTCTTTATTGTGGCTGCAATGTAAATGTATCTCTTTAAGGACAAAGTACCATAAATCAGGCTGTGGGATTCCTGGCATGTGGAATCTTGTGTGCTTTCAGTCTGGCTTGAGTAATCCCAGAAGGGACAGGTACAAATCATACTAATGAGCTTCACCATAAATATAAATGATGTTTCTGTCTTCCCCCTTCAATGCTTGGAGTTCTTTCTACCTACATCTGCTCAGTTTTATGTGCATTACGGTGTTACTATATGCCCCGTCAATCTCAGTGGTAATTTCTATATTTTGTAGCTGCACAAAAAAAAAATCTATTTTTTTTTTTTATAGTTACTTTAAAGGACTGAATAATATTTCCGAAAAATGTCGAATATTGATAAAAAGTGGTGTTAAATAAAAATATAAAACCCAGCTTGCATCCTAGTCTGTCACACTGATATTGGGCTAGTGTTGAATAGCTTGATGTCTGACTGAGGCTGACTATTCTTCCCAGCTATCTTTAGCTGTGCTGCGTAGACTGATAGTAAGACTTTGTGCTTGGAACCTCATCTTGGCCAACTCTGAGCTTTAGAAAGCCAAGAAACTGAAGTACTGCTACCGTCTTGGTGTAAGGTGTGGCCTGGGAATTTTATAAAACAAGGAGAGAAAAAATCAGTAAAAAAAATTCATAGTATCTCTAACTACAGCTTCTGATTGGGCCTCCCACTCACACCCCTTCTGCAGCAGCCCCACACAGCCATGAAATACAGCTGCATTGAGCAGCCCCCCTCGGCCCTGGAGAGGGGAAGTAGTTAATTTAGTGACTAGGTGGTAATGAAGCTAAAGATCAGGTCGATGGCTTTCAACCACTTGTGGACATAAAAATAGGTGATTTTTAATGCAGTTCTCTTTGAATTATTTTTTTATTTATAAAAAGGAAACTTACTTCCTAATTATTTGGGTGCCTCACTGCTTCTTGCTCTTGAACCACTGTCTTCAAAACTCCCACTACCTGTCTCAAGTCGGTGAATAAGTCATCACTTCAGCCAGGCTGTGGAAGAAGTGGTACAGTGCTGGTGAGCTACAGTGGCACCTGTATAATTAAAATGACCCTTCCTTTTCATGAAGTAAAAATAATTTAAACAGTACTGTTAAAATTAATGCCTTCTTCTATTGAGGTGGATGTGCAAACTGGCATTTCCTGGGCCCCTATTACCGCTTGGCCTTGTAGATGCTGCACCCCTTAGTGTTACGTGCCTGCACCCCTTAGTGTTACGTGCCTGCACCTCATTATTATTATTATTATTATTATTATTATTATTATTATTATGCTCCAAAATTTTCACAATAGGAAAAACATATCCACCCAAGCAACCAACCCTAGGAATGAACAAAATCTTGAACATGTTATTTATTTACTTATTAAGAAAAGCAATTGAATATTGGTGTTCTACATACATATTATATGGTGCATAGGAATTTACATATGCTGTATTAATAAGAAAAATGCACTGGAATACCAAAGACTATTAAATAGATTGTAAGAGATGCAATCTAATTTAAACCTTCATAAAACCATATTTTGGCTGGAACCTGAAAGCATTTCTCCATTGTAACGGCATATTTCCTTATCTGCTCTTTTTGTTGTCTATTAAATCAAATCAATGGCATCACCTATAGGCAGAGTTGATTTAATACTAAACTGTTTCTCTACTTGCAAACTTATTTGGTACCCCACCCATACCCAATCTATACACAGTACATTGCTATTTAAAAATCTAATAATACCTTGTACCATATTGACAACCATTGCATATCAGATATATACAAGTAAATCACCATTCTTGTAGGTCTGAGTCAGCTGTAATACTAACAAGTAGCCTCAGTGTGTTTGTCTCTATAGCACTAATAGGAATTATCTATTGCGTTCTAAACCTTTCCTCACCCACCATCTCTTCCTTGTGTACCTGTCAAAGCCACATTTTAATATTACTTAAGAAATTCAAGAAACTGATTAAAAAAAAAAAAAGATAAATCACCTAAGCTGAATATTATTGAAACAAACAGCATAATTTAAATCAGTGTAAAATTACAAATGGTAGAGGAAGGAATGGGCACTTTTTTTTAGCAAAGTCAAATAGCAATTAGGAATCAATAAGATATTCACACCCTGTACATGTACTTATGGTCGTATTATTCTGAAAACCTCACATTCACCATTATGCAGATGGCTACGATGCCAAAGGAGTGGCTGTGGCATAAGTCATGAATAAAACTTGCTCACTTATCAGTACAGAATTTTGCAACCATGATTGAGGACTTGGCATGAAATCTCGATGTTGTATGTGCGAGTCTGTGTTGTAAGGTAGAGGTCACAGAGGAAGACAGCTTTTTATGGCCATGTTTGGCTGTGTCCTTGATTCTGCCTTGAATGCACATTTTAAAAGACAAGTTCATGTTACGGGTATTGAATAAATTATTCACAAAGTTATGAACAGTGGGCCTTCTCGTATAATTTCTATTATTGTATACCTTGATGTTGTACAAGTGCTATATGGACAAATTTCATATTTTGCACTGTAATCATTCTTTTGGGACTTCTCCATTTGCAGTTATAAAACTATTTAACAGAAGGCTTTTTTTAATGAATGTGCAACTATTTATTGGGTAGGTATTTATTTGTTTTGCTTAGTAGCAACTGTTGGTTTATACAGTATTCTACAAATAATATATCAGACATGGTTTCCTTGTTCCTGATATCACTTTTGGTGTATGTGTATATTACAGGGAGGTAAACTGTGTCTAAAGTCACAATGGGTTGGTTTTTCTTAAACAACACCCAACAAATATTTAAAGCATTTTGTTTTTAGGTAATTCATACTAAGATTTGTTACTTTAAAAGGGCCAAGTTGTCCCTGTCAAACATTAAACCTTTGTCAGATGAATATTCTGTAGTAATTATGATGACAAATAGAAACATGTGACATATATATATATATATATATATATATATATATATATATATATATATATATATATATATATATATATATATATATATATATATATATATATAAATAGGGATTTATGTTGTATTGCAGTAGAAGTTGGTTGTAGAGCATAGTTATTTGGAGGATACTGGGACAAAATTATGGTAATAAAAACTTCTGTTCTAAGTAAGAACTGCCTGTTTGAGATTGTAATATTTTTATTTTTTATTTTTTTTATTATTATTGCTGTATGTATTTTGTGAGAAATTCATACTTGAGTTGGTGCCTGAAGGAATTGGGAATAATGCCATCACCAAACTAACAAGGTCTCCAACCAGGCTCTGTTTTAGAGTGTGCGGCTACTGACTTATCTACCTGAACAGTCACCTCTCTACCCCCAGGCTAAACTATCTGGATTCCTGCACCATGCAAGACCTCCACCAACTAGGCCTCTGCTCTATCTTGGTCATGCACTGGTCCTCAGCACCTTCCAGACCTCCACACGCTAGACCTTTGCTCCCTTTAGGCCCCGCACTGGACTCCGGCACCATCCAACAGCTAAACTTCTGCTTCATTTAGGCCCCTCACTAGACCCTTGCACCATCCAGATCTTCACCAACTAGGCCTCTGCAGCATCTAAGCACTGTGCTGGACACTTGCAACATCCACACCTCTACAAAATAGGCATCTGCACCATCTAGGCACCGCAGTGGGTCTCTGCACCATCAAGGCACCGCACTGAGCACCTGCACTATCCACTCCTCCCTCCATTAGGTCTCTGCTCTATATAGATCCTGCACTCAACCCTTGCACCATGCAGATCTCTGCCAACTAGGCCTCTGCTCTATCTATGCCCCGTACTGGACCCTTGCACCATTCAGATCTCCATCAGCTAGGCATCTGCTCTATCTAGGCCCCAATCTGGACCCTTGCACCATCCTGATCTTCACCAACTAGGCGTCTACTTTATCTAGGCACAACACTATCTGGGCCTTTGCTCCATCTATTACCCCTGCTATCCATACAACAACCCAAAGTACCATTCACACATGTACTATCCAAGCTCCATATACTTCTGGACTCTACACTGACTACATTCCTGGAAATAACTTTATCAGATCTCATCCATCTCATTTCCAGTCCTGTAATGTCCTCATTTGTGAACCCCCTCCCTCTCTAGAATGTAAGCTTGCAAAAGCAGGGACATCTCTACCCGCATAACTTAACTGCAACCAAGCCTGCTAACCATCCCCTCCGTCTCCTCCAATTTGTAAGTAATTTTCCCCCTTTTGCTCCTTCAGGCATAGCCTGAGTGCGCCCAAAATGGCTGCTTCCCCTATACCTAATTCACTTTTTACTATACATTTTCGTATTGTATGTTTTTTTTTATTGTAGCATGTATTTATTATATGTCAAGTGTAAATTCTTTGAGTCCTAATTGGGAGAAAGCCTCATATGCTTAAAATTATCATTAATAAATATGGTTGGCCTTCCTATCTCTATCTGAGTTCTATTATACCAGCCAGGTTGCAACCCTACAAAGTCCTGTAAAAGGCACAGTCTGTTGATTGAGGACAACTGGCAAGAAAGAACAGGAAGAATGATGGGAAGTGAGAGCATAAACGATAGATATTCCGCTGTGAGGGTGTGTGAGAAGTTCTAGGGAGAAAATGAGTCATTCATCTGACTCATAGAAAATCAAGTGCATTTTGTAGAAACTAGGATTTCTGTTCCGAAAGATTGTCTAAATAAATCTGACAAATACACTACTTTTTGTTTTATCAGTGGGACAAAGAAGTTTGCCCTTAATGCTTTAAAAGCAATACAATACTGTACAACTTATTGTGTAAAACTTAAAAAAAAAAAATCAGTCTTACAGGGCATCATAAAATGTATACACCTCCCCTCCGTGTTTAAAGTGGGAGAGTATATGATGGTATGCCATACCGTCACTTCTCTTACTGCTTTAATTGTAAAGTTATCAACTTCCATTCACTTACAGTTTCCAAACTGCCACTTCTAAATTTCCACTTCGACCACTGCTTCCAGTGGAAAGAGAAGCCATGTGTGGAAATCCTATGGTAATGTGCTTTATTCTGGAAGGTTGCTGGCCAGTGTAATAATGGAGAATTCATTGGCTTCCATTCTTGAAACAATGTTTCAGTGGCAGAACTACAACAAAATGTCTCTGTTGTTAAGATTATCCAGGACCATGGGTGTGTATACAAGCTTAATTTGCCTATGAAGAAGTAGCACTTGTTCCTTCCATCTGTCAGTTGGTATGCACACATACTCTCATGTGGAGCAACATATCCGTGTATTAAATGTATAAACACGATGATGTGAATTGCTGTAAACCGCTACCAGCCAATTACATGCCCTGTCCTAGTCCCAGTGTTGTCCGTGCAGGTGACTGTTTTTGCTATAATGACAGGCTACTTCCTATTCCTGAAAACGAAACAAAAAATTTTTACGAAGCTTTGTTATTGTGTTGTGCACAAATGGCCTGTAAGAATGGTCACAATTACCAGTCCCACTTACTCGTGATATACTTAAAGCACAATATATGAGAGGAAAAAGGAATGATGGCTGTTTTGGAAACTCCGGAAACTCATAAGACAACCACTGTTTATTGAAGCCAATGTTTGCCTGTACTGAATGAGAGCATCAACAAAGACCTAAAAAGAGCATAGCTAATTATCCACTCCACTGAGCATGCTTTATTATGGGTTTATAACCTCTTATTGTTTTCTAATTGGTCTTTTCACTCTTCTCTGGGGATATGCCAAGTTATCTTTATGGATTCATTTATGAGGCTGATAATAAATAACCTTTTCTTATTTATATTGACATGGTTCTCCAAAACACGTTATTAGAAGTCCGTCATCTTGGATAGAAAATATACACATGAATTTAGTGAGCCCGTTGGCCTGATTTTAATTTTAAAAAAAAAAATTACATTTGGAATTCTAACTGTGATACTGGGTTGCAGCTGATATTTCCACATTTCGGCAAGGATTAGTCCAGCAAGGCAAAAAACAACTTTATTTCATAAGGCATTTTTTACCATGTAATTGTAAACTGGAGTTTCATGTCATGGTTTTTGGCTACATAGTCCTTAATAAGCTGCAGGTTTTTACTTGGCAAGGGATCAAAAGGAGACAACATGGCTTATTCCCCTTGTGGGTATAAGTGGATAGCCTTCAAAATAAAAATATACTAAGGCTTTATTTAGCCTTTGTTGATGTGGTTTACCATCAATTCATTGTTACAAAAATTCCTCAGAGGTTAAAAAACAACTGATAAAACAGGACAGTCTACCACAGTTGTACGCGAGTTCTCCTCGGATGTTTAGTTTTGTTGAACAAATGCAAGTTCAGGGAATCTGTGTAGTGAGCTGCTGCTTTAGCTTCTAGAATCATAAGGGTTAATGTTGGAATGAAATCTTTTCATTAATGTAATTACATGGTGAGAGTTGATGTCTCGGAGAACAAAGTCTTTAGACACTGTTATAATAATGGGAACTATAGGGTGGAAAATTTAAACCTGTGAAGTTTTTTTTTTTTTGTTAAGGTGGGGCAGGCTTAAAGCTGTAAAGTGATTGGTTTGAGGTAAAGGGAGTGGACACCTGGTCTTAGCAGAGAACGGTGTTGTGCTGACATAAAAGGTATAACTGGTGAGAGTAATCCAGGTGAGAGCAAACACATAACCAGGGACTTCAGTCTTATCTAAAAGTAAGTAGCAGTTTCAGTAATATCAATCTGTTTTCATGTACAGTACAAGGAAACCTGGAAGCTTTAATGGTTACCTCTGAATATATTGTGTGATTACATGTGCACTATATATTTGCTTAATGTTAATTATTTATCTGGTTCAACGTCTTAGCTAATGATAACGCTATCATATTTTGTAACTCCTATGTATATGCTTTTAACATTGAAGGTTATTAAAATCCGCTAAATGCAAGTACTTAACAATCCATTGGAAATTATTGGCCATGTTTTAAATGTGGAATAATATTGAAATTCAAAAATCGCATAGCTATCGCCTGAGTCTGTGTGAATTTGTAAATGGCTAGGTGGTTTATAGAAACATTTTTATTCATAGGCTAAGAAAATGCAATAATGCAGCCCATGCTCATTTTTGTTGTATCTGTGCATACCTTGTCATTGTGAAGGTTTTCTGTCACCTAGGGCTCTCTGCTATCGCATGTAAACATTTTTTTTTTTTTTTTGTATTTATTGTTACTTATTCCTATTTATATCACTTTCTCATAGCTGTACTGTTTGTAGAATACTTTATCTGTTTCTTAGTTTGTGTGCTATTATATTTATTGCAGGGGAAAATTCAAAATACAGTACAGTTGAAATATGGTCACAATATTCAGTTGCTGTAAGAAATTTGATACCCAAATTAAACAAATGTATAGGATGTATGTGAACACATTTGTTTTTATGACACAGAGAAATTCATGTAAAATGTAATAGGCAAATGAAGGGAGTCCATTTTAGGAGTGATGGAAAAGGCTACATCTAAACAAAACAAATACAAATGACAATATTCAACGCTCAGCCTGGATATGATGTTTATGAATCTATTTTGCTACTGTAACTTGTTTTTGTTTTGTGTTTTTTTATTTTTTTCTGTACCTGGATCTCTGCTGTTTCCCCAAGTACATAGCTTTTTGCCTTTTTTTTTTCAGTATCCAAGGTGAAAAATATATTAAAGAAGGAAAAACAAAACAAATGAACCTAACTTGATTTAATTTTTGAATTGCAAGTGTTGATTTTTGCGCCTCTCATTTTTAGGAAAAGATAAATAAAAGCACATGGTGTGTATATGTATGTGTATGCATATATGTATGTGTGTGCATATATGTATGTGTGTGTGTATATATGTATGTGTGTGTATATATGTGTGTGTGTGTATGTGTATATGTATGTGTGTGTATATATGTGTGTGTGTTTAAAACATATATTTCATGTAAAAGTCCTACTTGGAATTCTCAGAAACTGAAATTATTTCATGATCAAGATCCAAATTGTTGCAGTTATTCCCTCAATAATCAAAACTAGATGATATGATTGGTGGGAGTTTTTCCCAAACCCTATCATGCACACATTGTAAGATATGGCTGAGAAAGGAATATCTTACATTATAAATATCAAATTGAGCATGTGAATATTTACACATTTGTGTATGTGATAAGGTACTTTTACATGGATCATTTTATATTTAGATTTAGTGGCCCTTTTTAAGTAATGTTTCAAACTCATCATTTGAAATATAAAACTTGAGTGCCAGTATTGAATATTTTCTTCTACCACAAACATATTTTGCCATTTTTTGTTTTACATACTCAACTGTATGCTCTGTATTTGACAAAAGTGTTGACAATGATACATTTTAACAATGTAATGTGTAGTAAACATCTCAAACATAGTGATGAGCTGTAGATGAAATGTTGTATAGCTTGCATAGAGTAAAACAGGCATTAAGCAATGGGAAATTTGATATGAAAAGTGGAAAACCAGAAGACTGGTTGGAATAGGCATGAACAGTTCACTATTGTAATTTAACTTTTTTTAGTGTGTCCCTTTTTTTTAGCTGCAGCATTAAGATCCATGTTTCTTTTTAAACTAATAAAATACTTGTTCAGTCTGTCATACCTCTGTAAATTGCACACATTGCCAGATGCACAGAGAATTGGAAATGCAGAAATAACATGTTCTGAAACCGGAGAACCAAGGTGATTGCAAATCAAAGACAACAGATCTTTCATGAAGGGCATATATATACTTCAGTACAAAACACTGTGAATTTAGGACCACACCTTTTTTTTTTATTGTTTAACCTGCATCTATGACCTAATTTAATATAATAAAAATATATTAATCTGCTTAGTGCTAAACAACTAAGATGCTGTTTTCTTATTTTCATCACTGCACGCTGAATTATAGCATATTTTAACTATTGTACTGTATAATTTCTGACGTGCATCATTAAAATATTATTTATATCCTTTTTTGGTTTTAGCAAGAAAGCATAATTTATTGTCCTGGTGTAACTCTCCATCTGTTGCAGTCTCATTGGTTTATGCAAACCAACAATGTGACATTAATTTCCTATATTTTTTTAATTTAAAAGTGCATTTGTTAAAAAAAAAAAAAAAAATACAGCAAAGGTTTAAAATGGAAACCTGGACAGCATCCTGTATTCAAGTTTCCTTTACCCACCAATATAATGTAAGAGTGGTGACAGTAGTAGAAGAGTTTATATGCAGGTAAATCATGTAGAAATAAAACAAAACATTTTGCTACTGTCTGTAAATAAGCTTGCCACTTAGTGATGATATAATATCGTTATAGAAACTTTAAAAACTATCAATTTAAATTACCACAATCCAACAAATTTTGTATGTAACCCTCAACAGCCTGTCATTTTCTACAACATTATAGTAGCAAATATGTGATTGTTTGCTATGTATTATTGTTTTTTGTTACAACAATCCCACCTGCATTTTGTGCTCACCTAGTAGATTACACTTGGAATGTGAGGAGTATAAGTGACTCGATGTGGTGTGGGTTTTAGCTTCTCCACCTGCAGAGGCAGCCCTGCTCTGTGATTGGTTGTTCTTTGTAGACCACACACATAATGTTGCGCAAAGAATGCTGTATTGTCAAAAGATAGGATTAACAAATACTGTAATGTTTAGTTTACATGATGGCTCAACTGTTTTCCCACAGCATTGTATTATGCTATAGCAAGGAAAGGCTTACAGAGGCCTTTGATACTGTAAACAGTAATTGGATTGGAGTCCGTATGTTTGAATTTCTCTATTATTTTCATGAGAAAATTCTATTTTTTTTTTTGTTTAACTTTTGTCCAGAAGTCCTAAATACCTTCTGCAGCAAAATTTAATAATCCATGTTTTATTGCAAAAAAACAGTAAATAAGTGTATGATAATTGAAGAATATTAATAAACATTATATATAAGTACTTGCAATAATTCACAGAAACTGTTACATGTGTTAAAAATTATACAGTGGAAATAAATTGATGTGAGTAGGTAACCAGATACAGTTTCTGTTTACTCCATTTTTATTGATCTATTTTTTCCATTTAAAATGCAGCATAAACAACATTAATCACCCAAATTTCACCCACACATACACACCATAGCACTATTCGATCCAACAGATTTCATTGCCAGACTAAAGATGCCAACTGGAGACACTGGGGTAATCTACTAACATGGTACAAATGTGCAATGACTCATAGCAACCAATTAGCAATAAGATTTGCACAAGTAAGACTAATGATGCATCTTAAGCCCAGAGCCAATTATTAATTTATCTCTTATATTGGGAAAGAGATGGAGAATCAGGTGGCTTTCCATTTATCAATTGCAGTTGCAAGAGTTTATCTAATTTAAAGCATGCGGAAATCTCAAAGGAGGCAAAGACTGGGTGTATAATATAAGGGACATAGAGATTACCAGAAAAGGACAAATGGAACGAGACATTACAGCAAAGTGGATTTAGAAATGTCTTAAAGTTGACCTGAGTAAGGCTGTCCTTTGTCGTGATGGGGATCTCTAGCACCACTTTCCTAACCTAACCGTTTCATAACAGTGACCTGTCCACTCATGTGATTGCCATTACTATGATGTGAGGACGGGAATGGAAGTAACATGTCTTTCTTGGTAGCTGAATCCATGAATGTGGTGTGAGTAGGTGTCGGCAAGTAAACTGCATTATGATACTAGGTGAACCAGGGTAAAAATATTGTGATATTTACCTGTCATGATAGATATTTTCTTATTTGTGGTTAGGTGAACAGATTGGGTATTTTATAGAGCTGCTGATATTAGCAATACAGAGCAAAGTAAAATTGTGGCCATGCTGAATATCCTCTAACATGTATCACTTTAACATACTACAAGTGTGGTAATGGTGGTGTCCTTTAAACTTTTATGAAAATGTTTTTCAGCCAGCATTTATGAATACACTTGGTTGTCACTGTTTTACTAGCTGTCTCATGTCTTGAAGGTTCTCCTGGGGATGAATTAAGTGCAGTTAAAAAATGTATGTCCAATTATATTATATATTTTATCTACATAAGAATAAAGTGTGAAAAAAAAAAAAAAAGGCTTGCATTACTGTCTGTATCAGGGCATACTACGACTACTGACAACTGTTAAGCAGCCCTTTTGAAGCAGTATCATTCTTGTCTTTTTGACCTATGTGTTTCTGTATTTCATAGGACATACTGACTTCAATAACCTTTAGTGTTAAGTTCAGGTAAACAGGGTTTGCTAGTAAATCCATTTAAAATACACCATGTTTAGAGTTAAAGCGGCAATCCCATGAAAAATAGGTGTATTTTAACCAATCATTTTGTAAGACTATAAGAATGTTGGTATTTGCCATTTTCTTGGTTTGTTTCTTCAGGCTGCTATTAATGATTTATAATTCTTAACTATGGCAAGCACAGTCACATGGCACATACTATAGTTGGCAGAGAGACTTTGGAACATACCTCTGAGGTCTGTCTGTTCTATGTACTGTGAAATCCTCCCCTCTCTGCCTACACATGACATGCTGAGAGATGTGATCTTGTGTCTGTCCACCTGGCAGCTCTATATCTTCAGAGAGATATTGAAAAGATGATGATGATTTATAGATTATCAGATGAATGCTTAAAAGGTACTTAACTTGCCATTGAAAAAAATAAATAAAAACTACGTGGTATTGCTGCTTTAAATATTATATAGTTAACATGTATATTTAAACCATCTATATGTGTATGTATGTGAGTATGTATGTGTGTGTGTATATGTAATATATAGATAGATAGATATTATTTACATTACATTATTGGATTCATTGAGTTACTATCTTGTGATATCAGATTTTAATCCAGTATTTTCCTTGTGTTTTGCTTGTATCTGACATGCTATTTGGTACCACTCTGGTTGTGTCCACCAGAAGATAATCTACTAAATTTAATCACCAGGCTTTAATCTGAGGACCTGTCTCTTTTTTTTTTTTTTTTAAAACCATTATATAAAATGTGTTGAGATTTACTGGGATTTATATTAAGCACACTTCATGCAAATGTCATGCACAGAAAGCAATTTATGTTATGAATAGTTAACGGATATCAACATTTATAATGGCTCAAGTATAAAGGTTTCATGAAGTTTATAGTTTTAACAGCAGTAAGTCAAATTTCCTACAAGCCAAGGCTGTGACCTCTATATTTGGTAGCTCTTCATCTTGTGAAAAGTAGGTTAGTATCTTGGGACATTCCAGTTCATACAATGTATGGGATTCCCATGCTCCCAGATACTTCTAAGTGCTGGACTGTCTGCTCTTTAGTCAAGCAGATCTGCAGAACAAATCCTTTTGTGATTTGAAAGGCTATTGCAAATTATTGTTTGCACACTTCATTAACAGGTGTCAATAACTGCTATTAGTCTGCAAATGTGCAAATTATCACTGTGTAGTGCAGCATTCTGCAAAAAATTATAGCTGTTGGCAAATTAGATTTCTTTAAAACATCTGTACTGTATGTAGGATAAGCATCCTTAAGGTAAACAAATGGAAAATATTTTCAGAGTTAGTCTTAAGCAACTTATGACCTTCAAATGTAAGACCCTTGAGCAACCCCGGATATGGAGCCTTGGTACATTTAACTGTTAAATAGTTCTCTGATCTTTTTCCACGTGTGATATACGTACCACTGAAATGAGGCTTGTGTCAAAATGTTAGGTCAGCAGAATATTAACAGTAAGCTAGTCTGTTCCTGATCTCTGTGTTTTGTAATTGTATAGAAGACTAGGTCACAGTTTTAACATAGTTTATTTCATGCTCTCTTTTTATGCTTTGTTTATCATTGTGATCACATTTAGGGAATAATGAAATCGTGAATAATGTTAGTTCCTTGACATGGGCAAGAGATCATATGACAATAGACATCTGGCATTCTGCAGCTTGTCTCTAGGTGCATGAATGATACTTTTCACACTCACATTTATATGTGCATATGTTTCCATTGCCACTCTGGGTTGTCAGTATGGCACCTGTAATTTATCATTGACCTGCATTACTTATAGGTACCCTATATCTTATTTCTGGCACACACAAATGTGAAAATTTGTGTTTTAATAATCCTGTGGCCTCAAGGAGGCAACAATTATCCAAAGCATTTAGAAAAAATCAGCATTTACATTTAGCTGTGGGAGTTAAAGCTTAGCATTCCAAAATAGCCCCTGATAAGGGTGTGAGCTGCAAATTCTGTGCTTGGCCACGTGGCAACACCACCCCTTCCCAACATCACACTGCCCTGTGAAAAACAGCTGAATGGAGCAGCCCCTGAGGGCTCCGGTCAGTGAAGTGTTGGGTAGAGTGATTGTTTCCCCCTACCTGGGAACGTAGATATAAAAACAAAATGCGAACAATACCTATAAATTGTGACTTTTTGATTTGCATGAATACCCTTTTGAAACCCTGCAAGGGCAGGCTGAGACAGGACCACATATTACCTTGTATCTAAGCACATATTTCAAGACTACGTATTCTTGATGTTTGTAAATCACAATGATAATATGAGATTGAGAATAATGAGTATTTGAACTCGTTGAACCATAAATGAAATTTTGGTGTCTGCCTAAGGGGATACGCTGTACTTAACATTCCAACCCAGACACTACTCAGGAGTTACAGCTTTTACTCCTGTCTTCAGCCAGACGCCCCATGTCCTGGAATGCACCCCAAACAATTTAGAAATGATTGTGTAGGGGGTTAAATGAAGGAGAGAATACTTGCATAATTGGTCGACAGAGATATATCTTTAGTACAGAAAGGTTAATGCTTATTTGCGGTTTAAAAAATAAAGCATAGACAGGCAATTGGACATCTAATGGGTAATTTTTTTGCTGTAAATGTTCTGTAGCATGTGCTTGTTAATGATGTATGTATTTTGTTTAGTGTGTCGGGTTTATTGATGTACACTGTTGGCCCTTTAAACCATCTCCAATTTGTGTGGTCCTTTGCAAGATATAGGACTACAAGATCATCTATAGGTAGGTCTTTAGTGATGATGTATAAACTGCATTATTCTTTTGTAACCCCTCACCCCAGTATTACTTTACACCATTGCATAGTGTCTGAACTTTTAGCAATCACATTTTCTCTCTTTGACACCTAACCCCTCAAAAAAAACATCATATTTAATGAACTCCAGAATCCCAAATGTTTACAAGCAAAATAGATAGATATGCCTGTATAATTGTTTGAAATAGAGTGATGGGGAATAGCAGGACAGACACAGCCAAGAGAAGAGGAACTCACCTCCTTACAGTAAAGATACATTTCTCTCTGCATTTTGGATACTTTGGTTGTGGCAGCAAGATATATTTTTAGTATGGCAGCTCCCAAATTGGCATATATAACTGCAGAGATAAATGTACTGTATAATATGAGCTGGTACATAACATCATATGAACTGTTCTGCACTTTTATTTCATTTACAAGATTGTGTATTGCATTATATTTAGAGATTATGGAAGTATTGTAAATGACATAGTAAATCATTTTTCTAAATTATTATCTTATTTGTAAATATAATTGAGCAGAGATATTTTTGTACAGGGTGTTTTGTGTTACAGCTTCACTTCAGCTTTGTATTTATTTTATTTCTAAATATTTGTTTTATTTTCAGAAGATGCATCTCAAGTACATGAAGCAGGTTGAGGATATGAAATCCTTACACTGCTTGCAGGTTTCACTAAATTGCAGATTGGATCATTTACTGCTCTGTCATAATAACTGAAACCACATACAACAACCTGCTTAAATTTGGCTTCTTGTTAAAGGGCAGAAAGCTTAGATAAAAAAAAAGGATTGTAAAAGACATTGGAGATATGAGAACATCTGTTTTTTTATTTTGCATGAAATAGAAATATTTGAACATTGGTCTACTTATGTAATTTCAATAGTTTATAAAGTAATGCTGTGCATTATATAGTTGGACTATCTGTATTTATCTTTTTTGCTGTATACTCGCTTGACAAGTTCAGTAACTCCTGTTGCCTGGGATGAAAATGTCTCTGTGTGTGTGTGTTTCTATTGCCAGCGTAGCTTAAGCTCCCGACTAAAGGTGTCGAGCTTCAGTGAAGCACATTTAAAGTCTTGCATGATGTCTGCAAAATATAACATCTGCGTGTCCCTCTGCCTAAAAAGCATAGCAGTTTATAGAATTGTAAAACAATAGATTTAAGAATGATTATATGATTCCAGTCTGGCAATATGTATGTAATGCATTTTGTTTTGGATGTGCCGAAAGGTGTTTTTTTTGTTTGTTTGTTTTTGTTTTATTTTTTATTTCCAACCAATATTTTGTATGTATGCTATCATTTCCCTTCCACACATCACTGCACAGTATTCTTCATGCACAAAGGGTTAATGTAGATGTGTGTATTGTTTGCATTGACATTGACCCAGTGTTTTCAAATATCTCTGTTCTCCTTTTCCCCCCTTTAATTCAGTATAAACAGTTCTTGCTATAGTAACTTGGATAAATATAGCAGAGAACCCTTTTCTGGTAGATGAAGATCCCTAAGCATTTCTTAACCATTTTTGGGAAGAATTGATCTATCTGAACTATGAGAAAGAGGGAGGCAGTGTCTGTAAATTGAAGTGACATCATATGTATTACTCCCATTGATCCGCTTTTAGACTACAGGCAGGATAAAAGGAAATGGCATCAGGGAGGAAGTATGCCTCATTTAGGCACAGATCCCAGCGTGATAATGGAGTAATAATAGAAAACACGCCACTATCAATCGCTTGCTGCATTAGTCCACAGCACATTTTCTCTCAGAGGAGGATTTCAATGCCTTCATTCAAGTGCAGGTTGAACCAAATGGGATATTCGGCATGCCAGAAGTAGTGTGATTTGTATGATCCCCACTCCTGGGTGTAGTGCAAACGACAGTGGTTGTGCTGGGGATGTACTTGTGTCACATTTCATGACTGTGGGAAGGTCAGTAATCAAATGTTTTGTAGTGTAGACCCGGAACCTGACATTACTTGTCCCTGCTGTGGCGTATAGACTGGAATATTGTGTCTAAAAACTGTGGGTGGTCTTTTTTTTTTTTTTTTTTTTTTTATTATTTATTGTGTGACAGATTGACGGTGTCCTGCTTTTTTTTATTTTTTATTTTTTTTTATTTTTTGCAAAACAAAAAAAAAAAAGGTAGAACTTTTCTTCTTTAACTTTATATTGTTGAAATTATTTAAGTGCCACGTAAAACTTTCTGTCCAGGTTGTAATATTGGAAGTCCTTTACATAATATGGAATTATTTTTATCGTCTCTTTAAGAAGCTTTGGTGTTGAGACGTGTTTGAATCTTTACACTTATACCAATTTTGTACCTTTACATTTACTGCAGTTTAAAATATATCCTTTTTTTGGTTTTCAGCTTTATTTTTAGTTCCAAGTATTTTATTTTTTCCTCCCGTAGAACAGGATTATTGCATTTCAAGCCCTGGCATGCAACAGGTCACTAACGCTGTCTGTCTTCTTTTAAAAGGATTAGGTTTATTTTTTGGGAGATATGCTCTTGAAAAGCGATACAAACCATCCTCAATAACCGTTATTAATTGCGTTATGACCTGTTTTGTAATGCATATTTCTAATTCCTTGTTTTTATCCTTTTGGTTATAGCTCTCCTGTACATTACAAAAGTAGGGATTTTTTTTCTGTGTAACCAGGTTTGGATAGAGTTTTTTGTTTTGTTACATCATTATTATTTTTTTTTATATACATAAACGTGTTGATGTTTGATTGCTGCTAACAAATGAAATTAGTATTGATTTTATGAAAAATCCGTTGCTATATGAACATATATATCTATATACTATATGTATTATATGAAATATCAGATGATATTTAAGACCAGTTATTTTATTTGATTTCACAAAAACATAGCTATGTTTTATGAGATTTTCAGCATGATTTAAATATTCTGAACTATTTTGTTATCTATATGTCATATTGATTTAGCATCTTCTTAATTTAAAGCATGTTATAAACTAGAAAATATGGTAATATCCATTTTAGAAGATTTTTTTTTTCTACCAATGCGACTTGTCATGTAAAAAAAAAGTTATTTTAAGTGAGGGTAATATATTCAGAAATGTGGCAATGTTTATGTTGTCCAACAAATTTCTTACATTGCCTTCAATGAGACTGATGACATTGAGGGCCTGGTCAGTAAAGCAATAGCGATTTTACTTCTTGGTAACATATACCGTCTTTTATGAGAGAAAAATATTTTTCTCCTACAGGGAAGAAATTTGAGGATGGGGTACAAAATGAAAATTGTTTAGTAAAATGTGAATGCTGTATTATGTAAATGTCATATGTGGTGATAGCAGCGGAGATGTTGTATGCCTGGAGGGCTGCCATTGTTGTTGCTATCACAGTTTGAGCTGACATAAGCTATATAATGACCTGTAATGTACAATGGGCTCAAACACCTGGCCTTGAGAAATATAAAGAAACAACAATGGACAGAGTTTTAGGAGCGGGGATGTAGCATGGACATGTCAAGCCCTGAAATGGTTGAACTAGACCCTGCTATAATAGCTGTATGTAAGCACATAGATTTTGAACAACAAAGTTTAAGAGGATTTATTGTTTAGTAGTGTTTTCAAGTTCGTAACAAATGACATACATGTGTCTCTCTGGGTTGTATAAAGTGTGTCTGTGGTAAAACTAGCATGAAACAAATGTTCTATATGTGTGCAGAGCTATGTTGCTCTTTTATTGTCTTGTTTCTTCTTGAACTAGTCGTAGGCGAATCACATGGTCTAAAAATATATTTCTAAGAAAAAAAACAATATTGAAAGGAACCCTGAAGACAACAATCTCTGTTCTATCCATGTGTTTGTCTTTTGGTATACCATGCTTACTTGCAGTGTTTTGTCTGTACCAGGCTGGATATTTGCAGATTGGAATTACAACAAGCTCCTTGAATCCTTGAAACAAGTGACAAGATGCTGTGCAGTGTATGTCTGTGTTATGACCCAGACACTTTTATCACCTACCATGTTTTTTACATTCAGAGCCTCTGCATTACAGAACTACAATATAATGGCAATTGTAAAATGTTTTGTTTTTTTCATATACAAAAAAATGCATAAGGAACGTGCAATTTGTTACAGTACTTTTGAATGTTTGTATGCTAAATCATACTATTAGTGAGGTGTTCCCTGTGTGCTTCTTAATTCCTGTGGACAGATTTGATTGATTTTATTTTAAACAATACGGACTTTTTAATGGAGTAGCTTGAGAATGATTCATATGAATAATTACTTTGCATTTAACAACTCCAGTAACAAAAAAATGTTTTGTTTGTTCGCAGCTTGTTCCAGATCAGCTGGTTTTGCTTTTGGATTTGCTGTTAGAGGAAAATGCAATATGTGCAAAGACTCTGCAATGCCTAAAAAAGACCTACAGCCTGCAGGAGCATGATGCAGAGGTAAGTCCAAATACCCAATGGCTGTTCACAGACTGGATGATATATGGGGAATACGTTTCTTCCTATGGTCCGTTATCGATGTCCAGGCAATTCTCTGCCTTGGATGCAATAAACTGTAAACTATTAATTTTGATACAGTTCCATGATGGAATATAGAACACAAAATACCTACATAGGTTACTTTACTGGGACAAAACAATCACAGATGTACCCGTAGTGTTAAGATTTTTTTCACGTACACACCAAAATACACCAGAAGCACCACTTTTACTAGATAAAACTAATGGCATCATCAACTTACATCCTACTCTTCAGTTAGATAAAGGAGCAACAAATCAATGCCTTTTTCTTATTCTACCATTATTATATTATGTGTATTTATTTATTTATTTTGTTCCCAAATACTTTGGTAGCTTAACCTGACCTACGGTACATTTATTGTTTGATTACATATTTCTGTTACAATATACTACATTACATTACTATATGTTATGTGGGAAAATATTTTTAAAGTAGTTTTCAACTTTAAATATGAACTGTACTAAATCGCTCCTCCTCTCTTAAAATATGAACTTTGGTGGTTGTCCTTCCCTGAATTTTATCTAGAAACTCTGCCATTGAAAAAGCCAGGCAACCCTGAAGGTGATTGCCAGAAGTGCAGGCTAATATGTGAATGCTGGGACCCTGCTAAATACACTGTAATAAAGTAACACAGGGGAAGGAGGGGATTTGGTGGTTTGATACAATTCATATTTAAAGTGGAAGACTCTTTTAAAAGGTGTTACACAAATCGGTAATTTTACTTGTGTAATAATAACCTTGCTGGGTATAATATGCTTTAAACAAATTTACAGGATTCTACCGAGCAGTTATAGGTAACGCTGGAGCAGTGCAAATCAGTGTAATGTTGCTTGTTATTCTTATCTGTAGCTTCACTTAATGCACATTGACCCTGTAATGCTCACTATACACACTACAGCAGGCAATGATACACTGTAGCTCTATTGCTGTCTGAGTACTACAAGTGGAATTACAGCATGAAGGGTAGGCTGGGATTTGTAGTCTTATAACAGCTGCAGTGCTCCAAATTGCCTGCACTTTAGAATGGATGGTGGATTTACAGAAAGCAAAGTCTTTAAGCTGATGTTGGTGCTATGTGGAAAAGAGTGATTTTTAGCCAAAGTCCTGCTTGATCAGGTCTACATGACTCTAATGCTAATTGACAGCTTTAGCTCACACAAGGATATATACGGAAACTACTTTTTTCTTTACGGCAGTGGCCTCAAACCTATAGATGTGGTCTATACATCTTACTGGCCTGCAGGCATTTGCTCACCTCAGAGCTTCTTACCTGGGCACACAGTACAGCCAATTCATATTAGTAACTGCTTTACATCTATCACTAGCTTGCAGGTGTATTTGAACTTCAAAACTCACTAAAACTGGAATATTTAGTAGCTTTCTAGATGTACAATTAATTTAATACTAATAAGTAATTTAATAGTAATAACCATTGCATTTGTGTTCAATTTAAACAGCAAATAAAACCACTATGTCACATTCATCTATGTATTAGTGACTTGAATGTTGGCATAACCAGGTTTTTTATAAATAAATATAAATATATAACTAAATATGTCCACTGTGCTCTTCCATGTCTCTGCAGCAGGTTACCATGTTAAAAGGTGCTTTTTTAACTAAACATGCAGACCGTGACGTGCATAAATGCATTGTGTGGACTGGTTGACTCGGGTAGAACCAGGGCCGGATTAAGGGAATGGAGGCCCCTGGGCTAAGGGGCCCTCCATTCCCCGCGAGGCCCCCAATGTGAGCCATCTGCCGCCCCCCACCCCCCGCGAAGACCCCCCCCCAAGCACTTACCTGTCAGTGCAGTCCTCCGTCCCGGCGCGCTGTAAGCTCCTTACTGAGGAGATCTCGCGAGAGTTCATGAACTCTCGCGAGATATCCTCAGTAAGCAGACTACAGCGCGCCGGGACGGAGGACTGCACTGACAGTACTCAGCAGCATCGATCGGGCCGGGGGCGCCCCCGCCCCCGACCGATCAATAATGCTGCTGAGGAGTTTGAAGGGCCCCCTGGATGCCCGAGGCCCCTGGGCTATAGCCCAGTTAGACCTCGGGTTAATCCGGCCCTGGGTAGAACTAGTCATTTCACAGAAAGTTTCAGCTTTTTGCGCAGCATCGGATCCCATTATGACAATGGCCAAATATTGGGAGGGGGGGGGAAATTTGGGGCTTCAGATCTATATAATGGAGTGGGGAAGTAATGCTTTGGTTTTTGACAGAGATATAGTGTGGAATGTCAGGGTAACACTGAACAATTTATTTCAACTTAATGGTTAATTTATGAAATTTTCAGTGTTGTAGTTTATTCGTGCTTTAGCCACTTTCAAGATTTAGGAATACGAAGTTCACGTCTTCGATGCAATGGAAACTTTAGTGACCAGTCAGAAATTTGCTTTTATTCAGTTATCTTGCGCTTGTTGGATCAAAGTTTTGCATTGATTGCTGAGGGACATGTTATGTTTTGCAAGCGATATATATAGATAGTAGTTTGGTTAAAAGTGTGCTGTATATTGTCCTTGTCCTTGTAAAATGATGAAATTTAATGAGAAAAAAAACTATTGTTACATTTTTTAACATTCGGAAAATTAATGCTTAGATATTTTTTGTACATTTTTTTGTTGTAATATAAATTAGTAATTGGAGCATATGAATGAAGTACCTGTGTACGTCCCTTAATCACCTGGGGGTTATGGGCTTCACATGTTATTGAAAAGATTACTCTGTTTTTACAGAGGTAAGGAACGTTACCTAGCTGCGGACAGGCAAACACATAAACATCCACTTTCTTATCAGACAGAGAGATGGAAAGAGCTGGTGGTTTAACATACCAATAAGTACTAGATAGGAGTAGCAGGAGTTAAGAGCCATGACTGAGAATCAAGAACAAATAAGGCAAAGAGAGAATTTTAAGTAACTGCTTTGGAATTCACATTTATCCACAGTCAAACTGTTCAAAACATTTTGGTTTCAGCTTCAAAGATGTGGATATTTCCTCGTCGTTCTACTGCCAATGTACTTTTAATAATATTTTGGTAAAGGAGAGATCTCAACAGATTTTGCTAAAGCAGTTACCTTTTTTTTTGTTTTACTTGATGAATAGTATTGTCTTTATTTTAGTGCATTATTTATTTATTTTTTTTAAGAAAATGTGACCACGAAATCTATTCTAATATTATAATGCATAAGTAAATACTTGCCCACAGTCTTGGGAATTCAGGCAAAAATAGACCATACCTCCAATCCATCCAAATTGCGCACACATGCCCTTTTTGTGAGACCAAACTCCTTTCAGCCGTTTCAGGAAAACCTGGACTGTTGAATAAATAACTGTGAAAGATATCCTTATCTTTGTCATTCTCTGACATCATTCGTTATCAGAAATAACACTAAAGGTCAAACTGCAAAAGTGTAAAACTGCAGCGCAAATGCCTTTTTGGTGACATCGCAAGCCTACATTTGCATAGAAGCACATGGATTTGTATCCCAAGGTGGCTACATCTGCGGGATGCGAAAGTGTACACCAGCCAATGGTAGGCACTGGCTGGATCAGCGGCGTTCCTTGCTAAGTGTAGGTTAGGCTCACGCGTGCGCCTACTTTTGGCCAGAAACAGTATATCATTTTGCAGGATGGGATTATTTAAATGTGATAAAAGGGTAGAGCGGTCCCTGCTTTGTAGCAGGGCACATAACTTTTTGTCTCCCCACAAAAGGGCTTGAATTCTCCAACATCTATGATGCCCCCAAGATCGGGTCTCAATGTGTCTGCATTGTACTGTATTATGCAACTTCCATTTGTACTTCTGCAGACAAGCAGATTCATAGGTGACCTCTACATCAATCAATGTAATAAGCACACAAAAGTAACACCTGCAGTAAAAAAATTTACAATGGACCCACACTATTATGAATCATTTAAGATGTAAATGTTGCTAAACTGAGCAGTATTTTAGAAGGAAAATTGAGACATTTCTATGAAGAAAGGGTTTTAAAGTAGTTGTAGGCTGTGACGTGTTTACTGTTTCCACCCTGCATATTTTCCTCAGAAATCCGTCAACCCGCAAAACTAGGTAAATATTTATTTTATAGTGGTGTTTCCAAAGATCATCAAGTGGAAGTACACATTGACATGCTCTTGATAAGCAAATAAGCACATTTGTGCACATAAAAAAAGAGTTCAAGATGTGTGGATTTTGCAGTTTGTAAATTGCCCCTACTACTGTTTTCGCGCCACTGTTCGTCACAATTTGTGCAAGTGAATTTCTGATCCACGTGCAAGGGTTTGCGGAGCAGGATGACCGTGTTTATGAAGGAGACGATGTTTGCTCAGGTCATGGGAAGAAGTGAAGGGCATTCCTTGTAAAGTATATAGTAGCTGCATCGGTGCACCTAGTTTTGCAGAGCATTGCAAAAACTAGATTTTATTTTTATTAGTGTGATTATTGAAAGTATTGGTATTTGTTATTAAAATGTTTGGTAACTGCATAATGATTAATAAAAGTAGACATACATTATAGATGCCTATGAATCTCAGAGCAAGGAGGTGCACGATTAGACTAATTTATTAGCTTAAAGTTAGTGTGGCACCACCATATTGGCACTGAACAGTCAGATGGTAAGGTGCAATTGTACAAAACTTTTGCAGTTTATGCACTGCATTAAGACTTACGTATGTGTCACTATAACTTGGTGAACAAATTTTAGGTGCAACACCCAGTGTATCGGTTAGACACTTATCATCTTTGTGAGTAAACTCTTCTCACTGCCACAATAGCAGACAAGTTTATTAATGGATTTTGAGTCTGCACTTCTTGTCAGCTCTGAAGCGCGTTGTGTAACGACAGACTTGCACACAACATAGAGTACACAAGTTGTTACTTGTCTACAAATGTGCTGATCGCAGGCTGCATTAGAATCTGGTTCTCACTCCTCACAGCCTTGTGCCGCATACGTCACTGTTGTAATAGTGTGCTGATGTGGACACACAGGAATGTGTTTATTTACGTAACTAGGTATTCTCACTCCCTTTCCGCAGGAGCTTTTCTTTTTCACGACTCTTCATATCCTCTAATACTTAAAAAGGGTGGACGAACAAATATGGTACAGTTAAGAACTGTTCTGAGCATCAAAATATCCTTATAGGGCAATAGAGATTTGTCTCATTTTATTCCAGCCTTTTTGACATTGTTTATACACATTTACAGTTACCAGACTGTTATTTTTAATTAGTATGCAAACATACTTCACTATATATAGTAATTAGAATGTATTTTAATCGTGGCTGAATACCAGTGAAATGTCAGTTCTATAACAGGGAGAAGAGTGACTGGTAAGTGAGGAATACAGCAGGACAGATCCCATTCTGGTGTGTCAGGCCAGTGAAGTAACTGCTTTTTCATTAACTACATAAAAAACTGACCAGTCAAATCTTTTATTTTCAATCCTGGAAACAAAGGACAGATCTGTCTTAACTGTCAATAAAGTATGTATATTCCCCCAAAGACTAGCACACTATGATCTTTCCAAAGGGCATATCTCCAGCTTTCATCTTATCAGTCAAGGTGATATCAAGGACTCCACAGACTTCTCTAAAAGGAAGATAACATTGTTTGCTGTGCAATGGCTTGAAATGACAGACAGGCCTTTTACCCAACCTACCTAACCCCATCCATCTCCCCAAATCCACTTTATAGTACTCTCCGTATGCTGAGATTTTTAAAATGATATTACAAGTGTGCTTAAAGAAAGTTTTAAGCATTATAGTTTAAAAAAAATTGTACACCTTTTTGAAAACTTAAAATATTGATATTCAGTCGTCCATACAGAAAGTTGCTAGTTATGTCTTAAAAGCACAAATAGCCACATATTTCCAGTAGAAGTGTACAATACTACTGGTTGGGGGAATTCTTTCTGTTCACTTGGTTGTAGAAGTGTATGTCATTGTTTATTAAATCAGCAAACCCGGTTTATTATTGAGGTAATGAATTCCTAGCTTTAGTTTTATCAGTCTTCTGGCTATGGTGATCCTTGTTTACACTTATTTATTTTTATACTGTATTCATTTACCAAAGTGAAGTTTGATATGGATTTTATTGACATTTGTTAATATATTAAGGGTTTTAATATGAAATTGATCCATCAGTTTATCTAGGTAGTTACTGCAAGAACAAGATTGTAATACATTTGTATTGGGCTTCAAGGGTAAATTGAGTTGTGCTATAAATGGTATTTTTAGATGATACTGGTCCACAAAATATATTTAATGGCAATTGTATGATGACATTCGTCTCCAATATACATGTTTAATTTGTGTATCTGATTACGGTACTTTTAGTCTGCTCACTAATGCTGTTATTCATAAAAGGTGATACTGGGGTTCGGATAACGTCCCCCCAGCTGTGGGTGATTTGTGCACAAAGCGAAAAGTGGCTCCACTTTCCGGTAGATCTTCCCTTAAACTGTTGACATTTATACACCATGTTCAGCCAAAGTCCCTTTTTAAAAACAAAAACAAAAAAAGTATAAAGGTTCATAATCACGGGTAATTGTTACTCCAATCAATTCGTCCTCAAAGTATGGATAAAGAGATCATTATGAGGACTCTGAGAATGCAAACCCAAAACAGTATTGCACACCACAGGCAGTGTTACAAAACTAACACATTGCTTGTTTATCTGTATATTAGCAAATTGTTTGTGTTAGAATAACAAGTATCAAGCACAGTAGAATGTTGTAATAAGTACGGTCCACATATAATTTAGACTGCAGGATTCAGAAGGATCAGTGTCAGAAGGTGGGAGCCAGACGTTTAATATGTTTTTTAGGGCGACAGCCAAGGCCTGGTAAAAAGACATTTCTGTTCACACATGCAATTCACACAATTCATTGTGGACCCTTCAGTAGTTTCCTGGTGTGGAAAGAAGTTGATGCAAGAAGGCATTGTGCAGGAAGTCTTGTACCGTATTGCTATTGAGATAATGTGTGATCCACCCCTAGATCCTAACTCATTTAATAAATAGTATCTACTAACCAGGCATGACACCATAAAATATTATGTTAATGTGTCCTAATTTCACAATCCTACAACTCCCAAGAACCTTTCTAGTAGTTCTAACACTTTTTTAACACTTTTTAATAATTTCATTGGTTCTATTCTTTCTCAAAAATAATAAATACATTTTTTTTAATACAATTTCCAGGAATTTATTGGTGTTTCTTTGTAAGTCACATGAGGTATATTGTACATGAATATACGGCACGGGACATGATGCTAACTTTTTACAATATACAAATGGATCCTGAAAATTACATCCAGTATGCAAATCAAGAGAAATCATACTGTGCAGTTTTCCATACATACAGAACAAGACTGCAACATTTTAATGTAGAAGAATAATGAAGATAGATACTAAATATTAAGTTATTGTTAATTATTCATCATTTTAGACATATATATATATATATATATATATATATATATAGCTCCATACAGTATAAAACTTGTATTGAAAATTGTATTCTCATATAGAGCAAACAAAGTGTTACTGGAAATTTGCATTTGGGAAAGGTATAAAATCTTAAAAGCAGGATCAGGTTAGACCAGTGGTTCCCAAACTTTTGCAGTTCGCGGCACCCTTAGAGTCGCCATAATTTTTTCAAGGCACCCCTCCAAAATAATTACCGAGCAGTCCCCTTTTATAAGTAGTTGGGTCAAAAAAACGTATTAAGTATTTAGGTCAGAACAGAAATACTTATTTAGTTGTATGCAAAAATATTACAAATAAATCCAAGGGATAAGAATATTTTAATATATTTTTTTCAATTATATTTCTGTCAAAGAATAATTTACACCTAACTCACACTGAGCCCTTCATCCACACACTGTGCCCTCCTTCATCTCCACCCCTCACTCTGTGCCCTCCTTCATCTCCACCCCTCACTCTGTGCCCTCCTTCATCTCCACCCCTCACTCTATGCCCTCCTTCATCTCCACCTCTCACTCTGTGCCCGCCATCATCTCCAGTCATCACACTCTGTGCCCGCCATCATCTCCAGTCATCACACTCTGTGCCCGCCATCATCTCCAGTCATCACACTCTGTACCCGCCATCATCTCCAGTCATCACACTCTGTACCCGCCATCTACTGTCATCACACTCTGCCCCTGCCATCTTCTGTCATCACACTCTGCCCCTGCCATCTTCTGTCATCACACTCTGCCCCTGCCATCTTCTGTCATCACACTCTGCCCCTGCCATCTTCTGTCATCACACTCTGCCCCTGCCATCTTCTGTCATCACACTCTGCCCCTGCCATCTACTGTCATCACACTCTGCCCCTGCCATCTACTGTCATCACACTCTGCCCCTGCCATCTACTGTCATCACACTCTGTCCCTGCCATCTACTGTCATCAGACTCTGCCCCTGCCATCTACTGTCATCACACTCTGCCCCTGTCATCTTCTGTCATCACACTCTGCCCCTGCCATCTACTGTCATCAGACTCTGCCCCTGCCATCTACTGTCATCACACTCTGCCCCTGTCATCTTCTGTCATCACACTCTGCCCCTGCCATCTACTGTCATCAGACTCTGCCCCTGCCATCTTCTGTCATCACACTCTGCCCCTGCCATCTTCTGTCATCACACTCTGCCCCTGCCATCTTCTGTCATCACACTCTGCCCCTGCCATCTACTGTCATCAGACTCTGCCCCTGCCATCTTCTGTCATCACACTCTGCCCCTGCCATCTTCTGTCATCACACTCTGCCCCTGCCATCTACTGTCATCAGACTCTGCCCCTGCCATCTTCTGTCATCACACTCTGCCCCTGCCATCTTCTGTCATCACACTCTGCCCCTGCCATCTACTGTCATCACACTCTGCCCCTGCCATCTTCTGTCATCACACTCTGCCCCCCCCCTGCAGTGGCGCACGCAGGGGGGTTTCTGAGTCTCTAGAAACCCCCCCCTGCGCTATCTAAGTGGCCACTGTTCTATACAGCAGCCGCGGCGCTGTCAAAGAAGCGTCCGCGGCGGTGCTGTATTGTATACAGCACCGCCGCAGGCGCTTCATAGACAGCGCCGCAGCTGCTGTATAGGACAGCGCTGGCGAAACGGAGCATGCAGCCTGCTCTCTCTGTGGTTTTTTTTTTTTTTGGGTCGGCGGGGGGAAACCCCCCCCCCCCCCCCCGACAATCCTCCGTGCGCCGCTGCCCTGTGTCCCGCGGCCAGGTAGCGAAAAAAATAAAATAAAAAATACTAACCAATCTGGAGGCACCCGGGACCCAGCATCCTCCTCTCCCCTGCTTGTCACAGACTGTCGGGTCGTGATGACGTCATCACGCCCGACGTTCAATGGGAAGTGAGGAGGGAGGATGCTGGGTCCCGGGTGCCTCCAGATTGGTAAGTATTTTTTTTTAATTTATTTTTTCGCTACCTGGCCGCGGCACCCCTGTCACAGCGCCGCGGCACCCCTGGGAGCCGCGGCGCACAGTTTGGGAACCGCTGGGTTAGACAATGAGCAGGATGTGTTGAAATACTTCACATGCCTGGAATGCTCTGCTCGTAAATATGGCTGTGTATGTTATTAGTACAAAACATTGGCCTTATTGAAAACTGTCAGATAGCAGCTCTTTTCAATATTAACACACTTTTTAGAATGTCTTGGTGGCATTAAAAAGGGATTGACAAACCACGGTCTGCAAACAATCGATTGTATACATGTGGCAGTTGTTTGTCTGTTTTTTGAATAACATTTTTATTGTCTCCCTGTAGGCATATCTTGTACATCATTATATTTCTTATTATTTATAGGGGTCTACTGTACATGAAAGCTGCATTGTAGTTGTATAGTTATTGTATTTTATGCTATTTTACAGTGTTTTTTTTTATCTATTGTAGACAAAATTATGCATAGACATTAGATCAGAAAAGCGTAGCAGTTTTCCCATCTTAATCTGTATGTATTTCTAGCCTGCTGGAGGGCAGTGTACACTGTATACCAGACTATGTGACTTAAACAATAGTGTGGGTGGAACAGAGCCATGCACACAAACGTCTCATTGTTCCTGTAGTCCGCCTATAAAAAATGAGCTGCACTATAAAACGGTGGCATTGTATTTCACAGCTGTAATTTATAAGCACTCATAAACCTATACAAAAATGGCATTTGAAAGAAAGTTGTTCTTTTCATCAAAAAGACCATTGTATTGCTAATAAACAACAGTACAACAGACCACATATTATTGTTTTTCATATTTTATTTTTTAGAACCAACTCTTTGCATTGGAAAACTTATACTGTTATTTCTAGAATACTTTATTCTAAGGGGTGTTTGTAGCCTTGTGTCAGTTTACTGCAGGTTTGGTTGACTGGCCTCTATTGCCAAAAAGACACAATATGACTCTGTAGTGTTTTTGTTTTCTTTAGTTTGTTTATTTAAGTCTATTGTGTGGTAAACCAGGTTTTTCAAAAAGTGTACCATTGTTATGTCATATGACTAGAGTCATCCACATCATCATCATCATCATTTATTTATATAGCGCCAACATATTTCGTAGCGCTTTACAGTAAATCTTTCACATTTATCCACATCTTTCTTTCAGTTCTGTCCTGTGTTTCATTAGACTGATAAACAGAAGTGACTCAATGTAGTAATTTTGTAAATAGTCAAACCCCCATTTTACATTCTCAGGTTTGATATTCTCCCAGATTTTACACTTGTTCAGAAGTGTGTAACTAAGGTAAGAGCACTTACTCGTATTCAATCTCCTACTCAGCCAGATTGCCCACAGTTTTGAAGTGGATGGTAATACACCCTGTAGCCAATTGGATTGTTGTGTGTGCTGATCTTGGGGGAGGCAGTGACCAGTTCATTTGAGTGATAATGTTTAGCAAAAAAATGTTTTTATTATTATTAGTGTGACAATATTTGTAAGGACTTGATGATAGAAGGAGAATGTTACCCAATAGCACATGGTAGTGATGTTTATGTACTTGCCAAACTGCAACAGGAAGGTCGTGGTATTTTTCTTAAAAAAAAAAAAAATAGCAGCCCTTATTGTTGTCTACACTGCCTACTGCCAGCACTGTTGTTGCAATTCGACCCAATAAAACATTTGCCCGGATCAGCGCTGTAACTTTCATCCTTTAATTTTCAAAAAATGTATACAGCTGTGTGATCTATTTTCTGGTAACCTAAGGCTTAGGGTTTAGGGTTTTCTAAATAAGTCTTTGTTTCTGTGGTTTGGTGCGCCATACCTAAAACATAAATTAGTTTTGAAATATCCCCAGAGTTTTTCACACTGTCCCTGTCATGCTCACTCCTCCCCCGCGCGCTACGCTCAAGAACAGCTATTAGCCATTACTATCTCTGGCTGTTGATCTGAATGATAGCTGTTCAGGTTCTGGTCCTAAAATGCACTCTACTTGGCTGCCAAAGTTAAGTCCCTTAAAGGAAACTGTGCTGTCAGCGGACCTGACCGCACAGTTTGATAGGAGGCGGAGGGAATGCCAGTTAAGAAGCAATATTTGGTACCTAATCAGGCTTTGCATATATGGAGTATTACTATGCAGTTACTGTATATACAGTTTAGTGCATATGGTCATACAAAGCAATAAATTGAGATTTGCCCTGTAGATCACATATCTCATAATTTGTTATCACAGGATGTGCAGCTTATTCAATAAAAATAATTCCTATTGTGTACTTAATAAACCCAAACTATTTTTTTTACTGCATTTAAATATAGTCTTATCACTAGTTCAGACATGTTAAACATATTTCTGTAGCACCCAGAAATATATATTGTGCAGCTCATTCAATAAAAATGGCTCAACATTGTGTTGAGCAGAAATTAGTCTAATGTATTGTTCTATGGTCCTTTCTGGTTACATCGCTAAAGATAATGGAGAATTAACCAAAATACATATCTACCTTTTTTTAAAGGTATTACTTGCTTCAAAATTAAATAATTTGTTGTACTTTGTTATGAAAGTCCTGAATAACATATCTGAGGTTAATGTTAAGATTGGTTCATATTTTTATACATAGCAAGTAATAAAGTGACTATGCTTAATTTGGTAATGTCAAAGTCTATTAGCAGATCATTTTGTAAATTAAATGTTGTAGCTTTGTTTTGTTTTTACTTTCCTTAAAGCAGTGGATTCCAATCTTTCTCAGTTGGAGGCACCCTATAGTCTCCATAATTTTTTCTAGGCACCCCTAATCCAAAATAATTACCAAGTAGTCCCCCGCCTTGCTTACCACCAGCCCTGGCCGGGGCACCCCTGTGAGATCGCTGTGGCACACAGTTTGGGAACCATTGCCTTTAAAGGAAGAGTTGATTGGGCAGAACAAATCACTAAATGAAGAATCATTCATGTATTCTTAGGATATTTTAATTGAATTATGCAGCCCCATTTTCAGTGGGTAAATGTGCTGTGTTTCTGATGCCAAGTTTTATTTTCTCATAAGTTTCTCAGTCTCTGAGTAAGTGTTTCATTTATTGAAGGCTTTCAGACCAAGGGATCAGACTTAGTAATTTAGCTCAGGGCCAAAGATATGGTTTATGAAGCCTAATAGTATTAATGCATTCATAATCTGCTATTTAGCAAAATGTGTATAGAGCAGAGCCCTCTTACCTCTCTGTACATGTTACCCAGTATTGTTTTATTACTGTTTGTTACCAATTGTAAAGCGCTACGAACTTTGCAGCCGCTACATAAATAAATGTTAATGATTAGGATGATTATCCAGCAATGTATTTACCCCCAATAATTAAGTGTAATTGTATGTCATTTTTTTGTCTGAGAGCATTTGTGATACGGTTCTAGAACTTCCCCATATTATTGAATACTTCTACTTGGGAGAGTGTAAGTGAAGCCAACATGTTGCTGGTTTGTAGCATTTGACTGGAAACAAATACATTACATCTCTATACTAAATATGACTAGTACAGTGCTAAAAACAGGAGTACTACAGCTGTAAAAGAATATTTTCACAACTAGAAATGTATCTGAGCACCTCGGATATTACAGGCATACCTCATCCTCTGCTCTCACACCTGTATAGAAGTCAATATATTGACTGAAAAGTAAAGATGCATTAATTATTCAAATCAGTTTGATTGAATTTGGCCTATTTCAGGCATTTGAATTGGATTCGACTGCTGTGGACAAATTCGCAGTTTAAGTTCAAGCAACAGCTCACAGTTAAAACAAGACATTAACATAAACTATACAATGTTGCCTGTTCAAGCTTAAATGGCTCAACTATGCAACATATTGTTAATGTTTTTTAATTCAAGCAGCATAGATTACTGTGTCCATGTTCACTGTTTGCATGGAAAATTGTTAAAATACTATGCAGTGTAGCCATTTAAGCTTGAATGTCTCTGTCTTGGGTGAATTTTAGTATCTAAAGTTTCATAATTTATAGCAACTTTTCAAACTTTAGAGCCAGTTGAATATTTTGTAGCAAATGTGAGCTTCTCTGCTAAATAGAACAGAGCATGGGTCAACACCAAGCTATTTCTGATTTAAGAGATCAGCAAAAAAGTACATAGAAGTACAACAATGACTGATTCCATTTGTGCTCAAACCGTTTCAAAACCTGGTCTCAAAAACCACTATAATGCCACATTTTAGTAATAACCATAGTAGATGCACCTTCACCTCATGTTTACACTTTGTAACTGTGGTTTTCACATCATGTATTTCAGTTTTATCCCGCAGTGAGTGATACAGTAGGATAACCTTGGTGACATATGGGATAATTCTTAGAAAAGATGAAGGCTTTGAAACAATTTAGTTATGCCTTACAATAAAGCTATTATACCTTGCATTCCCTTTTGCCTTACTGTGATTGTGTATGATTACACAGGTCTGCAAAATTTAAGGTATTAAAAGCTTGTTTAATAATAATTTTATATTCTTCATTATACTCCTCCTGTGTACATCAAAAAATAGTATATAAAAAAAATACCACATCACATTTACCTATACATTTTTAAGAAAAAAACAAGAAGTTTATTTGTTCTTGACATATTTATTGTGAAATATGAAGAAGTGTAGATAATATCACTGTTTTTGTCTTAATTACATAATAAAATAACAACAAAATCAAACAATAATAGAAACAAAACTATAATTATTGAAAAAATCGTTAATATCTTGTGTTTTTTTTACTTCAAACTTCGTTTTGTCACTTTTCGCTTATAAGTTTTGTCTGTGTTGTCTCTGTGTATTATCCAGCAGTAGTCAGCCATCATTCTGACGTCCCAACGACCCTGGTATCTTCTTTCTACATCTTTTTTTTTTTTTTTTTTTTTTTTTTAAATCCAGTATTTTTATTGAAATTTTTTAAGATATAAACATACTAAACAACAAAAAGAAAAGAAAAACAATCGCATACATATCAGAATTAAATGACGGAATTTACAAGATTACATTAAAGCATAATAATAATAAATGTGCTATATTCATTCAGGATCATACATCGTAAATGCTTATACATAAGTATGTTACACATGCAGGGTTTATTACATGGACTCAGATACTTATTATAAGAACTGCGGTAGCCATACATTTAAGTAGATAGAGCATCTACATCTTTCTACATCTTTATCGTCTTTGTGGAACCGTTCACCCTGTTCTTCACTGTAGTCTCTGAGATTATTCGGGAAATGCTCAATGTGAGGATTTAAAAAATGTACCTTTAAACTCATATTACAGCCAAGGTTTCTGTAGCTATTAAGCATTTCCCTGACAATTTATCTGTAGTTTGGATCCTTGACATTGCCTAAAAATTTGAAATCACTTGTTTAATGAGTATTGTGGAACTTTCGGCGTGGACTTCGTTCACACGCCCGAAATGTTCATCTATTATTAACTTTCTAATGTCAGGGGCTGTAAAAATGCCTTCCTTCAGTTTGCACCAAATTCCCTAACATATCCGATGCTAAAGATATTTGAAACTTTCTCCATCTTTAGGCAGTGCTTTTACAAATTGTTTCATCAGTCCTAATTTTATATGTAGAGGTGGAAGTAAAACTTTTTTTGGATCTACTAAACTGATTTGATGACACTATTTATAAACTTTTTCGGGCTGGCCAATTGTTTTTTTGCCAATGTAAATTTTTAGCTTTGCTATCCCATTCACAGAGAAAGCATGGGAATTTGGTGTAACCTTGTTGCTGGCCAAGTACCGTTCATAAAATTTTAGAATCTCCCATATCAACCAGTTGTGTCTTGCATATCCAATCAGTTCCAAAACCGTTTTCAAATTTTCATAGGTTTCTTTAAGATAGACTGAATGTGCTAATGGTATTGACGCGTATGTGTTGCCGTTGTGCAATAAAACAGTTTTAAACTTCTTTTTGAAGAATCTATGAATGTGTGTGTAGTGTGTGTGTGTGTGTAGTGTGTACTGTGAGTGTATGTGGTGGTAGGCTGGGCAAAACTGTGTTGCATCTGTTGTAATTCGTTCCACCTTCGCCAGCTGTTGTTGTTGTTGTTGTTGTTGTGTGTGCAATGTTCCTTTAGACAGTATGGGGTTTAGGCCCTTTGTAAATTTCAGGTCCAGGCCCATGTGGACCTTAATCTGGCACTGGGCAGAAGGTTTTATGATGAGAACTGAATTGCAACGTTCTATACTACCGACTGAATTCATTTAAGACAATGTTTTATAATAAATGTAGGAATAATACATTTATGGTTTTAAAGAATATGAAAAGAATGACTTATTCATAAATACACGTTTTGCAGAAAAACGTGATGTGATATGCAAAATCGGGAGTCATTTTCGTGTTCAGAAGCCAAAAATCTAAGTATCACATAAATTCATTAAAAAAGCTCTTTCATCACAGACTTGTGTTATCAATAGACACAAGGAGCGGATCTAGCCTTTTTGTTTAGGAGACTTTTTTTCAATTATATAAACTCACAACAAAGAAACATCCATTTGAAAAAATATATTTGGAAGTAAATGTAGTACTAATAACTCTATCTACCATTGTATTTTTTTTTTTATTTATTCCTCGGCCTCCCTGTCTCTCTTACTCTCCACCTTCCTGACTTAGGTAAGTCAGACAGGTGACTTACTAATGCTGTAGCATTTCTTCTCCATGCTGTTTTTTTCCCTCTCTATACTGCAGCAGGAACAATCTCTTGCCACCCAGTTGGTCACATGACCCTCTCACTTGCTCACTTAAAATCCCTTTAATTACTGAGAATTTACTTTCCCAGCAGTGAAAGGGATTTCGGAGCACATGACTGGTAAGCCATACAGCCAACGAACTTGCCCCTGGTATACCTCCTGTCCTAACAGCAAAGTCGCCGACTGTTAACCCAATGGCAGCAAACTTTGTTGCTAAGTGCACTATGTAGCGTTTGTGTTAGCCAGTTTGGCTATTTTATACTAGATTTCTACAAAACCGCTGTGCGTGTAGGTTTCCACAATGAATACAGATCCAGCCTTTTGGCATTTAGGCAAATTCTTACAATTAATAGCACAGATGTGACTTAAAAGTACTACTTTTGCTGGCCCCCTGGACATATTTGTTGAAGCCGTTTAGGAATATAGCTAGTCAAAGGATTGGCTTCTACATTCTTTTGCACTGGGCCTTAGTGCAGCAGTCTGTAAATATACATTCACTATTATTGGAACTGTCTGTCTCTCTCACCAAACTGGAATGGGGCCATCATTGACATCCTTTGGTACTGTGGAGCGATTTCATTCAGCGCCAAGGCAAGTTAATAGTAAAACTCGGTGCGCAACCTGAGCACTGTCCCCAAAGCAGAAGTTCCATATTGGGGTTGGTATGGCAACATCATTGTGATGTCACCAGGACTTTCTCTCTAACTTCAAACTCATGCCGCTCAGTAATGCAATGCAAGCTTATTTTTATCTTGTACTACACTAAAGTGTTGTTGTAATTGTAGCAGTTGTCCCAGTAGCGAAACTACCATTGGTGCTGCAGGTGCCGTGCATCGGGGCACATGGAGATAATGGGGCCTGCTGCATGGCAGATGCAGAGCGTCCGGAGGGTTGGGGGACCTGGTTCCTTCTTCCCTGCATCAGGGCCCACAGCTAGCTAAGTCTGCTTCTGAGTTGTCTCCATGTAGAAGTTTTAATAGACCTCTTAATAAATACTGCATGTAAGAAAAAATTTGGTCAATAAGTTGCCTTCTAAACATATATTCATTTTGTGTAGTAAAATTATTACATAAGGAGTTAATTGACTATGATAAAAATAGAAAACTTTTTTAGGTCTTTTTCAGGCATCTCCCCCAATTTAAATTCTTTCTGAAAGAAATGGCTAGTATGGTTGCATTAAAAATTGCTGATGCTCTGGACTGTATATAATATTACTATTATGTGTACTACAATACTTTGGAATATCTTCTAATAGTTTAGTGTCTACCCCTTCTCCTCCATTCCCTGCTGTTAAATCAGAACATTAATGCTGACAGGTCCGGTATTTTACATTGTTATAAGGCCACAATAAGAGTAGCTCTGTCTTCAGCTCTAATACTTGAAAGAGTACTAAAAAGCTGCATCTGTATGAAACATAATAATTGAGACCCGGTATGGCAGGGTATGATTTATTATTTAGTAGTTTGGACTGCGTGAAGAAAACAAAACCTTATTATTAGTAACTGTGCAAATGCAGTAATTCCACAGCAATGCATTGTGGGAACTGATTACAAAGATATGTCCTATAAAATCAAAGATTCTCAATGTCATTCTTTAAATGTAATTGAAACGCATTGCAGAAGTTTAGAATGAATGCAGCATGAAATCAGGTCTGGGCGGGTGAGACGGTAAAATGTTTACAGGCTGGCCTCAACAGGTGGCGAAAAATGTGTCTTATTGGGGTCATTTTCATTTAAATGATAACTAGGTTTGCTCAGATTGTTTAAAAAGGCTCTTCAGTGGAAGAAATAAATGTGACAAAGTATTTACCCCTATTCGCCTCTGTCACGCAGCACTGCAGTATAACTGGAGCAGTTAATGTCTACCACAAGCATCAGGTTGTAGCTTTGTCTTCTGACTCCATTATTGCCATGAACCAATAGGCATGTAAATAGATTTTAAAATAAATAGAGGAAGAATACTTCCTGCCTCATCACGCAGTGAGATGGCGGCAGATGTTTGTGTGCATGTTTTTGGAATATTGTGACTGTAGTGATGGAGAATCACGAGTAGCTGGAAATAGTGATATGTATCCTGTCACGCTGTCTGGCATTTTAATGCATTAAATATTTTGGCAGCTCAATAGGTTTTTATTAGCTGGCTTGTTGGCAAAGCTAAATTGTGTGAAGGGAAAGTTCTAGAAAGTAAAAAAGTTGCAAGAATGCGCCTTTCAGTTTCTCAGATAGGATTGAAGTTGTGTGAGTGCCGAACATTTATTTTCCTTACGCAATATGCTGCTCAGTGGTAAAGCAGTAAGGGGCATGGTTAAAGTTAGCATCCTGACCTAGGGACATCTGAGCTAGATCTACCACTAATAAAGCAGGGAGAAGGTGGGAGGCTTGTATCCCGGCCTGCCTGAGAACATTGTAGTTTTTACTGTATTGTACTCAACAACGCCATGTGACTAGAAGTGTGCAGAGTGGAACATAGTTTTGTCCACCATGTACTAGTTAGTATACACACAAAATCTCTATTTTATTTCCATTTGTGGAATTGTGTAGTGCCATTTACAGTTTGTGTATATATGATGTATTTGTACATTTCTGAAACTTGAAAAGCCATGTTGTGTGGTGTCTAGTTAAGTTAGCAGCAGTACAGTATACTAAATACACATGTCTTTGTTTTCACCATTTCTGTAGTGGAAAAATGCCCGCCAGTATCTGGCATCATTTAATTGAATTTTTCAGCTGCTGGAAGAAGGGACATTCTCATAATTTCTTGACAGCCTATCAAGCATTGGACAGAGGAAATAGCCTGCGTTAACTGAAGGCCTAATTTCAGCAACATACATCCGTTCAATACCAGTGTGCACTGTCTGATAACAGTGGAGGACTTATGTATGATGTAACCAATAGGTCTGCAGACAGGAATGAGCCAAACTAATTGCGTTGACTTTCACAGTGGGCACCTGGACCTTTGCTTAGCAATAGCCACTAAGTCTGGCTGACTGCCTGTTCTCAAGGCCTCTCCCTGTGGTGTCAGGGGAGTACACCTGTGCAATGCATAATAGGTATTCTAACCATCTTCTATGGAGAGAGATTGCCATATTTATGTGTTGAATGTTGCCACTAGAAATATTATTGTCTGTTTAGCTATTTGCATGTTTTAGCAGCTCGGAAGATTGTGATTTGAGTTGTTAGCAGTAACTAGGATGCTGGTGATTGTTTGCTTAGGTTTTACTTCCCTTTTTCTATCAAGGTTTATTAATTTGTTGTCAAACAGTGGTGCATGGAAGTGGAAATAGTTACTGCTGATGATCAGAATGCTTGGCTAAATATACCAATATGTAGCTGTCAGGGTGTAGTTAAACCATGGCACTGTTCAGTGGACCTGCAGAAACATTATACATCTAACAATCTGTAAAAATTAAAGGAATTAGGTAGTTTATGGTTGGTACAGCTTTATATATGGCATAATAAACTATGGATATTAGAAGGTTGAGAAAGTTCTGTGTCCATTTAGAAGATGGAGGTTGTAGGCTGATACCTTTTATGCAAGCCACAGGAGTCCAAGAGGACTTTTTTTTTTATAAAAGTTGTCCTAATGAACATGAGAACTGACTGATTATACACACCTCCTAACTGTCCTGCCACTGATAGTCAGGACTTTATCTGGACTGCTGGGACTGTTGAGAGGTGTGTCCTGCTCTTACCACAGTGAGTGGGTGCCGCGCACACCTGCCACAGGAACATACAGCAACTCAGAGGTATTTTTACGGGGTTGTGGACAGCCTAGCTCTTCAGAAGCACTAGGCACACCCCTGTGGGAATGTGGCATGCCACATTGTGGCACAACCACGTATAGTGGTCATGTCCCCTTTTCGGTGATGCATCACCATACTTGCTGTCCCAAATAACAAACTTCAAATTTTGGGAGGTATGGATTATAGTGGATGACATCAGAACTCACTGTTTATGCATTGTGTATTTTAAAGTGACTCGGGGTGAAAGAGGGGGACAACTGCTGCCCTGATTGCAAGAAATAGACTAGAAACTTAAATAACCAGACTTCTTTCAGGATACAATATTTTTAAATTTAGATTTGTGATTCTTGAAGAAACTCTGATTGTTCCCTTGGTAGGCTTAGGTCTGAACTTAGTGATGAGTCCTGTATAAACCAGACTGACACTGATGGTGTTGATAGACAACAGGGCGTGTGAAGGTTTGATACTCCTACTGATAGATCCTAGCAGCTTTTTCCTCTCCCCGCCCTAACATGACTCTGTCAGTCTGACCACCTGTATTTTTATGTCCATATTACAATAAGATACAGACAAAATAAGTGTCGTCTTGGGATTAATACCCAGCAGTCATTCTAATACTTTAAGTAGATGTGGTAGCAAGACTACTATGCTTACATATACCAGATGGAAAAGCTATTTCTAAGCAATGCTGTTTCCACAACTTTGAAAATGATTGTTGAATATTGACATACGTATCATAACAATGCCATTCTTCATATTACATACATGATTTATGATTCCTGTGCGTGTTCAGGGCAGAAAAAGACAAAAGTATATTTTTATAGTGCTTTCATTTCCTGTGTTTTTACAGAGATTATGACATTCACCATTTTATAACAAGAAGTGCTTTTGTATTGAAAGCTCCTAACCACAGGGAGATTTCTTGAGTTCTTTTTTTAATACCTCTTTTTTTAACATCTGAATTTCCAATATTTGTCTTAAGTGTGCTGACTTTAAGGTATAAGTGCTTGAGGGGAAAAGGGAATTTATAAAACCAGAATTTATGTATTCTAGAAGCCTTTATATGAATTGTATATAGAAATACATCAGCTGTTTGCATCTAAAGAGGGAGCTTTTGTCTCTGAACAAAGTACTATATTTTACCTATTGTGTACATATAAAGCTAATATAACACTAGAATCCAGTTTTACAGAAGCATGCAACAGCCTCTACATAAATATGCCACTTCCCATACATGTCATTTGCATCATCGGGTTTCCTTATTACCACAGTGCATCTATATGCTTCTCTGGAAATTGCAGTGATACAGAACGAAATATCATTGTAATTTAGCTTGCCACGGCTGCTCTAGGAACCCTTGCGAAAACCCTCCTCTCCCTAAAGCCTTTTTTTTTTTTTTTCTGCGAATGGAGGAAGTTATAGCACTTTTTTACCCATGAGGGGTCCAGCAAAGCTGCAAAGGCTTCCGGTGGATTTCATTGTAAAAGATGAATAACGCCATCCTGAGATGCGCTTTCTGCAGACTAATAAGTTGCCTAATGTCACTGTCCCCATAAAGATCTATGGGGATAGTGGAAAGTGCTGGTAATTAGGTTAAGACTGAAGGAATCTCTGATTTTCTTTTACATTAACCCTTAACAAAAAATGGTGAAAGGACCATTTGCTGGTGTTTATACCTGCTGTTTCACTTGTTAAATAGACCCCTAAGTTTTAGATTTTGTATGATTTCCATGTTGCTTTAGCTTTCCACCAACAATGAACTTCAAGCATGAGAATGTATTAATTTATTCATTCTCTTACTTTGTAAAAAGACCTCTTTAGTTTCTCTGTAACCAGTGTATTTCACATTTCATGTGATGATCACCTTATAGATGATGCACTTTACAGGGACAGCCATCCATCGTTGAAAGGCTTATATCGCATGGTTTTGCATGGTCAATGATCATATCTAAACAGCCTTCTCTACCCCTACCTACCCTTTGTTTTCTTGTCTGCATTTATTTTGTCTACATTGTATGCACCTGTTTTATGTATACTGTTTTCCCCACTGTCATGAACACTGTGGCTCCTAAGAAATCAACAATCATAACAACAACTTGCTGCCCTTTGTGGATTGTATATGACCTCGGCACATTGACAGACCCCACAACACAGTGTAAGACACCAAAGAATCTGTTTATGAACCCTCGCATTTTCTCTGTTAATTATCATTTCTTATTGCAGTGAGAAGAAATTAATTAATGAAGCAATTTATTAAAATTCTTCAGCCAGGCGTCTCTAATAAGAGACGGTCTTGGCGAATAGTTTATAGTAAAGTGATCGAAGTCACATGGCCTATGCACTGTGCATGTACAAACTTTTCGGAGCTTGATAAATTGGTCCAGACTGCAGTCCCCATTAAGAATAATGGAGACTGAGGTAATTTGCTTAATGTAAGAGATATCCCTGCATTGAGCTATTTTAAGCAGATGTAAAATGTGTTTTGCTTTTGAGCACTGTGCCCATTTGGTTTATAGTGATTTTAGTTAGGAGCCTAAGTACCCGAAACTATAATTAAGAAGCCTAAGAGCCCTCTTATAGCAAAAGGTAATTACATTCTCCAAGCTAGTTTATAACAACCAACATTAGCGAACAGAACCAAAGAGCAAAGCATTAATCTTCCCCTAGGGCAATGGATCCCAAACTTTCTCAGTTCAAGGCACCCTTAGGGTGTCCATAATTTTTTCAAGGCACCCATAAGTCAAAATAATTACCCGCCTTGCTTACCTCAGGCCCTGACCTTGGCACCTCTGTGAGATCGCCAAACAGTTCCACCTTCAGTTTGGGAACCACTGTCCTAGGGATTCTGGGCACATAAATACAAATCCTTACTTGCCCCTTTTGGAAAACCATGCATCAAAAAGCCATCTTTCTAGTCTGGCTTTTGAACATGCAAAATTTGTTACTGAACTGAATAATGTACAACTTCATCTTATCTTATTTCGGTGTTGTAATACACTCTCCAATATGTCCAAGGTTATAAGCACTCTGCTTATTGTTCATGTGAATACAAAGGTTTATTTTTAGAAACTGCATCAAATTTGAATTTGTGTTACGTTGGGGCTAGGTCATAGTAGGAGTGAGTAACTACTGATACACTATTGCAGCTTCACTTTGTACAGCTGGAAGCCATCCAGTGTAAAACTAAAAAGGAAGATTATCCACCAGACCAGGTCTGACTATAAATCACTCATTAAACATTTTAATTAGGATGTTAGCTGAGCTACATGAGCCACATAGCTTATTCCTGTTAATATAGAGCTGCTGATAGCTGCCTTCATAACTCCACTATGTATGTCTAATCAAATACAGGTACATGCAAGGCTGAAAAGATGGCACTCAATTCGGACATGATGAATGAATAGGACAATGCTAAGCAGCCAGGATACATTAGAAATATATCTTGGATGTTGATGTTCTGTTTATATTAAATGCTTACTTAATCTTGTTTATCCTTCACAACTGTCTCTGTAGTGCTTTAGACATGATTAATGACTCGCACTATTTACTTTAAACATAGCACAATGACAAGCACACTTATGCAGCTTCTTTCCTGCTTCCATAACCATGTTTGTGGCCCAGAAAGCGCCTTGTCACAGTACAGTTGTTTAATGCCAAGCTTGCAGATTCCCACCTCTAGAACTGGACATGTATAGTCTGCATCACTTCAGTGTTTTGGACCTTTTCTTTATTTTCATCTTGGCCACTTAGCCATTTGAGTGCTGCTTATTCCTGCTTGCATAGTTGTAAAAAATAGTAAACTCAAATTGAATAAAGTCTGAATAAGGAAAAAAAAGGAGTAAAAAAGGTGTTTTACATGTTTTAATAAGAACCTAAATGTATGCTTGTCCCCATTTGTCAACATTACAAACTTTACTTATGGGCAAGTGAATCTGTCCGAACTATTTTTGGAACACGGGATACAAATATTGTAGGTTTAGACAATGAAGGACAATGGTGTCAAGTAACTTAGTTATTTTCATTGTCCTATTCTATAAAAATGTATGCCATTGTAATATTGTTTTAACTACACAATTACATGAAATGACCAGAAGACAAGAACATGGTGCAGTTGTATTCCATTTCAAACGCGTGTCTTTAATTAGAAGTAACTTGCTTAGATTTCAGAACAAGAATAAGCATTGAGAATGTGACTCGGCACTCAAAACACAAGAAGCTTGTCAACGTAATAAACACTCAACAACCCACACAGAGGCAATTGCTAAATATAAAAGATATTAACAGAAATATTGAAGGACATATTTTTATACACTTGTACTGTCCCAGGAAATCAGGGACAGTTAGTTACTATGCTTTCCCTTAAATAATCCAACATAGATTTATATACAATGGACAGGAAAGGGACATCCCCAGATTGAATTTATTTTGCAGTTGGACCAATTTAAATAATCCCCAGACGTTCCTTTTCTGAAAAGCACATAGTAACAATAACAGTGCTAAATTTGATTTTCTGCTATCTCTGTGATTAACTGACTAATGGGGGTTAGAAAAAGATGCTACCCAGTGAATTGGTTGGCTGACCATTGGCCCAGCCTTCATCTATATGTAGTACACTTTAATCCTTGCTAGGCACCATACAGCAATGGATTTATATGTGCATAGATGGGAAAATAGCCAAGTATATATAATCCTGAAAACAAATTAAATAGGATTTTTTTGTTCTGGTTTATAAGGAGGGTTCTACACAGTGTAACATAAAGTCCTTGTCCAAATGATGTTACAGGGAATTGCAGTTTTGAAGTCATTTATATATGCATTTATTGTTGTTGAGACTGGTAGAATTAAATGCGAAAGAGGATACTTGACTGCAGGTCATCTGGCGTTAAATTTATTTAATTTCTTTTGTAGGTTCGGCATAGATGGTGTGAGCTGGTAATAAAACATAAGTATACAGCAGCTTACCAGGATGTAGAAACCTTTCTTCTGCAGGACCAGGTGCGTGACACATTATCATTTTTGGAGACACTTGGTTGTACCATTCTACCATTTCTGTGTTAAACACTGTATCTCACATATGATTACAGAAGGACAGACACTATCTTGTGGAGGACTGTTTTAAATGAATTTACCACCTTGAACAATTATGAATAAATCTTTGCAGATTCATGTGAATTGTTGTGGTAACCACAACAAAGTGATGTTAATGGCATGTCTGCAAAGTGTCTAGTACCTTCATGTGTGAGAGGTGTAGGGCATGGAAAAGCTGGAAAGCCCAATGGAATCAAAGACTGATTGCTGCCTTTAATGTGTTTGCCCAGAATTCCTTTGTGTTTTCTTGCCAGTCCAGGCAACACGTGACTGGATGCGAGTCAAAGAATACATCTAATGATCAGCTCACGCCCAATCATGTACTGCCTTCTACAGCCCTGATCACCCCACACTGAAGTCTTGTGTACCCTGGTCCACACTCCACCTGTGTGGTATGATATTGAGAAGACTAGCAAATTGTTGTTGTTGTTTTTATTTTGTTT